>NW_020837949.1:55362547-55452195 GCF_003676395.1 Aethalodelphis obliquidens
ATACACACACACACACATATACACCCACATATATACACATATCGGGGAGATAGAGCAATCCAAAGGAAGAATAGGTGCTGGAGAAGCAACTATGATGTCTGTTTCTTAGAGATAGCCAGTGATGAATATCATATATATACTTTTTTTTAAACAAAATTGAGACTGTCCATCATTGTCCAATATGGTAGCTACTAACCACATGTGGCTATTTCGATTTCAATTTAGTTAAATTACAGTTTAGCTCCTCAGTCATACTAGCCACAATTGAAGTGCTGAGAAGCCACACTTGGCTGGCGACTACATTATTGAACGGTACAGATATGAAACATTTACATTGTCACAGAATATAAATCATAGTTAACATACCATGGTTTGAAATCAAATATTTGAAAAGTTTATCTTTCATGCCTGAGAAATATTCCATAGAAGGATGTACCATCAATTATTTAACCATTCCCATGTGAGCATTTTTAAGGTTGATATACACAACTAAATAACATTCTAAAAATGTATACTATATTGTCTGTCCTCATTCTCACAAGCACTGAGAGTTTCAGTTAAAAACAAATATTGCCAATTTGATAGGCAAAAATAGATCCCAATTCTGTTTTCCTAAATATTAGTAAGTTGAACAATGACCCAATGTAATTTGTTACAGAGCTGAAAGACATGGACGTTCAGGGAGCCACAGGGGCGTTTTTTTACCGTGCAGCATCGACAAATTGCTTCCTAGAATGTGAAAAAATGGCCACTGAACAGAGGCTAAAGCAACGTAGGACAGGATGCACACACTCTCGAAATGGGTATCCCAGGGGCATAGAGAAAAGGGAAGACACGCAGAGCCGCAGGTGTTGAGGGGAAACGGGAGGAGAAAACCTGGATTTGGCTTAGAGGGCCGCCAAAGTAAGTCACAGAGCTTCGCGTCACCTGGAGTCTTTCCGCAGCGAGTGGCGGGAGGAGTCGCATCCAAGGACTCCAGCGACGGCGGCGGCCTGCTGTTCGGCTCTGACGCGAGCCTGGGCCCACGGCAGCAGTGGCCTGGCGCCTGGGCTCTGCCGCGCCCCCGCGCGTTTGTGAGCTGGCCCCCGGTCACACTAGGACACCTCGGGGGAGGCCCGGGCCTCCATTCAATTCCCCAGGAGGGACGCGCGCCGGCCTCCGCGTGCTGAGTAGAGAACGCGCGCCTGGGTCCTCGGCTTGAGCATTAGAATCTCCCAAGTAGATAAGGGTTCTGATTTAATTGGTCGGGGGCGTCCCAGGCTTCTGATTCTAAGAAGCCGCGGGGATGAAAAGCCACGGGCCAGGGCCGTGGTCCCCAGAGGTTACTACCACGCTAATCCACTCGGGTCCGACTTCACGGATAGTCATGCTCCGAGGTTTTTCTCCCGGAACCTGATTTTCCTGCCTGTGGGATGAACAGCAGGCGATACAGGCGCGGTGAAAATGGCATTTAGTGACATGGAGGACGCAGCTTGTCACCGAACCAATTCATTTGGTTTAACCAAACAGCCAGTCCAACCTCTTTTGTCTCGGTTGCTCCCGGGCTATTCTGCAGGGTGGGCGAGGCTCCCAAACCACGAACCAGGCTGAAGGAGAGCAACCCGAGCTCAGGAATAACCGAGTTTATGCTGATCTCCAGGAGGTGGCGACCGCACCTGTGTTTAAAGGGATCCCCAGACCATGAGGATTTGATTTGGAGGCGTGTCTGCCTTTGAAGTTACCAAGAAGAGTACTGGGGAATGAATGTAGGCAGGAGAGGTGGCTGAGCTTTGAGAAAGCTCTTGGGGTGAGTGTGACTTCCTTTCTTCCATCATCTAAACAACAGGAGGAGGAAAAGTTACAGGACTAATTTAGTCCTAGCCTAATATAAAAAAAACACGGTATTTATCAGAAAATCAGGAATTATTTGTAGAATGTGAGAATGTAATTGAAGAACCGGATAATAGAACTTTAAGAAAAGGGAAATAGAAAACTTTAAAAGGAATTCCTTGGTTTACTAATAATGTTGCAGAAAGGGGGACCCCATCCAGAGACCGAGAGTGGGCTCTTGTCTAACACTCGGAAATGAATTGCCCGAGGAGACACATGTGCTGACAAAGCAAGAGACTTTATTTGGAAGGGGCACCTGGCGGAGAGCAACAGGGTAAGGGAACCCAGAGGACTGCTCTGCCACGTGGCTTGCAGTCTTGGGTTTTATGGTAATGGGGTTAGTTTCCGGGTTGTCTCTGGCCAATCATTCTGACTCAGGGTCCTTCCTGGTGGCGCTTGCATGCTCAGCCAAGATGGATTCCAGCGAGGAGGATTCTGGGAGGCTGGTAGGACACATGGACTGACATCTCCTCTCTCCTTTTGACCTTTCCCAAATTCTTACAGTTGGTGGTAGCTTGTTAGTTCTGCGTTCCTTACCAAGAACTCCTGTTGTAAGATAACTCATGCCAGGGTGGGTGGTTTCAGTCAGTGTTTCCCCTAACAATACCAATATCTAAAATGTTACAAAATTGAATATACCAAGTGTTTTATCATGATTGAAATAAAGTACTCTAAAAATGCCACTTGAATTCATTCATATCTTTTGATGAACACCATCACATCCCTATTTCAAAGTGATGTTTAAAATGTCCTTTGAGTGCTGGTTTAACAGGAAAACTCCTATGCGTCATTATCTATAGACTCATATCAAAGGCTCACCTTTCATTTGCAAGGTCCCTGGTCTAGGCAGTTGGATGCTTCCCCTCGGCCTGGATGTTGCTGCCTTGGTGAATAGTCATGGCCCTCCTGGTTATCAGGGTGGTTGGCCCACGACTTTTCCCAGTCCTTTTCCACAGCCTTCCAACCCCTCCCGTCACCACCAAATTCAAATTTGGAATTTAAAGTTGAATAATGATTGCGGCTGACTTTTTAGAATTTATGAAAAGCGGTGAGGCTCCCTTCTCTATAATAATTCTACATGTGTAGCCTTTTAGCATGTTATTTTGTGGATTGTACTTGTAATTTGTCATCTGCCTAATGAGTTAAGAACTTGGTGGTTTTTAAAATTGAGATATAATTGACATATAACATTGTTAGTTTCTGGTGTACAGAATAATGATTCAATATTTTATATGTGCAAAATGATCACCACAGTAAGTCTAACATCTGTCAACCTACATAGTTACAAAATTTTGTTCTTGCGATGAGAACTTTTAAGATCTACTCTTTTAGCAACTTTCAAATAGTACTTATATCCCTAGGACTTTATGCTTTAACAGAAAATTTTTACCTTTTGATCCACTTCATATCTCCCCCTCCATCCCCTGCCTCTGGCAACCACCAATCTGTTCTCTAGATCTATGAGTTCAGGTTTTTTTTTTTTTTTTTTGCGGTACGCGGGCCTCTCACTGTTGTGGCCTCTCCCGTTGCTGAGCACAGGCTCCGGACGCGCAGGCTCAGCGGCCATGGCTCACGGGCCCAGCTGCTCCGCGGCATGTGGGATCTTCCCGGACTGGGGCATGAACCCATGTCCCCTGCATCGGCAGGCGGACTCTCAACCACTGTGCCACCAGGGAAGCCCTGAGTTCAGGTTTTATTAGATTCAACATCCTTACAAGATCATATGGTATTTGTCTTTCTCTGACTTATTTCACTTAGCATAATGCCCTCAAGTTCCATCCATGTTGTCGCAAATGGCAAGATTTTCTTTTTTATGGCCAAGTAATATTCCACTGTGTGTGTGTGTGTGTGTGTGTGTGTGTGTGTGTGTGATTTTTTGGTGTCAAATTCAAAAAATCATCACAAAGACGTATGTCAAGGAGCTTACCCACTATGCTTTCATCTAGTTTTATGGTTTCAGATCTTAACTTAAAGTCTTTAATTCATTTTGAGTTAGTTTTGGTGTACAGTGTAAGATAGTGATCCAGTTTCATTGTTTTGTATATGGCTGTCCAGTTTTCCCAACGCCATTTATTGAAGAGACTATCCCTTCCACAATGTATATTCTTGGCTCCTTTGTCATAAATTAACTGACCATATATGTGTGGGCTCATTTCTGGGCTCTCTGTTCTATTCCATTGACATATATGTCTGTTTTTATGTCCCTATCATACTGTTGGAAATACATATAATTTGCTAGTGTTCCAGAGGTCTGGTATTTGTTTAATCAAGAGCATTAGAGTACTAATTAGTATATTTACCTTCTTTACTCAGCATAAGGTAGAGGTGAAAAAAACTTTTTAATCTTAATATTGCAATTTATATTACCTTTGGTCTTCATAATACAGGTAGTTTTCTTACCCCCCTCCTCCTGTTTCTTTTAGGGAATTTAAATACTAAGGTTCTGACTTGTGATTTAAACTCCACCTTAAAAAGCAGACTGGGATTACTTCTACCTAAGAATTGTCTCAAATGATGTTTAGAACTTGAAAATAAGCTAAGTTTCAAAAACATTTTGTTGTGGTAACTCCTATAATAGTATTTAATCCATCTTGGAAAATGTCTATTTCTGAATCTTTCCTCATTTGTACAGTAATGTAAATGAGAAGTGATATATTTACCATTTCAATGATTGATTATGACTAAGAAAGAGGGAAAAATGTAATTAACTTTATACCACATAGTGAAACCCTGCTTTTAAACTGTTATAAAATATAAAACAATGAGTGGTGTGTGAATATCCATGTATTTTAAGATAGGACGTAACTTAACAAGTAAGCCAAAGTTCAGATAAAATTAATTAAAATCCAACTTTTAACTATATACAGTACATTATTTGTGAGTGAAGTGGCTGAAATAAATTAAAAATCCAGACTTGGCTTTTCTTCCTCCTAGTGGTTATATGTATGAAACTAAATTCAATATTAATTGAAAGCCAACAATCCAGAAAGGAAAAATGGTGCATATTTGAATTAAGTGAAAAATTTATCCGTTTTTCTATCCATATATGACTTGCCATTTTAGGTTCTTTCCCTTTCATTGCCCTACTAGTATGTATTCAGTAAATACAAACAAGTATTATCAGCATCTGTAAAATATAACTGGGAAGGCATGTTATTAAAACATAACATATTCCAAAATCAACAAATGATTTGCTGACTACTGGTTTGAGATTATACATGCATTATTTGATCATATAATTGAGTTAATGGCATTATTACATGATCCTGTAACAACTAAAGCATTTGTAATGCTCTGGTGGAGACTTGTTTTAAAAGCAATTGCCTTAGGTATATATTATTTTTAACTGTACAATTTTCTTCCAGTTTTACAGTAATGTTAGACAACTATTACTTTTTTCCCCTGTTGAATTGCATCACATATGGTTTACTCCCTAGGCAAGTAAGGGAAATTGTGCCAGTAGAGCACTGCAAATGAGAAAGTGGTGATAGTGGGCTCATCCTTGGATTGTCCTCAATGTGGGATCATCAGGTCAAGGAGAGTAAACATTTCCCAGATGGCTTTAGCAGCAGATTAAACCAATTTTCAGTACTACCCAGAATATATTCTCATATGTTGTCTTAATCCTGTGTTGTCATTGATTTTTATTAATGTAATTAGTTGTTTTATTATTTCATACTATTTTAACTATTTTAATAAGGTTGTTTTGCATTTTTGTTAGCAAAGATTTGTATTTTTCCACTTTTTATAGTTGTCTGCATTTCTGAACGTATAAGCTGTGAATCTTCTTTGACCACTCACTATTAGAATTTGAATAGACTTGTATTTCCATTAAATCTACATATATTATTGGTAAATTTTCAACACTTGTATAGCAAGTTGTGATTCGTTTCTTTAATGTACTTTTAAAATTTATGTAGAATCCTTTTTGATGTACAGTTTTGTGAGATTTGACAAATACACCGAGTATTTGTCAATCATGATGAGGATATAGAACAGTTTTTACTCCCCCAAATTCGTTTGTGCTGCCCCTTTATATCCCCACATCCCCTCACCCCATCCTTAACCTCTGATAATCATTATTTGCTTTCTGACTGTATAGTTTTGCCTTTTCCAGTATGTCATCTAAAAGGAATGCTATAGTATGTAACCTTTTGAGTCTGGCTTTCAGTTACCATAATGCATTTGAAATTCATCCATTTTGTTCATCAACAGTTTATTTTTTGTTACTGAGTAGTATTCCATTGTATGGATGTACCTGAATTTGTTTATTCACTCACCCATTGAAGGATATTTGGCATGTTTCCAGTTTGGGGCAGTTATGAGTAATTACATTTCATTAGGAATTATGAAAAAATGAGAAATATATGCTATAAATATTTGCATACAAATTTTTATGTGAACATAAGTTTTTGTTTCTTGGATAAATTCTTAGGAGTGGAATGACTGGGTCCTACAGTTGGTATATATTTAACTTATAAGAAACTACCAAACTGTTTTTGAAAATGGTTGTGCCATTTTGCATTGCTATTGCTATGTAGGAGTTCCAGTTGCTCTAAATTCCCTGATTCTTTTGCTTTCCTTTTTATTGTGTACATTTAAAGGCATTTTCAACACCTATTTCTCATGATACCCATTAAGAAATCCATAAATGAATGTGCTCTAAAATATATTGATCTGTTTTTCTCTAGTGATATTAAGGATCCCTTTATTTTTTCTTTTCTCGCTGTTTTTCTGTTTGTTTTTTGGCCACACGGTGCTGCTTGCAGGATCTTACTTCCCCCACCAGGGATCAAACCCATGCCCCCTGCAATGGAAGCGAGAGTCCTAACCCCTAGACCTCCAGGGAATTCCCTAAAGATTCTTTTTTTTTTTAAATTTATTTTTGGCCGCGTTGTGTCTTTGTTGCTGCGCGCGGGCTTTCTCTAGTTGCCGCCAGCGGGGGCTACTCTTCGTTGCAGTGCATGGGCTTCATTTTTTTTTTTTTAATCATGATATTGCTTATATGTGGAATCTAAAAAAAATGACACAAATGAACTTATACGCAAAACAGAAACACACCCACAGACATAGAAAACAAACTTATGGTTACCAAAGGAGAAAGGAGGGGAGGGATAAATTATGAGCCTGGGATTAACACATAAAATATAAAATATAAAATAGGTAACCAACAAGTACCTTCTGTATAGTACAGGGAACTATATTCAATATCTTGTAATAACTTATAAGGGAAAAGAATCTGAAAAAGAATATACATATATATAACTGAATCACTTTGCCATACACGTGAAACCAACACAACCCTGTAAATCAACCATACCCCAATTAAAAAAAAATAGAATATTCCAGTACCCTTTTTGTACCTTGTCCCCGTCACTCCCCTCACAAGGTAACTACTATTCTCATATTTATCCCCATCAACTTGTTTGGCTGATTTTTGAACTTTATATAAATGAAATCATGCAGCACACTCATGATTGTACTGATATTTCTAGTTTGGGTCCATTATGAATCATATTGGTATAAATACTCTTTCTTGTCTCAGCCTTTAGATTTTACTTGCCATAAAAGCTTTCTTTAAACTCCTGGCCTTAGTGATGTGGTTCCCAACCTCCCTCCAGCCCTGCCCCTACCATCCAACACAAACCCATAAGTCATCACTCTAACGCGCAGACTTCATACTGCGGTGGCTTCTCTTGTTGCAGAGCATGGGCTCTAGGCATGTGGGCTTCAGTAGTTGTGGCGCACGGGCTTAGTTGCTCTGCGGCACGTGGTATCTTCCCGGACCAGGGCTCGAACCCGTGTCCCCTGCAGTGGTTAAGAATCTTCTGCACCACCAGGGAAGTCCCCTAAAGATTCTTTTAATACTTCCTTCTGCCCATATGAAATTTATTAATATACAGTATGCAGGATGGTGCCAAGCTGTTTCTTTTCCATACTGATATCCATGTACCTAACAAGATGCTTTGTGTGTTGCCCTACCTTTGCCCATTTCTCAAATGGCATTCTTTGGCTTGCTTCTCTCTACTCTCTTCCTGGGTGACTTTAAATATGTTCCTGTAGTTTCAACTGCCATTCAAGCAGAGCCTTCTGAGCTTCAGGCCAGGGGCATCTCCACCTACATGTCCCTTAGGCACCAGGATTTCAACACATTTCTTCAAACCTTCCTCCTCCCTTCCCTATGTTAAGCATATATGGTGGTACCATTTTTCCAGTTGCCCAGGACAGAAAGAGGGAAATTGTTTGTGATTCCTGTCTCTTCCTAATTCCTCATATCCAAAAGGTCACTGGTTTTGTCAAAACATTGATCCATTTTTTCCCATTGTTTTATATCTTCTTGCTCAGACCCCTTTGAGCCCTTCTGTACAGTGACCTAGGGTGATCTTTCAACACACAAATCTGAACTAGTCAAGTCCTAAATGCTCCAATGGCTCATTAGCAGGGAGCACAACATCCTTCAAGATTTGATCTTTTTTTTTTTTTTTGGATAAACCTCTCAGCTACCTCTCCTTTACCTGACTAATGTCTAAATTCAGAAGACAGATTGCCAGATTTTGAATTCTGATTACCACTTATTGGTTTTTGATCTTAGACAAGTAACATAACCTCTACATATAAAGTTGTACTCAGGTTATACAACATAAGAAAATGAAAACATTTACATTACTGTGTTAGGAAGTTTGGCTCCTAAGCTTTTTAAAAGATAGAAAACAAATGTTTTCTATGTTCTTTCTATGTTCTGTTTCTTCATCTGTTACATGGGAATTATAGTAACTGCCTCAAAGTTATTGTTATGAGGATTAAACATACATATATATATATCTATATATAGATATATATGAATTAATATATCTAAAAGTGCTTCAGACAATGCCAGCCATATAGTATGCACCATTTTAAAGTATTAGTTATTATTATTATTTAACTAATGGGGAAGTATTTCCTGTTTATCCTTGGTGCCCTTCAAATGAATTCTGAACAACCAGCACTTCCTCTTATAATAGAAATTGGCACAATGTACTGAAATTGCTTTTCTCATCTACACCCTAAGATGTCTAAAATATATTTCTTTGCCTGAAGCACTTTGGTTTCTAGGAAGCCCCAGGGTTTACCCCTCTTTTGCTTTAGGGCCTTTTCAGTCTGCCTATCCCTGCCTCTTCAAATACCAGATATGACCATGGAGGCATTCTGGCTTTACGAATACAAATGTTAAATGGGAATCATACCATCACAGATGGATTTTTGTTGAGGAAATATTTTTTGCATGTACTCAAACCAGTTTAATTTCATGATCAGTTTCATATACACAAAGTACAGCAAAAACAATTTAAATTTTTCCCATTTTCATCTGACTGAAATTATTTCGGTAAGAAATAATTTCATTGTTTTTTTCTCTGTAAATTTTAAAGGAATTGATTAATAAATCAGTTTTTTGCACATATCAAATTCTTCCAATTACAGTTTTTGCCACTGAGTTCCTCAGGATCAAATTAAAATCTATATTTTATTTATGCAATTCTTCTATTAAATTTGGTCAAGAACTATGGGCAGTTTTACTTCATTATATATTTCTATCAAGTCTAATTTTTCTAGGGTCAAATTTTGCAATTTTTAATCTTACAAGACGTAGTTCTTCAGTAAGTTTTCCTCTTTACAATGCAGTTATCATGCACAGGGTTACCCATTCTGGTTTTATTTCTACAATGGAAATTCATTTGCTGTGATTTGGATAAACAACTGTTTGAATTCACTTCTTAGCTAAAAATTGTAATTCCTCTCATCAATTCTCCAAGACCATCCTTGAGGTCAAAATATCTCACCTCATTTCCTTTCCCCTCAACTCTCTTCACATCATTCATTCCTGCTTACTCCTCAGATGCCAGCTCAAGCAGCACTGGCTCGAGGAAGCCTCTCCTGATCTCTAAGACTAGATCAAGTTTCCCTCTTTTTGCTTAGATAGTACATTTTATTTTTCTTTCATCACAGTTTATGGGTGAAGATTTTTAAAAATTTTTTTAAAAATTAATTTTTTGGCTGCGTTGGGTCTTCGTTGCTGCACGCAGGCTTTCTCTAGTTGCGGAGAGTGGGGGCTACTCTTTGTTGCGGTGCGTGGGCTTCTCATTGCGGTGGCTTCTCATTGGGGAGCACAGGCTCTAGGCATGCGAGCGGTAGCTGTGGCGCACAGGCTCAGTAGTTGTGGCTCGCGGGCTCTAGAGCACAGGCTCAGTAGTTGTGGCACACAGGCTTAGTTGCTCCGCGGCATGTGGGATCTTCCCAGACCAGGGCTCGAACCCGTGTCCCCTGCACTGGCAGGCGGATTCTTAACCACTGTGCCACCAGGGAAGTCCCTCATCACAGTTCATAAATATGAGTACTTATTATCTCCCTCACTAAACTCTGATCCCTGAAGGCAGGGACTTTTTCTTACCACTGGATCCCTGGCACATAAAAGGCACTCAAATTTATTGAAAGAATGATGAAAAGGAAAATAATATCTTTTATCCCCAGTGCTCATATAGTGCCTGACCAATCCTAGGCACTCATTAAAAGCTGTCTGCATTTTCCCCTTATTGTTTATTTCTGGTTTGTTATGGTCTGACAATGATGAATTTTTTTTCAATACTAACTTTGAAATTGACTTCTTAATGCTACATATTTTTAAGCTTTTAAGAGCCATGCTACTCCAATAATTTCCTCTTCCCTTCTCTCAGGGCAGCCATACTGTACAACTCTGGCAGGGTACACTGTACTCAGTGGAGCAGGGAGTTGTTTGATGCAGCACTGATGCATCCTCACTTCCCTCTGTGAAAGGAAAAGCATTCAGCTATTTCCTAAAGTTAATTACAACAGCAGTTCTAAATCCTAAGCTATAAATCAAAAACACCTGGGATACTTTCACAACAGAAATGCTTGGGCCCCACCTGAAAATTATTGAGTCATAAAGTACCAAAACTCCCCAGGTAACTGCAGAGCTAGTGTTGGGAAACACTGGGGTGGGAGCACAGGATGAGTGTGGGAGAATTGGTTAGAAACTAATCTAGATAGGCAGGTTAGTGTATTCAACACTTAGGAATTGGAATTTAACTTTACATCAGTGAGGAGGGTTTTAAGAGGGTAATGAAATAATCAGATCTATGAGAAAGGTTAACTTGGCACCAGTGTGGCAGGGTTTAGAGCCTGAGCTGGGGAGGCCAGGGGAAGAAGCTACAATGAGCCCAAGAATAGACTGCGAGGACTTGAACTAGGGTGGCTGCAGTGCAAACACAGAAGAAGGGAATAGGAAAGGACTCACAAGACATTTGACAGAATTCGCTAAGTGGAATGTGTAGGGTGATTAAAGAGGGAGGAGTTATAGACCACTCCCAGATTTCCAGGGTAAGCAACTGGATGCAGTTTGATGCCATTAACCAGAGAATACAAGTGTAAGGATAGAATGGAGCAGGTAGATGAAACAAATTCCGTTTCCAGCTATGATGAAACAGACGTTCCTTGTGTAAACCATTTAGGTGGAGCTAGAATACTAAGAAATTGGAGATTAAGATCTAGAATTCAGAAGAGAGGTTGAGGCTGAAGTTTTAGGTTTGGGAGTCAACAGGGTATTTGGTAACAATTGAGGCTATTGGAATGGATGAAACTGAACAGAGAACTGTCTATGTAGAGTCAAAAGTGCTTAGCACAGAATTAAAGATAAATCAGGCTTTCTCATTAAACTTACTAAACCACATAATCTTAATTTTATTTATTTTATTTTTTAATATTTATATTTATTTGGCTGCACTGCATCTTAGCTGCAGCATGTGGGATCTTCATTACCGCGTGCAGGATCTTTTTAGTTGCTGCATGCGGGATCTTTTAGTTGCGGCATGCGGGATCTAGTTCCCTGACCAGGGATCAAACCCGGGCCCCCTGCATTGCGAGCATGGAGTCTTAACCACTAGACCACCAGGGAAGTCCCCTTAATTTTAATAAAGCTCAGCAGACCACCATTAAAAATATGCAGATGTCAACGTGAAGAGTAGATGATAATATAAAAAAATTATCTGCAACCTGTATGATAATTTTAAGTATTACTACTGTTATCTCTGGACTTACTTAGAACACAACAACCTGTTAGCTTGGAAAGACTAATTTCTAAGCTTATTAAATAGCAGATTAATCAAGTTAGCTCCTAATATGATACCTGTGCTCCCCTAAATAAAACAACCAGATATTTGGTGATCTACTTCCTACAATATAAAGGCAATATAAATACATCATTGAGCCAACTCATAAAAATACAACATGTTCTTAACAAATGCAACTAGTAATATTCAGAGATTGTCACTTAGTCTATGTGTCCATGTATGTTTGTGCTTATGTGCCAGGCAGTTCTGTGTAATTTACTTAACATTAATAATACAAGTTCATCATTAGGTCTGGAATTATTTCAACAGAAAATTAAGTAAAACTTAAGAAAAAATTCCCAGGCCCTGCTATTTCCAAGAGTGAATGAACTTGTCTAGAACTTGTCCCTGAAATCCTTGTTTTTAAGAGGCACTCAGGTAATTATGATGCAGGGGGTTCAAGAACTATAATACTTTGAGAAATACTAGCTTATACCAAATAAACATTTTAACTAAGTCTTTTAAAAACATGTTGAGAAATGTTCAGAGATTACAAAAAAAATTTTAAGTAACAGTGTTACATATGCTTTAAGTAGAAAACACATTTTCTTTATTCAAATCATGTGGCTTTCTGTACATTTTGAAATGACAAAGTCATAGCAAAGCTATATTTTAATTTCATCATATTCCACTCTAAATTCTGTACCATTTACCAAAAATAACTTTTTATAAAGCTTACTGTTTTGTCTAATATTATACAGACTATCAATCTACACATTTTTGTGTGTTTCTCCTAAAAATTAGATTACCTTATTAGGATATTATATAAAACTAATTGGTATATTACACACCAAACATAAGTACAGATTCTGTACAATGTAATAGTATACATATATATTACAAGAGACTAAATGCCTTGTTAAAAGTAATAGTTTAAGAAATCTTTCATGGAAAAAATCTATATCACAAAATGTGGTGGCTTAAGTATCAGTTGCTTTCCTCTCATGAATTTCTTTCGGTGGGCATTAACTGTCCATTTAGCTTCATTAGTAGTTTTACCACAAGGCCGGCCTACAAAGTAAAATACGTTGACAATAAATTTGAAACATGTAAGAATGTGTAAATGACATACATGGCAGTGGACAGACAGTTCTCTATGTATTTGAAAAGGAACTTTTCATTGTTATAAGACTGCAATAAATTATTCAGATAAGTTTCTGGCTTTGCTTAGGAAAGGCCTGCCTTTTTACCTTGGTCTTAAATATGTTAACTTCATGTTAGAGGTTTTCCTTAAAGTAAAATGGACTGTCATTTTTTAAAAAAGAAATAACTTTATTAATACAGTAGAGTTTATTACTAGAAGTCCAGAATAACTGATTAGGTACTTACCTGTTTTGTATGTACTATAAAGCTCATTTTATATTCCATACTATGGATCTGAAAACATGTATCAGCATCTCCCAACTGCCACATAAAACAACCATACTTAAGACTGATGAGTAAAGCCTGCAACATAATTAGAAATCATTATATTGAAATATTTATTAAAAACAACACCTATCTTCTCTTACTATCTACACCTATCTAGACAGGTCTAAACACAGTGGTTTTGACAGTTAGAATTAAACTTGTTCAAAGTGCCCACACTAACTTCACACGGCCTGCAGTACAGAGCCACATATATGGTAGACTCTTAGAAGACTGCCTTGAGCAATGATATTCTTCTTATCAGAATGACAAATTTTTTTTTTTTTTTTTTTTGCGGTACGCGGGCCTCTCACTGTTGTGGCCTCTCCCGCTGCGGAGCACAGGCTCCAGACGTGCAGCCTCAGCAGCCATGGCTCACGGGCCCAGCCGCTCCGCGGCATGTGAGATCTTCCCGGACCGGGGCACGAACCAGTGTCCCCTGCATCGGCAGGCGGGCTCTCAACCACCGCGCCACCAGGGAAGCCCAACAAAATTATTTAAAGATGCCCATTCTGTGCTATGTATTTGTATATGTGTACACAGAAAGAAGTATTATTCAGCCATGAGAAATAAGGAAATCCTATCATTTGCAACAACATGGATGGAACTGGAGGGCATTATGCTAAGTGAAATAAGCCAAAGAAAGACAAATACCATAGGATACCACTTATATGTGGAATCTAAAACAGCCAAACTCACAGAAACAGGAAGTAGAATGGTGGTTACCAGGGGCTGGTGGGTGGTGGAAATTAAGGAGATGTTGGTCAAAGTAGTACAAACTTTCAGTTATAAGTTCTGGGGATCTAATGTGGGGCATGATGATTATAGTTAGCAATACTATACAATATGCTTGCAAGTTGCTAAGAGAGTAGATCTTAAATGTTCTCACCAGAAAAAAGAAACTGTAATTATGCAATGTGATAGAGGTGTTGGCTAATGCTATTGGGGTAAACATTTTGAAACAAATAAGTGTATCAAATCAACATATTGTACACCTTATGTGTACATAAAAAAAAAAGATGCCCATTCTATCAGTGGCTTTCAAGAAAATTAAGTGTACTGCAAGTTTTTACTTTCTGCATCTTAAAAACAATTCCTTTTACTATTGATATATTCAGTACCTTTTGAATATTCATATAGTACTTTCAGATCTGAAATTTATGTAATAGGGTAACATGTCGATTTAGGCAATTTCATATCACTGAAAATAAGTACGCTGATATATTTATTGTAAATATAAGCATTATTTAAAAAATTAATAATATATCCTTCATATATTCAACAGAACTATTTAAAACCAATTACAGTACCCTATTCCTACATGTTGTAACATAATGGTATATTTAAATAGGAATCCAATATGTTCTTTGGATTATTTAAAAAACAATTATCTCCTAGTAGTAACTTACATTTTCTTACCCTAAAAATATATTCTTTGTATACACATATACAAAGAAAGTGTTCATGCCATCCTTTAAAATAAGTATGTTGAGAAACATTACCTCTCTATGACTAGCAGTTCTTAACATAATGATTATAAATAATAAACTAAGGATATTCCAGAAAGGTAATGGTTTAGGGCATTCTGAAAGGTTCTGTAAGTGAAATGTAATATAATTAATTTACATGAGTGTATACCACTTATAATGGGAAAATAGTATCTTGCTTTAAAATAGCTATACTTATAAAATATAACTTATAGACAGGATCTACTAAAATAGCTATTTACCAAAGTACACAATGAAACACTGAGTCAAGATATCATAGAACTTTAAACTGTCTATCTTTTGGATCAGTGACTTGAAACTTCTTTAATCAAGAGACAGGAAACTGTCCATTTAATATGTCCTCAAAACAGTTTAATATACAGAAAAAAAATACATCTGTGGTATAGCAACTCCTAGATTACGTGAAGGTCAAATGACCAACAAAAGCACTGAAGCCATAAGTTAAAATAAAGGTTTTGTTTTTAAAGGACAGTGTGCAGGGAGAAAGGAATTCTTGAGAAATCCACAATAATGAAAACGGCTGAATGGAGTTGAAGAGCCCACATGGCTGTTTTGAGAGACCAGTCTGCTCCAGAAGGAAAAAGTAGCTCTCATTAGGAGGTAAAACCTACAAAGGGGAAGGTGCTTAGTGAAGGAAGTCAAAAAGTAAGAGAAATGACAGGGATAGTTGAGAGCAGAAAAGGGAAACCATGTAAGTCAGAAGTAGACATAGCCAACCAGGACACACAGGAGAAATAGTGATGTTGACAAGTGACCATGAACAATGGCACTAAATGGGTATTTAAAGAACCAGTTTTATTTCAGAAGGGCATTATGGTCTACATAAATTGACATCAGCAAAGGGTAATCTATTGCCTGGATGTAGCAGTGGTATTAAGGCTGAAGATATATCAACAAGTACAGTTCAGTTATGAAGACTGTAATGCTTTCACTATAGTAAAACATTGAACTGTAACACTGCATTTACCTATTCGATAGTGCCTACATTTTATGTAAGTAGAAAGATAGGTCTCTGATGAGTATATGAAACTGGCTGAGGTGTATTTTCTGAGGGGCAACTTTTATTATTCCAAACAATAACAAAATATAGAAGGCAGAAGTAATTGAGATTAAAAAAAACAACACAGCTGTATTCTATGGCTTTTCCTGAGATTTAATCTCTGAGGCTAATGTATCCCATATGTAGACTTTTAAATGCAAATGAATGTATTTTTGCAGATGAAGATGTTTATTTAAGCAAGCTTGTCATATTCAACCCTAGCAGATTTGGTCAATCTAAGACAACTGAGGACAAGCTGATTGTTCCTATCTTAGATCATTTGAAAATGTAATTATCTTAGAGCTTTTATAGGTGCCATAAATTTATCCGTAGCTTACAGAACACAAGGTAATGATTATGTGGACAGAAAACATTGTTACCCTTGGTTTCAATCACCTTTTTATATGCCCAATGACAGCATTTCTATTTATATTTCTAGAAAAAGCAGATTCTTAATAACACTATCATCCTCTGCCTGCTACTGCTATCTCACTTACTCAATTCCTGGACCAGAATATTATTCATAATATGAAATATTATATTACTGAAACATCATTTGAATACTATATAAAACTTTTCATTGTTGCCTAAATTTGGAATGCTCCCAAAAGTCAAACATAAAATATAGTTTAGAGAAAAGGCTCAGTGTTATGCCCACAGTATCACCATCCAGTTCGATGAAGAAGAATTTGCAGATATTTGTATAAAATGCTCTGAAATAGCAGAGGAAAAATTTCTTGAAATGACAAGGGGAATTTCTCCTTCATTTCTTTAGTACAACAGGAATAGAAAAAGTAGTTACAAGCTAATAAGAAGCAGCTTATTTTGTATGAGTAAAATAGTCTAAATAGAAAATGATAAGCAAATGACTCCAAAGCAAGCAGATATCAGAGACTTCAAAAAATCAAGTTCCAAGTCAGTCAGTGCCCTATGTCCCTGCATATTCTTTATCTCCATTCACAGGCATTTCTAACAGTATGGGAAAATAACTGTTGCCCATAATGATGATCCTGAGTTATCAGGAAATAACTAAACTACAATTGGGATACTTTCAGAAGGTATGTGATTACATAATAAAGACTTACAAAAATGATGAAAAAAGTTAGGTTTACGATGAAATTCCCTAATCTAAAACGCCTTTTAAAAATGCGTAAGCTCAGTTACTTAAACTGATTTGGAAAATAGTCTATCTATGACATACCTGAATGAACAAAATAGATTTTTATCTGCTTCCTATTACTAACTAGAAAGCTGTTTATCCTGTGAAATGTGTTAAATATGCTAAAAGTAATTGATAACCCCATATTTATATTATCATGACTTTGATTAGAAAAAGGCACAATACAGTAATAAGCCTCTGATTGAAAAGCTCTGAAGTAGGGGCGGCCAGATCAAGATGGTGGAATAGTGGGGCTTCCCTGGTGGCGCAGTGGTTGAGAGTCCACCTGACGATGCAGGGGACGCGGGTTCGTGCCCCAGTCTGGGAAGATCCCACATGCCTGTGCTCCGCAGCGGGAGAGGCCACAACAGTGAGAGGCCCGCGTACCGCCAAAAAAAAAAAAAAACAAAAGATGGTGGAATAGAAAACCTCTGAACAGTTCTAACAGGTATTCATAGTCCCATCCACACTTCATCTTGCCCCCCCAAAATGTTCCTATAACTTATTCTAATTTGCAAAATGAACCACTTGTGTCAGATATTATATTTCCTTTTTTAAATCTGTATTTTTTTTCATTTAAATCTAATTTTTAGAATAGGTAATACATTCACAGTTAAAAAAAATTTTTTTAAGTTGCAAAATGCTATATAATGAAAAGTCTCCCTTCTACTCTTATTCCCAGTTACATGGTTCCCCCCCTCTAAAGGCTTTAAGAGACATTTTATGCATACCAAAGCAATACTTATGCAAATATAGTATTCACTTCCCCCCATTTTTTGAGGTATAATTGACATATAACATTATATTAGTTTCAGGTATACAATATGATTCAATATTTATATATATTGCAAAATGATCACCACAATAAGTATCGTTAACATCCATCACCATACATAGTTACAACTTTCTTTTTCTTGTGATGAGGAATTTTAAGATCTATTCCCTTAGCAACTTTCAAATATGCAATACAGTATTATTAACTATGGTCACCATGCTCTATACTACATCCCCATGACTTATTTATTTTACAGCTGGAAGTTTGTACCTTTTGACCCCCTTTACCCATTTTGCCCATCTCCCAACTCCCTGCCTTTGGCAACCACCAGTCTGTTCTTTGTATCTATGAGCTTGTTTTTTTTTTTAAAAAGATTCCACATATAAATAGTGAGATCATATAGTATTTATCTTTGTCTGACTTATTTCACTAGGCATAATGCCCTCAAGGTCCACCCATATTGTTGCAAATGAAAGACTTCATTCTTTTTAATGGCCGATTAATATTCCACTGTATATATTTACACATTTTCTTTAGCCATTCATCCACTGATGGACACTCAGGTTGTTTATCTTGGCCATTGTAAATAATGTTTCAATGAACAGGGATGTGCATGTATCTTTTTGTGTTAGTGTTTCCGTTTTCTTCGGATAAATACCCATTTCCACCCATTTTTACATGAATGGTAGCATATTACATATGGTTCAGCACCAAATATATCTTAGAGATCATTCCACAGAAAAATATCTTCATTCTTTTATATGGCTGCAAGGTATTTCAATGTTACAATTAATATGTTAACTCCCTATTGATAATCATTTCGTTTTCACCCCCTTATCCTTTGCTATTATAAATGAATGAAATTGTTCATGTAGGCTAGTACTGTTATTTTAGATATTACATAATGTGACTGGTCAAAAACAGCTGAAAAGATGAAAATCTACCTTAGTTTCCATATTGAGAAGATGAAGTCCTTTTATATTCACACCTACATACACAGGGATGACTTTATGATTACTGGGGCTTGCCTTTGTAAATATCTGTCCTATGAAAAAAGCTGCTCCATATGTAGGAATTTCCCAACAATTCTGTAAGAACATGCGCTGTAGGTGATGCATTTCTTTACTGACACCTTCACTTGTACTAAGATTCTAAAAACAAAGTAAAATAAACAGATGTGAAAGGAGAATGTACCTTTGATAATCCAAACAGGTCAACTAAACAGTTTCTAAAATCAAGGCTATCCCAAAGACAAATAAAATTGTGTGACATTATACCAAAGGCAGTTTTTCTTTTGAGATCTTATATTAAAAAAAAGAAATATCAAGGTCTAAAAATAATGTTTATCTATTCTATTACATTTTTAAGTGCCTCATGGATAGAGACAGTGTATTATCTCATGTTTTTTTAATCTCTAGCACTTACCACAGTATCCAGCATACAGACGGTATTCAGTAAAAGATTCTACATTATTAAAAATAAAACTATTTTGCTCCTTTTCCTTTCAGGCATGTGAACTATAAGATCCTTATTTAATTTCAAGAATAAAATGTAATGTACCTATGTTTAAAACATATTAATAATACTAACAAAATTTCAACTAGGCTATAAAATGTCTTTTTATTTCTATTTAACAGCTTACCTTGTATTCATGAAGTATTCGGTTTGTCCAGTGAGGTGCCTTACTTTTCAATTTGGTAATAGGTACAATGGATTTTAGATTTTCTTCACTGTAAGCAAATACACCAACATCTTTTAAATAAATCATCTTTAGTAGCTACAGTAATATAATCATTTACATGTAAATGGCTTTAATTAATATGATTTTTGAGCTGAAAAATATTATATTGTAACATATCAGAGAACTCTCAACATTTTAAGCAAAAAGTCACGATCCTAATATTGCTCAATTTACAGAAATGTTTCTTCTTTCAGTAGCCACAAAATATTTTTGAATATTTAAAACTACAATAAACAAACTTTAAATGTGCTAAAACCTCATTGTTTTCTCTCAACATGAACTAGTTTTTGTGGTGGTATATGGTGAAATGCATCTGCCTTGTAACATTTTTTCTACTAATCCAACTCAGGTTTTAGTGAACTTATTTAAACATACAGTAAAGAAAGATAAAGCTAACAAGTATAAGGCATATCAAACTATATTCAAATATAAGAAAAAGAACTTTGGAGAGAGTGTAACGTAAAGCATGCTTTACTTTTTTTTTTTTTCTCATTCCATGCCTTATATTATTTAATTCCAAACCAACGTCTAAATAGTTCTTAGTAACGTAATATTTCTAAATTTTCTTGGTTAAACTGAACCTTGGGTATAGCACAAGACCATGAATTGTATTAAATACTTACTTTAGGAAACCTTGCTTGTGTTTCTTACTCTCATAATTTCCATAAACTATCTGCAACAGTAGACTTGCCAATGTTATCAGTTTAGCATCAGGAGCCGTATAAAAGCCCTTCAATAAATTATATCTGGCTTCATCAAAGAGAATAAGAATAGCTAATGGGTCTTCAATCTTAAAAGAAAAAGTATAATTTGGTTATTAGGTCACAATTTCCTGTTATAAATGTACAACTTGCCACTATCTAATATGAAAAAGCAAAAGCTATGTAATTTCATATAAATAAGCTGTTATTGCTTTAGAGCAGAGATTGACAATTTTTTTCTATTAAAGCCCAGATAGTAATATTTTAAGCTTTGTGAGTCAGATAGTCTGTTAGAACGACTCAACTCTGCTATTGTAGGACAAAAGCAGCTATAGACAATACATCTACAAATGTTGGAGTTCTACTAAAACTTTTTATATTGATTCTGAAATTTGAATTTCATGAAATGTTCACATGACATGAAATATTCTTTTGAATTTTTTTCAACCATTAATAGCTTGTAGGATATACAAAAGTAGGCAACAGGTCAGATACAGCAGTAGGCCATAGGTTGCTAACCTCTGATTCACAGTTCAATAAAATTATCATCAGTTTACGGATATGAGTGTGTATAACTTATAGTACAATTTTACTTAAATTCTTTATATTCCTCAAACATTCTTCTACAATCTGTGCTTCACCCAATATAGTAGTGAACCTCAAAGAAGATAAAAGGAAGTATTAACTCCCAGAAGGACACATGAAGTTTGAAAAAAGCTTAACATTTTTTATTTGACTAAAGAATATTCAGTACTTTGCACTTTCAAATAACACTAAAGGAGAGCATACTTTTTTAAGTTTTGAAACCTTTAAAGTTTCACTTTATCTGATAAGATTAACAAACATTGAAAAATGCCAGCCTAAAGAATACATTTCTACTTGGAAATAATCACCAATTATAGAGATTCTGAATGAATACTTAGTATGTTTCCAAATATGATTCAAAATGACCCAAATTCCTTATGGCAAAAGAAATGTTGTCATACTAACTAAAATAATATAATACTCCATATATTGATAATATTAAAAAAAACTGAAACAGAATTTCATGGGGAAAAAAAGATAAGGGGATTGCTCTAGATTAAAGGAGACTTAAAGAGACTGTAATCAAATGCAAAGCATGAACGCTGACTAGCTCCTTCAGTTGGGAGTTAAAAGAGACTGAAAAATTGGGGGGAAATCTGAATATGGGTCTGATATTAGAGGTTATTATGGAAACATTAATTTTATTAGGGTGAAAGTGGTACTGTACTATGTAGGTACATCCTTGTTCTTAGAAGATGCATGTTAAAATATTTAGGGATGAAGTGCCAGGATGTCTGCAACTCAATTTTAAATGGTTCACAACCAAAAGAGAGGAAAGATGAAACAAATGTAGCAAAATGTTAACAATTAGTGAATTTAATGAATGGTATATGATGGTATGAAGTTTATTACTTTTTCAACTTTCCTATGGTTTTTTAATTTCTCAAAATAATTGTTGGGAAAAAATGAAAGAAAACATTTTTCTAATAAAAATTGACTTAAAGAATTTGAAGAGTTTGAATAGAGAATAATTATAATTCCTAATAGTGTGTTCAGTGACTATTAGTCAACAATTGTTCTTTTTAAATGAAAGCAGGCTCTTTTCATCCTAAAAGAATAGTCCTAACCAAAAAAATACAATTCTTCTATTTTTCAGGTGGTAAAAATAGGAATTTTTCAATTACACAATGAGTGAAAAAGAACGCAACCACTTTATCAGATGATCGTGATATTCTGATTCACCTTAAGTACTCACTAAGCCTTGCTTCTTTTCACTTGAACCTACTTTGTATTATTTGTAACATAATATGCAATTAATTAATATCCAAGTATTATCATTATTGCTCTTTCTCTACCAGCCAACTTTAAAAATATTACTTAGAAAGAAAGAAGACAGGCTGAGTATATTTAGATTATTTGCAAATTTCATACATCTATTACATTTTAAGAACTGCTAACAAAGTTTACCATTTTAACTATTTTTAACTGTAGAATTTAGGGGCATTAATTACATTCACAATGTTGTGAACCATCACAACTATTTCCATATTTTCATTGCCCAAACAGAAACTCTGTAACCATTAAGTCCTCATTCTCTCCCCCCATCACACTAATATACTTTCTGTTTATAGTATCTATTCTAGATATTTATTTAAGATAAGTAGAATCAAACAGTATTTGTCCTTTTGTGTATGGCTTATTTCACCTAGCATGTTTTCAAGGTTCATCCATGTTAGGACATGTATCAAAACTTCATTCCTTTTTATGGCTGAATGATATTCCATTTTCTTCATCCATTTATCTGTTGATGAACACTTTAGCTTGTGTCCACCTTTTTGGTTATTATGAATAATGCTGTTAAGAATGCTGGAATGCAAGTATCTGTTTGAGTTCTTGTTTCCTTTAGGTATATACCTAGGAGTGGAATTGCTGGATCAAATGGTAATTCTATGTTTAGTTTTTGGAAGAACCACTCAACTATTTTCCACAGCAGCTGCACCATTTTACACTCCTACCTACAACATACAAGGGTTCCAATTTCTCTCTGTCTTCATCAAAACTCAACATCTTCTTTTATAAATCTTTATTATTACAACCATCCTAGTAGGTGTGAAGTGGTTTCTCATTGTGTTTTGATTTGCATTTCCTTAATGACTGATAATGCTGAGCGTCTTCGCATGTGCTTGTTGGCCACTTGTATATCTTTACTGGAGAAATGATATTTAAGTCCTTTACCCAATTTAATTGGGTTGTCTTTTCGTTGTGGAGTTGTAGTTCTTTTAATATTCTGGATAGTAAACACTTATCAGATTTATGATTTGCAAATATGTTCTTGCATTCTCTAGCTTGTCTTTTTCTTGATAATGTCCTTTGATTTACAAATGCTTTTAATTTTGATGAAGTCTCATTTATCGATTTTTTCTGTCGTTACTCATGTTTTTGGTGTCATATCTAAAACTCCAAGGCCAAATCTAAGGTCATGAAGACTACCCATATATTTTGTCCTAAGAGTTTTATGGTTTTGGCTTTTATATTTAGGTTATTGATACACTGAGTCAATTTTTGATGTGGTGTGAGATCAGGGTCTAATTTTATACTTTTTGCATATGAATTTCCAGTTATCCCAGCATCATCTGTTGAAGAGACTATGTTTTCCTCATTGGATGCATTTGGCATCCTTGTCAAAAAGCAGTTGGCATGGATATATGGGGTTACTTCAGGACTCTCAATTCTATTCCACTAGTCTATGTCTATCCTTATACCAGTACCACATTGTTTGGATTACTGTAGGTTTGTACTAAGAAATTTGGAAATGTGAATCCCACAACTTTATTCTTCTTTTTCAAGAATGTTTTGGCTATTCAAGGCCCTTTGCAATGAATTTGGGGATTGCCTTTCCCATTTCTGCAAAAACGTCTGTTGTTAGGGAATTGTGTTGAATTGGTAGATCACTTTGCTTGTATTGATGTCTTAACAATATTAAGTCTTCTTATCCTTGAACATGGGATGTCTTTCTAGTTACTTATGTCTTCTTTAATTTATTTCAGCAATGTTTTTGTAGTTTTCAGTGTACGAGTTTTGCAGCTCTCTTGTTAAATTTATTCCTAGGTATTTTATTCTTTTAGAAGTTATTTTAATGGAGTTTTTAGTTTCCTTTTTTTGGGGGGGAGTGTCTGTGGCTGGTTATAGAAACAACTGATTTTCGTGTGTTGAGCTTGTACCCTACAACTTTGCTGAATCCATTTATTAGCCCTAGTAGCTTTTGTGTAGATTCTTTAGAATTTCCTATATACAGGATAATGTCATTTGTGATCAACAGAGACAGTTTTACTTTTTCCTTTCCAATCTGGATGCCTTTCTTTTTTTTTCTTTTCTTTCTTTCCTTTTTTTTGGGCGGTGGTGGTTGGGGGAGTGTGGCTCATTGCTTTGGTTAGAACTTCTAGTTCTTTGTTAAACAGCAGTGGTGAAAGCAGGTATCCTTGTCTTGTTCTTAGGAGGAGTTTTCAGTCTTTCACCACTGGGTATGTTAACTGTGGGTTTTTCATAAATGCCATTTATTACACTGAGGAAGTTCCCATCTACCCTAGTTTTCTGAGAGTTTTACCATGAAAGGCTACTGGATTTTGTCAAATGGCTTTTTTACCTTTAGTTTGATAACAGAAGAGGGACAATATGAATAGTCAGGCATAAAACATTTACCAAGTTTGGACAATGGACAAGGTCACTGAAATTTTCATGTGCTAAAATTTGTTTAACCTTGTCTGTTTAATATTTTCTTGAATAAAGAATCTGGAAATTGTGTGTTTTTTCTTCACCAAATTTATGAGAGCCTGGAAATTTTCTTTTTCCCCCAGTTTTCACAGCTACCACTGTATTTAGATTATCACCTAGTTTAACTTGTAACATCTCCCTTAGGTTTCTTCCTTGTCCAGTCGTCCCTCAGATGACATTATTTCACTTCTCCTCTAAAATTTACAGTAATTCAAATCCAAACATACTTGTTTGGGACAGACCTTTTTTTAATCAAATGTAAATTCCATTCTCATTTTTTACTATCTATATAGTTCTCTGTTGAGTCAAAAACAGCTATTTACCGACTGTTGAGAGTAACTTTTTAATGTCCCCTTTGTAAATATAATCTTCTCTATCCAGAATATTTTTTCTGTTCTCCCCTTACACCAATGCATCTCTTTGCTCCTTTGAAACTTACGCAACTGATTAGCCCTTTATTAAGTTTATCTGACACTGTACTCCCTTTCTAACTACTCTAAAATTTTTTTCTACTCTAAAATCTTTCTCCCATCTGGTTCGTAATTCTCCTTAGGATGGATTCTCTATTTCTTTTGTATTCTAAGAAAATGGAGGTGGGGAAATGGAAAAACCAACCAGGGGCTTTGTAAGTAGACTGACTCAAACTCTACCACTTACAACAGGGATGTAAGGATTGAACAGAAAAACAGAAATAAAACCTCCTGTAAAGGAAGAGTACAATTTTTGCCTCTAGTGCTTAAAACAGGAACTCAGTAGATTCTGAACATTTAAATGACTGTAAAAAAGATTTTTGAGCAAACCTTTTTCTCAACTTCCAAAGGAAGTCTCACATCTCTTCTTAGGAAAAGCTGTGGTGTCTCCCTTTGGGGATCCAAATTAGTCAATTCAGCAAGTATTTCTGGCCAGTCACGAACATGTTGCAATGGTTTATGATAAGGCTTGAGTTGAAGGCCTGAAAAACATCTTTCCTTTTATAAATGATAATGTAAAAATGAACCAATTATATCAACACATAGAAACTTTTTATCAAACTCTCTGTACCTAAGTACTGAACACACACAAATTATAGATCTAAATTTAAATCAATATTGACTTTAATCAACATTACTACCCAATTTGAGGTTAATTGTTTATTAAGAATATAAGAATTATGAGACTAAATCTGAAAATGAATTTATCAAATATATTTAAGATCCTTAATTCCATGATAGCCTATTTAATGAGAAAATCAGTAGAATTTGGTGTTTAAAAAAATACAATTAAATCACTAGATAACCAATCACAACCACCTCAATGAAATCCCTTATGTATCTGCAATACTTTGTCTGAGAGACAAATCTATAATGACATTGGGTCGAGTTTAAATAACAAAGATCTGATAGAAAACCAATATACAGAAAAAGAAAATCTGTATTTTCTGAGATGAGGTGAGCACTGAAAATAAAGGCAAGTTGGATGAGCACTACGTTTAACAGCATTCAAATCAAATTCATTGCCAAAGAAAAATGTTTTGGTTTTTATCATTTCAAACATTGTACGCGGGCTTCCCTGGTGGCACAGTGGTTGAGAGTACGCCTGCCGATGCAGGGGACGCGGGTTCGTGCCCTGGTCCGGGAGGATCTCACATGCTGCGGAGCGGCTGGGTCCGTGAGCCATGGCCGCTCAGCCTGCGCGTCCAGAACCTGTGCTCTGCAGCGGGAGAGGCCACAACAGTGAGAGGCCCGCGTACCGCAAAAAAAAAAAAAAAAAAAAAAAAAACCATTGTATGAACAAAGAGGGGCCAGGAGGAAGCAGAGGCTTATATGTTTCAGCAGTCTGAACATAAACAATCTGTGTAAAAGAGAAGAACACTGTCTCATTTGAAAATTTAAAAGTCAATAATAATTGATGCTATACTTAAGTTTACCAACCCACTCTCAAAAAGGAATAATCAGGTTTATACAACAGAATAACAAATTTCTTACTGAGATTTTCTGAACAGATCCAAATAGTGAAATATTGCTGTGTTTCTTGAGAGAGACGCATTCCTTCCATTATCTGCTGCACTGAGGTATTATTTCCATGCTTCAGTTCAACAGAACGGTATGATCCATCCATTCTGTATATTCGAACTTTTTCATACTAGGACAAAGAATGATAATAAATTATGCAACCTGGTTATAAATTATACATCCCAGTACAACAAAATGCTTTAATTTCAACTTCATCTGCTTAAAAACAACTTCAAGTGAGAATCTTCTGGCAGTATTTTATTTATTTATTTTTGCCTTGCCATGTGGCTTGCGGGATCTTACTTCACCAACTAGGGATTGAACCTGCACCCCCCCTGCAGTGGAAGCACAGAGTCCTAACCACTGGACCTTCTAGCGATATTAAAAAAAATTT
The DNA here is from genome assembly GCF_003676395.1 of Aethalodelphis obliquidens. Classification (NCBI taxonomy): domain Eukaryota; kingdom Metazoa; phylum Chordata; class Mammalia; order Artiodactyla; family Delphinidae; genus Aethalodelphis; species Aethalodelphis obliquidens. Next base: position 55,389,591 of record NW_020837949.1, read on the forward strand.
TTTTTCATTATTTATATTTTCTAACATGTTTTCCTCTGAATATTCCATGGTCAAATAAGTTTGAGAAACTAAGGCAAATGGGTTTTTAAAAAATATTCAACTTCAAAATCTTCTGAAAGTATATTTTAAAGCCATTAATGTACAATGTAAATATCAAATGGGGGATATAGACTTGGTTAACTAAATCTGGTGTTAGTCAAGTACCTCGTGAGCTTAGTGAGCCACAAATTAGAATGTAGAAATGTGTACCAGCAATAATTTGTCCTAAGAGGAATCTGTGATAGAAGACTTTGCAGATAAAAGTTATGAAACAATGGACCATGAGCCAGTTTCTTTCCTCCTGTTCAGAAAATCCCAGAGAGAAATGATATTCTCAATACATTTTTATTGTTATAGGAAGTAACTGATGCCACCAAACAACTTCCAGGACAGTTCATTTTAGATAAAAGTACCTAATTCCTTTTATACATTCAGACATAAAAATTATATAAGAAATAAAAATGGTTTTTTACAAAATTTATTTATTTATTTTTGGCTGTGTTGGGTCTTTGTTGCTGCACACGGGCTTTCTCTAGTTGTGGCAAGAGGGGGTTACTCTTCACTGCAGTACACGGGCTTCAGCAGTTGTGGCTCGCGGGGTCTAGAGCACCCTCAGTAGCTGTGGCGCATGGGCTTAGTTGCTCCACAGCATGTGGGATCTTCCTGGATCAGGGCTCAAACCCATGTCCCCTGCATTGGCAGGCAGATTCTTAACCACTGTGCTGCCAGGGAAGTCCCTAAAAATGTATTTTAACTATACAAATAGAAAACAAATTGCAACGAAGTATAACATAAGGGTGCCTGTACTGCTTATCTATTTCCTTGCTTTTGTCCTGTACTCAGGGAATAGTGTTTTGACAAAAATGTGTATGAATGTGTGTAATTTTCCTTAAAGGCAGAGATCATGTACTGAATAAATAAAGAATATGTATTCTTTATCACATCACTTTCAGCATTTTATGGTGTTAAATTTACAAAAATATTCAACAAATACTCATTGCCTACTTAATAGAAATGTCTGGAAAGGCTCAAACATATGGGTTATACCTGTTGGTATAAAACTTTTATCCTTTATCAGTTGGTATAAATCCTTTTATCTGGTTTTCAAGTTTCCAAACAATTTTTAAACTGATAACAGTTTTAACATCACTATAACTTTCAGGCATAACTGAGTTTTTTCTAATTGTTAATTCTTCTCTATTTTAATGTCACTGCTAATTATTTTGTACATAAGTAGGTGGAAAGGCCAGGTTGAATTGGCAGAATAAAAGACTTAGAAATCTCCTATTTTAACCCATTCACTATCTTGAGGAGGAAGATGAATCTGTAATAGATGACAACTTGCCAAAACTAAATTACCAAATGATGTGTAATATTATTATTGGGTTGGCCAGAAAGTTCGTTCAGGTTTTTCATACATTATGGAAAAACTCAAATGAACTTTTTGGCCAGCCCAATATTTACAAATATATTACTTAGAAGGCCTAAGTAGAAAGAGATGCTCCAATGAATAGGTTAAAATTTGTAATCAGCATACCAAGTATACAGATTACACTGGAAATCAGATTAATTTTAACTGATCGAAAGATTTATTTATGCAGTTTTATTTTGATATGCAAGAATAAATATCCAAATGTTAGGGATGATAAAAAATTTAATACCTATGAAGTCTAACCATGAGGTTTTATAAAAGCAGGAAAGAAGCCATCCATACATTTATATCCTTCCACCCTTGACACAGATCCTCAAATTACTTATCAATTTAAATACAATGCTTGGCTCTAATTAGTATTTATGAAGATAATTCTTACTGGTTTGTTAATGGCTTCCTTCAACAATTTTGCAGCTTCTTCCCAATTATTTTGTTTGTTTTCTTCACAAATATTTAAAGGAGATCTTCCTTGTTGGTCTGTTATGTGCTAGAAATGTGGGGGAAAAAGGTTAAAGATAAAAGGCATTAAAAATGTACAAATAAGGGAAAATATCAAAGTTTCATTACAAAACTATTGTCAAGTGTTAAGTACATATTAAGCAAACTTAGTGCATGCTATACTTAAACATGAACTGCCAAAGATGACTCAAAGCACTAATCAATGTGATTATTGTTTTTCAAAAGTTCTGATTATAGGGCTTCCCTGGTGGCGCAGTGGTTGGGAGTCCGCCTGCTGATGCGGGGGACATGGGTTTGTGCCCCGGTCCGGGAGGATCCCACATGCCGCGGAGCGGCTGGGCCCGTGAGCCATGGCCGCTGAGCCTGCGCGTCCGGAGCCTGTGCTCCGCAGTGGGGGAGGCCACAGCACTGAGAGGCCCGCGCACCGCCCCCCCCCCCAAAAAAAGTCTGATTATAGTAACAACAAAGGTTTTGTTAAAGCTTTTTTTAAAAAAAATTTATTTATTTAATTTATTTTTGGCTGCGCTGGGTCTTTGTTGCTGTGCACGGGCTTTCTCTAGCTGGGGCGAGTGGGGGCTACTCTTCGTTGTGGTGCGTGGGCTTCTCATTGTGGTGGCCTTTCTTGTTGCAGAGCACGGGCTCTAGGTGTGTGTGCTCAGTAGCTGTGGCTCGCAGGCTCTAGAGCACAAGTTCAGTAGTTGTGGTGAATGGGCTTAGCTGCTCCGCGGCATGTGGGATCTTCCCGGACCAGGGCTCAAACCCCCGTCCCCTGCATTGGCAGGTGGATTCTGAACCACTGCACCACCAGGGAAGCCCCAAAATACTTGTTAATACAAATTCCAAAATATCCTTTTCCTTCTTAAAGATATTTTTGAGAAAATACACTATAAAGTGAAAAGAGGTTAAATTTTATGTACATTCTGTAGATGCATGGCGGTGATGGTTCTAAAACAATGTAAATGTACTTAATGCCAATATACATCTAAAAATGGCTAAAATGGTAAATTTTATGTGAGACATATTTTACTATAATCTAAAAAAGTATGTACAAAAGCAAAGTATACACATAAATATTACTTATTCTATATAGTAAGTGAAATTTGTTTTTATTTTTCAGCTGACCTCTCAAGTGTATAACTTAACATTTTAGTGTCATTGTTATTCACTGTTTGATCATTAAAAAAAAAAAAAAAAGCCTGGAAAATAACTTACTCTGTCAACTTCTGGATGGTTTAGGAGAATCTGTACTATTTCAGCATGTCCTCCTCCAGCAGCAAAATGAAGAGGAGAACTAAGTTGTCCATTTAAAAGGTTTGGATTGCACTTTCCCTTCTCTAACAATATGCGAGTGGCTTCAACTTTTCCATACCTATAAAAAAATAAAACACCTAAAAAGTCACCTGAAATGTTTGAAAAATCCAAATTTTAGACAATATCTAAGATCTTTCTAGGGCAGAGAACAAGCAATGAAGACACAGATGTAATGTTTTCAATGCTTAGGGATTTCTTATGAATTACTCTGATTCAGTTCAACTGTTTCTATTTCTGATCAACTGGAAGAAAATATAATCTCAAATACAAGATAGAGTAGATGACAGAGAATCACTATCACACAAAATACAATACAAAAATTATAAATCAGGGAGATAAAAGTTTTAGTCAAAATTCTTTTCAGAAGCAGAAAGTAACCCATAAATTTAATAATGCTTTTTACTCAGCCCTGCCTTTGATTTACAAAATAGGCCCAAAGACATATTCTCCACATAGCTGCTGTATGAGGCAATGTGGGAGACACAAAGATATGTTACAATGAACGGTCTCTGCTCTGGTAAAGGCTTATAATGTAATCAGAGAGGAAAACAAAAACATAAGATAAGTTACATAACACTGTAAAATTTAAGTAACAGTTGAGGAGAACGATCAAAAAATATATATTTGTCAAATCATAATAGTATATAATTAATGCTTTAAAAAATGTTGGAAAAGGAAGATAAGATTTCAGTCTCAGTTCTGAAAAGTGTTCTGATAGAAGAATAATTTGAACTGGATTTTAAATAGGAAGAAGCTGAAGAGATGCTGAAGAGAAGTAAATATTCTAGATAGTGGGAAAAAGAGTACAAAGAATGTGCGAGACATAGTGAGTCCACCATTTGGTTATAAAGACTTATATAAGGTCGCACTCTAATGCAATGGTGGAAAGGTAATTCATTTTTTGGAAATAAATGGGTAGAAGGGGAAAGGAAATTTGCTTTTAAATATGGTGCATTTGAGGGGAAAATAGCATCTTTAGAACTAATACGATTTGCTGTCAACTTTCTTCCCCTTCACATACCCTATGGTTTTCCTACATCCTGAACCTGCTAATTGTATCCTAGCCTTCTTATTCATATGACTGTTTGCTCATGTTCTTAGCTATTCTTGAGATGTCCTTTTCCCCCTCCTGACTTTGTTTAGGTTAAGTTCTATTATTTCTCTGAAACAGTTTAAAATCTACCTCCTCTATATTCCCACTACATTTTACCATTTCAGTTTTAGTTTTTAACCTCATTTTATCTACTTTCATCCTTGTATATATACATTTCTATCAGCCTGGAAGCTCCTTGAAAGTTATGTCTTTGCATTCTCCAAACTGCCTTATGTATATAAAAAAAAAAAGAAAAAAAAAAGAGGGACTAAATTGTTCAGTTGGCAATTGAAAATGCAGACTTGGTACTCAGGAGGAAGGCAAAGGCTTGAGATATCTAAGAATATGCAAATTCATCCAACTGAGAAGAATTACTGTTAAGGCTGGGAGGAATGGATGAAATCTTTCTGAGAGAATTTTGAGAAAGATGAACATTTTAGAACAATGAAATGCATCTTGAAAAACACTTTCAGGATAGGAAAAGATACTAGGGGAGCAATTCAAGAATAAAAATAATATAAACATATTTTGTATGATTCTTTAAAGTTTTCAAGGTACTTCCTTATATAATTACTTAATATAATCTTCACAGCAAATTATGATGCAGGCAGAGATATTTCTAGTGCACAGATGAAAAAAATGAAGCTTGTACCAGTTAAGTAACTTGCCCAAGGTCTCATGGTTACCAGCCAGTTAGAATCCAGTTTTCTGAATTGTGGTATAGATGTTTCCATACTATAAACACATGCTTGGGTCACAGAATGGAGACCAGTATTTCAATAATAATAATAATGGTATCAGTTATATCTTGCATTTGTACTGACCTTTACTATAGCTCCATTATAGCTGTTCTTTCAACTGCAATTTGTTCCTTGAACAAAGGGGTGGTCAACAGCATTTAATGCAGCAGAGCAGGGAAAGAGATTAAAAACTCAGAAAAGGTTAAGAAGGTTCATGAAGAGTGAAAAAGAGAAGTCTGGCTATGAAAGGAAGGGAATAAACAGGATAGTGGCCAGAAGAGCCAGCAGGTTCAAATTAAGGTTCTTTTTCAAGGAGGGAGAGGAACCATGTATGTTTGAAGACAAGAGGAAAGAAAGTGCAGAAAATTAAGAAGTGAATTTGATGGGGAACAAGAAGGATTTTTCATGCAAACTCTATGATACAGGAGAGAGATGGGAACAAAAAAACTGATGATTGGGGTGGAGAAGAAGGACATTTCTGATGGCGTCAACTGTCTTTGAAAATAGGGGGTAAAACTATCTGATGAGAGTAGAGAAAAAAGGTAGTGGAAGTTTAAGTGCTTAAGAGTAGAAAGATTTAGAATAGTTTATAGGGGACCAAAAGGCTGCCAAGATGAATGAGACAAAGACAACACACAACTGGCTACAGTGAAGGCCCAAATGAAATCAGATGGAATAATTTGTGGGGAGCCAAATCATCATAGTTCTAAAATACTCTTTAGCAATGATATGAAGCCTGAAGGTACTATCAGAGAGAGAAGATACTGATTTGAGAGAGGTGAGAAAATATGAGATGTCAGTGAGACTTTTACTGAGTGGCTGACAAGTTACCCATAAGGGGAGAAAGCCAACTTAAATAGTTTTGGAAAATGGTGATTCTAGTAAAGAAAATTTTTAGGCACATGTCATCAATATGAGAATTTTTGAAGCTTGGAGTAATCCTAGGAGTGATTTAATTAAGTGGTCCTCAAAGAGTGATCCAGAAACTCTTTGATCTCTGAAATCTTTTCAGGGTGTCCTCTTGGTCAAACATATTTTCATAATAATACTAAGATGTTATCTGCCCTTTTCATTATCATTTTCTCATAAGTGTACGATGGAGTTTTCTAGAAGCTACCTGACATGAAAATTGCAGCAAATTAAAGGCAGAATCAGATGTGAGAATCCAACTATCTCCTACAAGGCTAGTCAGTAAAAAGATGCAAAAATGTAAAATAATGCTACTTTTCTCATTAATTTTTTTGTTTTTGGAAAATAAGGGCATATTTCATAAAACTTTGTTATTTATGTTAATATATGTTTACTGTTATTTTAAAATGAATTAAGAAATGCTTGAAATATTTTTCAGTTTAAACTTCTAATATAGTAACACTAGATATACTTCACATAAACCAAAGCTAATTGGGATCCTGTAGTTTTGAAGAATGACAAGGAACCCTAACACAAAAGTTTGAGAACCACTGATCTAATAAAACCACTCATTTTAAAGATGAGAAAACAGAAAAAGATGGGTAAAACATCTTGTCTAAGCTTATAAAGATAGGCCCCAAATCCCAGTCTCTTGATGAGATAGCCCAGTATTCCCCTTCTCAATCCTCGTACCAGTTAGTGAGTAAGAGTACATTTCCAAGATAAGGTAATTTATGTTCTTTACTAAACAGTTAAATCAGTCTTCATTCAAATTCACATGAATCAAATTATCTATCTTATTAAAAGTATTGCAGGACTTTCCTGGTGGCGCAGTGGTTAGGAATCCGCCTGCCAATGCAGGGGACACGGGTTCGAGCCCTGGTCCGGGAGGATCCCACATGCTGTGGAGCAACTGAGCCCGTGAGCCACAACTACTGAGCCTGCGCTCTAGAGCCCACGAGCCAAAACTACTGAGCTCACACGCTACAACTACTGAAGTCCGCGCGCCTAGAGCCCGTGCTCCACAACAAGAGAAGCCACCGCAATGAGAAGCCTGCACACCACAATGAAGAGTAGCCCTCGCTCACCACAACTAGAGAAAGCCCGCGCACAGCAACGAAGACCCAATGCAGCCAAAAATAAAAAAAATAAAAAGTATTGCAAGGTGACCTATACTACTAGTGGTGTATTAAACTTGGTTATTATTTCCAGCTAACAGAAATTAGTTTTATCGAAGGATAAAACTCTTCCTTGGTGTATTGCAGTAATACGACTTTACAAATAAAAATACAACAGGTAATGAATTTTAGATTCAGACATCAAAATCTTTAAATTTTTATAACACTTTAATAACAGACAACATTTTTTGAGTGCTTATTACTGCCAGGTACCCTTCAAAGCATTTATTTGCATTTTCTCCTCTAATCTGAAGAGAGGCACTAAAATTAAGCTCATCTTTTAGATAAAGAAACAGATCCTTAGAGACATTAAGTAATTTGCTAAAGGCCATACTTTTAGGAACTAAAAGTTTCAGTTGGGTCTGAAACGTAGGTACATTCCAAAGCACATTAAATACTATACCATACTTCTGTTTTTATGTAATAGGCAGTTGAAAATATTACCATTCTTTTAATAGAGAAGAAAAAAAGGCCCTGCCGCAAAAAGGGCAACAATATAGGCAAATATAAATTTGGGATTCCTAAGCTAAAATTTACTGCCTCTGTCTTTTTCAATTCCACAGTGTACTTTCTTGGAGTTTGAACTATATTCTCTACCTCTTTCTGTTTAGCTCAACAAAAAGCATGTGATTTCTTCTGGTACTGCTGCTGCTACCACTATCTACCAGTAATCTGAAGAAACAACTGTAAGTTCAGTGAAAGAAGATTTAGGGTAACTCTTTCCAAATCTGAGTATAAAAATTCCCTGTAATGATAAAACAATTAAGAATACATTTATAGAATAAAAGATTATATTTTTAAGGAAACAGAAAAAAAATTAAGAGCATATTTATTTAATAAAGGAGCATATTTTTAAGGAAACAGCATATTTTAATGGAGAAAAGATATATATTAAAAGCAACTATATTTAGCTACTAGATCAGAAATATTGATCAATAAGCTATTTGATCACAGTGAAATAAAAAGAGTTTGAGTTGAAAATGATCTAATTAATGTATTTTACATATAGATAATAAACTAAGATGCTGAGAGGTAAAGTAAAGCAGCAGTAACCTTTCTGGCACCAGGGACTGGTTTCATGGGAGACAATTTTTCCATAGATGGGGGATGGTTCAGGCGGTAGGTAACGCGAGTGACAGGGAGCGGCAGATGAAGCTTCGCTTGCTCGCGCTCACCTCTTGCTGTGCGGCCCGGGTCCTAACAGGCCGCGGACAAGTACCGGTCCACAGCCTGGGGGTTGGGGACCTCTGAAGTAAAGTCACTTGCTCAACGTCATGCAGCTAAAAAGTTGTGGACTTTAACAGGCCGTAAATAGTGCAGGCACTTCTTAAACTAGCCAAAGAAGTTCACTTTAAACAGTAAGTCAAAGGCAACTTTCCCATAAGAAATAATAGTAAATAACTTAATTACATCCTTTCTAGAGGACAGGCTACAGCAAATAGTTAACTACTGCTACGAACATAAATTTAAGAACGTAACCCAGGCTGAGGGGAAGAGTTATTATTATGTGAGAAGAGTACCAGAGCAAGAACTACACTGGGCAACTAGTGGAAAGAGCTAACTCCAATCCTGTGAGCTAATCCCTCTCATAAAAAAAAAAAAAAAAAAAGGAAGGCTTTAATTCTAATGAAAACTTTTGGTGTTTCCTGATACCACAGCTTTCCAAAGAACTAAAAGAATACTTTTCTAACATGATGCAAGGTCAAATCATAAGTAGCTAACACATGTAAATTTTATAAGGATAGGGCTTCCCTGGTGGCACAGTGGTTAAGAATCCGCCTGCCAATGCAGGGGACACAGGTTTAAGCCCTGATCTGGAAAGATCCCACATGCCACGGAGAAACTAAGCCCATGTGCCACAACTACTGAGCCTGAGCTCTAGAGCCTGCAAGCCACAACTAATGAGCCCATATGCCACAACTACTGAAGCCCACGTGCCTAGAGCCTGTGCTCTGCAACAAGAGAAGCCACTGCAATGAGAAGCCTGTGCACTGCATCTAAGAGTAGACCCCACTCACTGCAACCAGAGAAAAGCCTGCACGCAGCAACGAAGACCCAACGCAGCCAAAAATAAAAAATAAATAATAATAATAAAATAAAATATAATAAGGATAAACAAACATAACACAATTCCAGTACAAAACAATAGAAATTGCAAGGGTGAATAAGGGACTGTGTGCTGTGCAATGGCACTTGCTAGTCATTAGCTATCCTACTGCATGACCTCAGGATGCCTGAAAACATTAATGATACTTTTCCTGTGGGGCAGACCTTGTAAATCTGAATGGTGTGGCACATACACAGTAATCAAAGATTACTACAGAGAAAGCTCATAAGGCAAACATGGTAGAGGAAAAAGTGGCTGGAATGAGAGCAGCTTTGAAAAGAAGCACTAATATTTATAAACTAAGGATTCATTCTTTCTAAAAACAAAAGAATAATCTATTTACCAGCATGCATAATGAATGGGTGCCCAGTGGTCACTATCTAATTGGTTGACTGAAAATCTTTCATTGAGAAGTCGGCTTAATAATTCCGAATCTCCTTCACAGGCACTTCGATGGAGAGGAAAATCATCTACCCATTGTCGTTCCCTAATCATTAAAAGAAAAGAAGAAAAAAAAAAACAGGCACTGTTGAAATTCATATTGTTTTGAAACAAATGCGACATATCTATGAAAGCTATGTTTCACTGAGCAGCTGTAAACTAAATCATTTATGTAATGATTACATTGCATACTAATTGCATATATCATTTTAAACAGTATTTTAACATTCGAATTAGGTGTTTAAAAAGCAATGTGAAGGAAAACCAGAACAATACTTGTCTTCTGTGACACTGCTCATGCTTCTCTGCCATTTTTCCTGTTTGGGAATTTGGATTTTTGAGTAGTCTGGAGCTCCTAGACCAAAGTATGGATTTATTACCACTTTATCTACCTAGAAAGGGAAAACAAAACAAAACAAAAACAAAAACAGCTTTAGATACTGAGCTTTAGACACCTGACTTTGATGTATAAAAATAGAGCTAAGTACGGATGTCATCTTAATGTTTACAATTAGTAATAGATGCATTTATCTCAGGAAAAAAATTACATTTGAAATGACATGTCTTTTGAAATCAAAGCCAAAATTCATTCAACTCTTACCCGGTTTGTATATTGAAGATCTGATCCAAACAAAGGGTTGTAAATACAGGTATCTGCTTTCTCTAGGGCTAACATTTTACTCTTTATTTCTAGTGCACTATAGCCCATATGTAGTGAGTTTTCTGTCTGACCTGATTCAGTAGCATATGCAGGGTTTATAACATTAGTTTTTATCCGCTCAAGAGGAGAAGGTCGGAATAAAGCCGGAATAAAGTGAGATTGTGCATGACGTTCATCTAACCACCTGGCAAAATAAAAAGAAGAGGTAGTAGATGTATTTGTTAAAAAGTGAAGATGAAAAAACTAAACTACTATCCAACTCTGATGTGTGATTCTTTCTAATACTACATTCAGATTTTTATAATTTTTTTAAAAAATAAATTTATTTATTTATTTTTAGCTCTGCTGGGTCTTCGTTGCTGCGCGCAGGCTTTCTCTAGTTGCGCGAGTGGGGGCTACTCTTCAGTGATGTGCACAGGCTTCTCATTGCAGTGGCTTCTCTTGTTGCAGAGCACAGGCTCTAGGTGCATGGGCTTCAGCAGTTGTGGCACACGGGCTCAGTAGTTGTGGCTCGTGGGCTCTAGAGCTCAGGCTCAGTAGTTGTGGTGCACGGGCTTAGTTGCTTTGCAGCTTGTGGAATCTTCCCGGACCAGGGCTCACACCCTTGTCCCCTGCATTGGCAGGAGGATTCTTAACCACTGTGCCACCAGGGAAGTCCTGGGATTTTTATAATTTTAATTAGTGTTAAGTACTTCATTTACTGTAAATAAAAGTGCTGTTATTGGACATAGCAAACTATTTTTTTTAATGCATGTAACATAATAATAATTAAAATCCTTTTCAAAAAACATGAAGCCCTTTAAAAATTTAAACCACTGAGATGTAGGTGACATTAGACCTGCTGTTACAGAAAGACAAAAGGCATGACAGGTGAAACGACTTGTTCACTGATAAGGGTAAATCAATACTAAATCCAGTTTTATAACAAAGGAATCTTAATTCTTAGGCCAGGGCAATCTTTGTCATTTTCTAAGAATAAACTTAACATGTTGCAAGCAAATCAGGACAATCTTGTCTTTGGGGTTTAAAATTTTTATATTATACTTCAAAAACTTACCATTTCTTAATATATATATTATTAATTTTATTATTTTCTTCCAAAAGAATTTCTATCTCTCAGAGCTAATATCTAATATGAACATGTATTTGATTTATTAAAAAATATTTTTAATGGCAGTTCTTACTTATCCAAGGCTATTAACATTCTTGCTGTAAGTGCAGCAAAGTGAGTGCTGGATTCACTACAGACTCGCATAATATCTTGTAAGCAGTAAAAAATTGGGCATCCTGGAGTATACGTATATTTAGTATTATCTGAAAAAGAAAAATGAAGAATTATGCCATCATATAAAAGGTTTACGACTGCATGATTTTTATTTAAAAGTACACAGTATGTTAAAAAAAATTGTTAAGTATAACATAAATTGTTCTAGATTTTAAATTAGTAGACTTGGATTCAATTGCTGGCCAGCTCTGTGACCTTATCCATTTGGGTGAATGCAGGATTTAGAATCCTGGAGGACTACAGAAATTGTTTCCCCTTTCTCTTCCTCAACAATGTTGTAAAATTCTGATTAATAATAAGGTTACCAGCACCATTTAACATACTGATCTGTTTAACCTAAGTATGGCTGGGGAAAAAAAAATTCTGTAATGGTAGAGCTGGCTAATAAAATACGTGTAAGTACTGTGTAGTAGCAGTCTGATGAGATGTCCACAGTGGGTCATTAATATATCATTAGTATTATTACGGCCTTACATGAGGCCAGTACTCTACAGGTTCCAAAGTGATTTTTACATCTAATACCTCACTGAATTCTTCCAGCACGATGAACCAAGTAGGAGCAGATATCTATCTTACAAATAAAGAGGTGAGGCTTAAAGAGGTGATTTGCCCAGAACACAAAATTAGTGGGCTGCATGGTCTGCACTGAAGCTCAATATTTTTTCTATTATTCCAGGATAATAGGATAAATTCCTTGTCAAAGCTCAAATTAAATTTTCATATTAGATCTAAGTTCTTTAAATATTACCACTACTGTTGGGAAGAGTATTTTAGAACTATTACTGACACTTTCTTTTCCCAAATATAAGATAGGTTCCGATCATAATCTGTTAATTTTCCAAAATACATAAATTTTTATTTCTATTCTACCTATATAGCACAGTCTGAAAAATCCCTCATTATAAGCTAAAATCTTTTTGTTTCGATTATGGCTTCCTTCCTCACTTCTTTGTTCTACTTTTAAAAACAGAAACGAAAATATTACTGATCAGTCTGGAAGCCTGAATATTACTTTGAAATCAAACCATCTTTTTAAGTAACAAATTTCTCCATCTTCCATTATCTTAAAAACATATATTCTATAATAGTATTACAATAGTAACTATGAATCCAAATTCCTAAGTTCCTCAACAGACTTTAGCTTAGCACCTAAGGTATACAAAGATTCATAAGGTGAAACTTAGACTTTACCTTTGACAACTGATGGAACAATAAATAATGCCGCTTCTCTGCCCATCTTCTCCCCATCCAGAGGAAATTTCTTCATTAGTACCACTCGTTTTCCTAATCATTTTTTTTAAGTCAGTAAAGATAAAAATAATGGGCCTTTTAAAATCTTATATATTACCTTGAGAATTAGAAAAAAATATTTTAAAGGCAGTATTAAGAGGAACTGAAATATAAAAAGTCAATTTTATTATGGGCACTAATAAAAACTGGTAATTCTGATAATAATGTAAATCATTCTGTGGACAATCAACCAATAGATCCCCTGTTCTGACTCACTAAAAGAGAAGCTTCCTATACGTAGCAAGGAAAACCATCCTGCTAAGGACTGACAGAGCAGCTGAACAGCAACACATCCTGCAAGGTGAACAGGCATATACTTCATTCAGTTGGGATGTAGATGGTAAGAGTTTCACTGAAGTCTAAGCTGGCCAAGAAGCATAGTGTACATAAACTGCAAAGTCTTAAAGTTTAGCAGCTCTTCATTTAATATTCAACCTCCACTCTCAATTTCAGTTTTTATTAAAATCTGATTGGGCTATAAACTATTGTTCTGAATTGTAACCAACATTCTCTTTTTTTTTTTTTTGCGGTTCGCGGCCTCTCACTGTTGTGGCCTCTCCCGTTGCGGAGCACAGGCTCCGGACACGCAGGCTCAGCGGCCATGGCTCACGGGCCCAGCCGCTCTGCGGCATGTGGGATCTTCCCTGCGCCACCAGGGAAGCCCGTAACCACCATTCTTATACTTAGTCTGTTGTTCCTGATTTGGCAGCAAGGGGGCTATAAATAACAACCTACAAGTCTTTCACTCTAAAACCTTTCATATTCTGGATATCTTTGTCATAATTTTTATCAACCCTTCCAATCTCCCCATCCCAAGAAATAGAACCTTGTTCTTGACCCAGGTAGGAATGCCTGGCTGGATGCCTTCTGCGGACAGGTAGATAATATGAGCTCAAGCAGCTTCATTCATTCACAAAATGCTGGAGTCAATATTTGTGATTATTATGGCACATTATTATTATAGCCCCCAAACAATTTTTTACAAAATAGACACTTGTACAAGATATAAGTGTTAGATACATTCTAATAAATTTCAGAGGCAATATTTCTTTTGTCTGGCTTGAGGTCTTGTCCCACTTAATCTTTCCTGCCTTGCAGCTTCCCTAAATCCAGTTCTGATCCATTGTTTAATTGCCTACTTTGCAAATTATATATGCAACTATGAGATCTGTCATGCGGGAAAGAAAAGCACTGATTACAAGTTGGGAAATGAGGTTCTAGTCCTAACTCCTCCACTAATGGGAATATGATTTTTGTAGGTGACAACCTATGTTTGCATTTCCATTTTACAGATGTAAAAATAACTATATACTAACTCACAGGACCAATTTAAGAATTTCATTAATAAGTAATTGTGGTAGTGTTTTATAAACTATATATAGCACTGCACAAAAAGGCACAACTACTGCTATTATAAAGTCATTGGTAATTTTCATGTGATGCTTATATAAGAAATCATATTACTCTATAAAAATATTTCACACTTTTAGAAAACCTCAATTGAATAGGATAGTCAGGTATGGCATGGTTCATTGATATAACTGTCTATTTAGTTAAGTAAAACTTCTTTACTTTCATTTCTCTTATTAAAAGCTACCTGAAAATGTATTAGTACATTCTACTGTCTAAGTATATAAGATATAATTGTGCTAGACATGTTTCAGGGTGCCTATCCACTTGTAACTTCTCCTAAGAAAAACTACCCAGCCCTCTGGGCCGGGGGATATTTTTGTTAACACTGATATCACTTATATCCCCCTGCTTGGTAAATGAACCAAGTGGTAGAGTTTGGCTAATTCATAGCAAATTATGACTTGTCTATCTCAGCTCAAATATGTGATTTGGGCTCAGAATTTGTCTCAGTAATTTGATCTCAGAATAGATCCTGATAACTATAACAATTTAGTGATAGTAAAACAAATCTGGATGAAAATTTATCAGAGAAGTCCAAGACTGAGGTAGAAAAGGCTGACAAATTTGTGGCATCCAAAAGAAGAGCCTTTCACTTGCCTTGATCACCCACAGGGATAGTCCCCCTTTTTAGCTAAGATCAATTTCTAGATCATTTTATTTAAAAAGTCAATCTGATAATTAGGGAAAGGGGATTCTCTCTGTAGTACTCAGAATGTGTATCAAAGATCTGTAAATTTATGCAGGAACTTCTTATAATCTCGAGTTACAATGCTTAGAGCCCCAAGCCACAAAAACCCTGCAGGCCCTATTGAGGAGGTTACCAGTTGGGGAGATAAATATGGTGAATGGTACCTCCAGAAGTTATGAAACAGGCTTAGTTCAGCTATCTCTAGAGAACAACTATCCCAAATAACCAACAAATCAAATTACAGGATTCAGCCTTATCTCTGCAACAAAAATAGTCTCTTTAGTGAGAGAAGAATTAGACAACTAATCTCTATAAAGATGAACAAATAGAAAAAAACACTAAATAAGCTTTAAAAAACTGAAAACTAGGCACAGAGAGGTATGCTTTACCTCACTATCAGCAATTGTTTTCAACTGCTGTTTGACTGAAATTAGCTTTACCTTTTTAATTATAATGCCTGAATCCTGGACAGAGTATATAATTTCTGTAACTTCTGCTATATGCTTCTTGTGAGGCCACAGCCTGATAAAATTGATCATTAATGTTTAATCAGTTTCATAGGCTATAGATTATCTAATATTTTTAATGAGGCCTGAACCTTTCAGGGTGAATACTTCTACAATTTATTTTGGCTCTTTGAAAATGATCTTCTTCTTGTGACCAAATGGGAAGAAAACCTCTGCTGACTGGTAATTTATAGGACTTGCTCTAATACACAAAATCTTAACTGTTACTTAGTTATGGAGAGAGCTTTATAGTTTTCTCTTGTCCTGGAGTAGAGAAACAAACATAGTAGTTCACAGATACTTATCTAGGGAAATACACTTCTAACAAAAGTAATTTTGTGCTTTCTTTTAATTTTTAAGCCACCTGTTGGCTTCCTCTCTCTCTTGAACAAATCATTAACACAATTTAAATATTTTCAATTTTTTTTTTACTTAAAATTATCTAAACATTTCAAAAATATTTTTTAACTTAAAAAAATTGTTAAGTTGCTTTTTGAAGGGGGCTTGGCTGCACCTTAAAAAAAAACCCTAGAAATTTCTGAGTCTTTTTCAAGTTTTTCAAATGAAAAGGAACATAAAAAGAAACTGATTTTAATCTACTTTTAAAAATGTCTTTCTCCACAAGCATTTAAAGCCAACTGTGTTAAAAAGAAAAGTTTCTTACCTCTGATACCCTGGTTTGCAGGAGAAATTGGTTTGGTGGTTTCTACTACATAATCCAATATGCCTTGTGTTATTTCACTGTTGCCTTGAAGTTTAGTTTCCAACAAAACCTTCTTTCTCTTTTTTTTCTGTCCTTCAATGGGAACTTCATGCAACAAAATCTTAGATGAGAAAAATAATATTAAGAGAGTGTTTAAAATTAAATTTACTTGCCCTAGAATATAATAAGCCAGCAGTCTTTCTTAACCCTAACTGCATATAAGAATAACCTGGACTCTTTCAAAACAGTATCAATGCACAGCTTCATCTCAGACCTATTAAATCAGAATGTCAGGGGAGTGGGGTCCTGGTACTGGAAATGTTAAAGTTCCCCAGGTGATTTAACAGTGTAGCCAAGACTGAGAACCAGTAAGTCAGAGCACTGCTGAAGCAGTAGTCTCCTCAGAACCCCTGCAGTATCCCTTAATAGGTTTCAGAAAACTAACCTTAAAAAAGCAATTAAAGCAAAATACTAGAGAAGTTAGTTCAAGTTAGATTAGATTAGAAGTATTTTATGATGCTTGAAATCTGCTGCATAGAAAAGATAACAATTCTGCTTTGGGTTTTTTTTGGCAGGAGCCTCAATCATGTTTACTAATATATGTATTCAAGACTACAGAGAAGTAACTTAATTGCCTAAAACTTAATTAAAGGTAAAGATATTTTTTAATGAACTTTTAAAAACAGTTCTTTGGGAAAACAGCCAAGAACAAAATATAGGTTGGAATTTTGAATAAGCTGAATTTTGCAATTTTTTTTTCAATTTTTGAGAGCCATTCTGTAAACTGTACTAAAAACCAAACTCTCATAAGTTATATAAGTAAAACTCAAATAAGTAACTTTTAATATCTAATAATTTATCCATATCAATGAATAGAAAAATGGTCAAAATACATGTAGCGGAAAAGACATGATGATGGGCAGATCTACGACTGTAAATTCTAGCTTGTCAAGATCAAGGTTATCAACAAGAATTTACAGGCTATGGTTATACTTTATATGTAAATGAAAATGATAATGGAGAATGACATTCAATGGTTGAAAATCAAATGTTAGTAAATCGTTCTCACTTCATATGACTTAGCTCTGTATTCCCGAGAATTGAGACTGGCAGCATTCTTTGGCCGAATAACAGCAACGTACGCATCTTCTATGTTTTCTGGATTTCCCATTGCTTTATAAAACAAAGAAATCCCCTGAAAGATTAAATTAAAGGACACATAACCACTCTGAAAAACAATTTAAAAAATAAAATGTTGATTTTTCTATCTTAGAATACATATACTATGTAAAAAGCAAGTCAGAGATAACTGATAATATGTTACCATTCAAAACCTTTGTTTATAATTTAAGATTACCTTGTCCTTTTTTCCTTTTCTATTAAAGGTAGATTTTTGTTTTTTAAAATGGGGATACATACTTTCATAGGTCTTAACAGCATAAGAATCTGCCTTTTGGACCTATAAAAAGGTGATATGATTATAAAATGTCTTGTAAATACTAAGTAAAAAATGGCTTGAACTAGCAATTTAGAATAGTACCCACTTATTTTCCATAAATTGCACAAGTGAATGTCATACTGTTAATAGTTTGGAAGCTAGAAATAGATAGCTGCCATTGACATTCTTTCCAGAATCTTTAAAAAGAACTTTGATATCTGACATTTGGATGAACTAAAGGATAGTTTATAATTTTCATTGGAGCTGCCTATCACAGACTCAAAAACATTTAGTCAGTTCATAAAAGCTTTCTGATGATGACTTAAGAATATTTCCCACTTCCATTATCAATTCCCTACATAATCCAAAAATTTTCTTCCAAATATATAATATATATATTTAAATATACATACACATGAACACTTTTTTCCCCAGACTAATTTGAAGTCTCCATTAGGCAATTTCTAACAAGTAATTGAAGTTCAAGCACTCTTGGTTGTTTGATAGTTCCATCTCTTCATTAAGTGCTATTATTAATTTTTTTTCATGGCTAGACTAAAACAAATCTCTTTGTATTGAATATATTTTATTTATTTGTTTTAAAAAAACTTCCTCTCATTTATATGCCAGTAAATTTCTAAAAGAACATCAAGCAAGGAGTTGCTTTCCTAGCCATGGTGAGATGAAACTTCTTCAGTTTTTTTTAAAGTCCATTAGGCATTAAAATGACCTGTTCATATTTAATGATTTCCTTATTGCCCCAACTCTCATAGAAAAAAAAGAGCTCATTTTCAAGAAAGGTTTTGAATATCTTTTGAGAGGAGATAGAGGACTTTACTGTTTTCTCAACTGCAATTAATAGTCATTTTGAAACCTTTAATTTGCTTCCTTGTGTAATAACAAAAGCCTTTAATTTACTTCCTTCCACTGCCTTATAACTGGAAAATTTCCTTTAAAAGAAATGTTTTTAAAATCCAGTAACTTATGACATTTTAAGTAAATGTTAGCCTAAAATTAAAAGAACCATTAAAATTATTGCACAAAATTATTTTAATTTATAAATTATTTTAAATTATAAAATTTAGTTATAAATTATAAAAAATTTTATTTTAGATTATAAAAATGTTCACTGATTTAGATACAGAGAAACTACAGCTATCTCAATAGAGAAACTACAGAAAACATTAGGATTGAGACATTTCATTTTGTGAAAAGTTTTGAAGACATTCATTTTCACTCTATACCTTGTTGAATTATTTTCAGTTCAGTTTTTCCATAAGATCATCTTAAAACCCACCTCATACAACAGCACTTTCTATACTAAGTGAAAAAGATGAGGCTTTTTTCTTTTCAGAATTTCTATTTAGCAATTACTTTTCACCTCAGATTAACAATGACTTCAAGATAATAAAACCCAACAAATTTTGAAATGTATGGATGCCTCCTTGAAGACTGCCAGCCCCCAAAAGAAAGACATTGCATTGTGAATACATTTTGTAACATATATGGCACTATTATGGAAACCCTTTTTTCTACTAAGCACCTAAAAAGAGAAATCAAGTAATTCTTAGTTTTCTAAACACGATTTAAAGCAAATCAATTCCTGCGCTGGTCAACTCATGTTAAAAAAACATCTATTAGCAAAAAAGCTTTATTTGTTAATACTTATCACTTCTCTAGAATATTTGGTATTGCACAATACACTCAATTTTTAAAAGATAAACAAATGTGATATAATTTTTAAAAACCGTGAGGGTTATAGCATTTTGTTTTTACGCCATTTAATGTTAATGTACCCCAAAGATTCTAAAAATTGAGTTTCAAGAAATAGTCATACTTGAATGTTTGAAATATACATACTTCCAGTGACATGAAAGAAGGAAACAAAGGCTTAAGTGAGGAAAAGAACAGAAGCTACTAATATATGAAGGCAAAACTGCTAGGGCAGAAACACATGCAAAAGGATTGGAAGAGGGTAATTTGAGCTAAAAATAACAGAAAAAGCTATAACTAAAATTTGTAGTGTGTTTAGACTGAATTTTAGATAAAGGTTCAAGTGACCAATAGGAAATATGTGGCATTTTCTGGAAAATGCTTAAGAATAAATGATAATATGCTGCCTAACTAATAAAGCCTTACAAATATGTAGAAGTGGTTCTCAATTGGGAGTGATACCTACGTGGGATCATTTGAAAATCTGTACGGGCATTTCTCGTCACTATGACTGGGGAGAAATGGGGTGAACAGATGCCATTTACTCCCCATGGGGGGAGGTTTGTTAACATCTTTACTAAAAACAGTCCTGTTGAACAAACTGCCAATAATGTCTTTAATGAGAAACATTTGCTGTATAGAGTACAGACAGACAAACTTTATTTATTTATTCTGGCCGCACTGCAAGGCTTGCAGGATCTTAGTCTCCTGACCAGGTATTGAACCCGGGCCCTAGGCAATGAAAGGGCAGAGTCCTAAACCACTGGACCGCCACGGAATTCCCCAGATGGACAAACTTTAAAAGTTGTTTGCAATGAAGAAAAAGAGAAGATTCAGTACATGAATATAGGTATGGTAAATTTAGTTACCAGAAGTCAAAATTGACAAGATGATTTACAAAGTACATGCTAATAGAAATTACCAATAATGATCAGAAAGTGTACTTCATGAATAAAAACAAAAAAAGGAGCATTATCTTAGGGTTCTGTAGGATGTTCCTGATCCCTTCTCCTCCATCCTTAAGCAATGTTTTTCAACCTAATAAAACCCATGTTATTATGCTTTTAAAATAATAAGTGCTAACACCTATAATGTTTATTATGTGCTAGACACTGTGCTAAGTGCTTTACATGCATTAACTCATTTTATTCTCCCCCAAACCTGATGAAGTATTATTATTATCTCCATTTTACAGGAAAAAAAAACTGAGAGTAGCTACATGCCACTTCTCCACTCTCCTGGAACAATTTAATATTTTAAAGCATTGTTACATTAGACAGAAGTGATGGCAACTAAATATCTGTAAGAATTCCCCTACAGGGATATGTTGACGATTAAAAATTTCATCCTTTTGCCACTCAAATTGGTTTATAGTAATAAAAAGAGAGGAAGTAATAATAAAGCAGAATAGAAAATAGTCACTGGTGCTACTTCTAACACAGCTTGTTTTGTCCTTGTCCTTTCAACCAGTTCTACCAATCATCAGGTAGTATCAAAAAGTACCATCGGTAATTTTCAAGTACTTTCCTTCTGTTAAGTGACATTCTATTCTGTAATTTAAGATATTTAATAATCTTCAAATAACTTCTGAATGCAATTATACTAAATCTGGCTAACAGAGAAGGAACTAAGTAATAGTGGAATTGGGAAACAAATGAATTCCTACAAGTATATTTAAGGAGGTTATTTGGGGGAGCATGATTTCATCCGTAGTATATCTAAACATGCTTTATATCAACTGCTACTATAGTTCTTCAACCCAGTTCGAAGGGGAAACCAACTAACACATTAACTCGGGTTTAAGTCGAAAAGATCATGGAATGAATTATTTGTTTTCCTACTGTTATGAAAACATTTTTGAGTTTTTGACATTTTCCCCAAAATAAGATGAGGACATCATCAAAGCAGTTAAAAGACATGATGCTGAGAGAAGCATCTGCAAGCAAACTGAAGAT
Source organism: Aethalodelphis obliquidens (assembly GCF_003676395.1). Taxonomy (NCBI): domain Eukaryota; kingdom Metazoa; phylum Chordata; class Mammalia; order Artiodactyla; family Delphinidae; genus Aethalodelphis; species Aethalodelphis obliquidens. Next base: position 55,410,952 of record NW_020837949.1, read on the forward strand.
ACAAAAACTCTCCAAGAGTGAGAAGGGAATCATGGAGGTGAGGTCCCGAGTCAGGTCAGCTAGATCAAAGATTTCTGGTGAAGCTAAAAACACCATGGAGAACCGAGCAAAGAACGAAAGCCCAAAGCCTTAAAAGATGGAGAGAGGGAAAGAGAGGAGCGGTGAGCTCCAAGGACAAGTTGTGAATCGCTTTTCCTGAAATGACAAAAATCAACACTCTGCCTAGGAGGTTTTTCCTCCGCCACCGCCCATCAGCGTCCACTAACGGAAAAGGACGTGCACGCCTCTCTGCACCGAGAGCCGCCACCCAAAAAGGGTCTTTGGCGTCTTTGTAATTACTTGTAAGAAGTAAAGTCCTTGCCTGGAAAAACTAGATGTGGATGGAGATAGTTCGGCCTCCTACCTTTCCGTTTCTCTCGCTGGAGTCTGAATCGTGCTCCTCCTCGTCTCACCCGTGTGGGGGGCCGAGGACCTCCCGGGCCACTACATTCAATTCAGTGGGTGGGACAGTCACCTGGGGGGCGGGGGACCGTCACCGCTTTCTCATTTCTCCTTCCCTTCACTTTCCCAGCGGCCAGGCCCAACTTCCTGTGACAGGAAAACAGTCGGTCGCCACCAGAAGCCACCCGGCGTGTTCGGCCGCCCTCCGCACCCCGCGCCTCGAGAGCTCTGATCTCTGGACTCGGAGAGCCTCTTGTCCACAAGCTCTTTATTGGCCTTCCCTCTCCTCTCAGCTCAGCGCCATACACACCTCACCCCCTCCCCAAACTAGGGGATTCCAGATGTTCAAAGGCCTTAGCTTTCCATCCCGATGCTACCGGGGCGAAGAAATCGCTTCCGGGTTCACGCCCCTCGCGGCCTCGCGGTTGGTGGTGGAAGAGCTTCCGGGTCGGCTGCTGAGCTACTGCCGTTCTTGTCGTTTCTAGCTGGGGCTGAGGGCTGTCTGGGGCAGGTGGCGGGCGGCTCGGGGACTGGGGTGGTGGCGGCAGTGGGCGCGCCAGCGGCTGAACCGGAGGCGGGGGAGGGGAGGGGGCGGCCCGGGCTGCAAGCGCGGGCCAGGCTGGAGCATGAGCCGGATTTGACCGCGAGGCGGAGGCAAGAGCCACCGCCCCCTCTTCTCCTCCCCCGAGTGAGGCGGCGCGGCGGCCGGAGAGGCATGGGGGCCGCCCGGCCAGTCTGAGCCTCGTCGCAGGCGCTTCCAGCTCTCGCAGAGTTCCCCGCGGGCCTCCAGGGCGCACCCTCGGCCCCGGCAGCCTTTGCCCGGCGGGCGCACCGGGGCCGGTGAGGAGGGGGCGCAGCGCGACGAGGGGCGTCCGCCCGGGTGGGTGGGGCGCGGGGAGTACCTGTGGTCACCGGCTCGGCGCGAGAGGCAGGAGCGGCAGAACTGCAGAGCTGCGGAGTCCATCCGACCCTTACCCTCAGTCCGGGAAGTAACCGTAAGTCTCAGCTTCGACGTACCGGTCTTTTTGAGGCTGTCTCAACCTATTTTCGGCTCCGAGTTCATCGCTACCGAGTTCACGCCCTTCCGGGACTCCTGCAAATGTGCCTCCCTTCATTTGTGGAGGATTGTGTGTCCCCATCCCTGAACAGTCAACATCCTCTGTCTGACCCATTGGGAGCTCTTCTCCCAGCGAATTTGCAAGCCTCTGTGTTTCGGTAGCACGTCCCATCCTCACCATCTGGATGCATCTTCTTGTCCCTCTGTCCTCAAAGGATCTATGTCCTCCCTTTTTTTCTGTTTGTACCCCGGACCTCACAGCTTCCCCCGCCCATTCTTTGAGACGTGGAAAGCCACGGGTTCGGCTGTTCTCGTGAGCTCGAGAGTCTTGAGCGGGTGGATGGATGAAAGTGAAGGGCTATGATGGGTGGGGATAGGGGCACATAGCTCTAGAGAACCTTTATTTTTGCATCTTCTGCTACCAGAAAAGAATGGACCTTTCCCCTGGACCTTCATTCCTCTCCCTTCCTGTGTATAAGCTGTTTTCTGTACGTTGCTGTTTGAGTCGCAGGAAACTGGAATTAGAGCTGTAAATTAAGAACTCCCGAGGAGGTTTTGAGGATGTCTCACAAGCTCTATTCACACGAAGTGGCATATTGAACAACCTTGTATTGAAATGAAGACCCATTCCAGGGAAGATTTACTAGTAGGTCTGAGAAATCAATGTGAAAACAAAAGTCTGATGTTTCAAATGTATTTTGGATACCTTTAGATAATTTTTTAGTGTGTTGAATTTACATTTAATTCTTAATTTAAAGTGTGTGTGTGTATGATGTGAAAATCTTTGTATTGGAAGTTTTTGCTTTGTTAGTGGTTAAAAAAAACTAAAGTGATTTTTGATCATGTCAGATTATATTTGTCAAGATATTATCTTAAATCCTTAATTTCATAGAGACTTTTTTTAAAATTGATTTGGTTCAACCATCTACAGATGTTACACACCTTTGTGCCTGTCACCTTCCTGCTTCTTAGTTAAAAAAAAAAAAAAATTAACCGTGAATATCTTCAATGTGTATTTCCAGATTTTAAACTAGGCATTTTTTCTCGTTAAAATTTGGTTTCCTTTTTAAACTACCACAGCAGAACTTTCCAGAAATTAGACTAAAAAGTAACTAATGCTGTCAGTGACTGGACAATAGTTCTTAGCTGACTTCATGCATTTTGTACTTTTCCAGGTACTGTAGGAAGCAAATGATAATTTAAGAATGATTTTCCTCTGTGAACTACAGGTTCTTTGTTATTGTTCTCTAAATTACTCTAGTTTAGACTGGTAGCTTTGGTTATTGTTTTCAGAAAACGTCATTTTGTTCAGAAAGGTAAATGTTTAATAATGATTTTTTTGTTTTCAAAACCTCCTTCTAGCAGTTGATTTGAGGTTATTATTTGATTTGTAACTGCACAGTGTTCACAAATTTTAGTTTGAACTAGGCTTAAAAGATGTATCTCTAGCTGTCTCTCTGGAATTGTACTTTACCGGCTTGTGTCAGAAGCCAAGCGCTGCACAGAGTTGAATGTATTATTAAGGGTGTGGTTTTTGCTTTTCGTAAAATTGATCAGTTTGCAAATAAAAAGAGTGGGTGCTGTAGTGAGGTGATGGGCAATAATTTGAAAAGGTCCTTCTTAGAAACAGTAAATTGACCCCTATTATTCTTGGACGTAGGGTGGAAAAGATAGGACTGTATTTTCACATTATGCTTTTTCCCGTGCCCATTGCACTGGGAATTTTGAGTTTTCAATATGAAAGTGTTCTGAAACCATGCAGACCGTGCCATAAGTGTGGGCTCTATCAGGTGGCTGCTGAGACATGGGAGAGAAGTTTTGTTTGCTACTCTTTTATACTCCTATAGCACTGCCCACTTTTGAGAGAGTTGGTTTTCTTTCTTTCCTCTTCCTTTTCTGGGGTGCACTTGAACTTGTGAAAGTGAAATATGTGTATTTACAACTTACTTGTAGGTAAAAGCTCAAGCTAATTTTCATGTATAAATAGATGGAAGAACTATGAATTAAGTCTGATTCTTCTTGAATGGAAGTTAGGAAAGATTCCTCAAGTGTTTTGGGTACTTCTTACCTCTTTGAGTATGAACATTTATTTAGATGAAATTTAAAAATCCTTCTCTCTAATATTGAACTTTATATATGACACATTTGCCAAAACAGATTTGAAAGTGACTCAGTCATTATTAAAAAGACCAGTCTGAGAGGATTTTCTGTGCATGGTTCTAAAAATGCTTAGGTATTTTGTTTTCTTTCTTAAAGTATGATTTGCTTAGGGAATAGTAATTTGGTGACTCTTTACGTTTATTTTTCAGACAACCTCAGATTACCTCTTTTTTTTTTTTTCTTTTCTAGATAACTTACTTTCATACTCATTTCATTTCAATAAACCTTTATTGAATGCCTACTCTGTGTACCAGGCACTATGTTAGATTCTGGAACTACAAGGATAAATAAGTTAAGATTCCTTTCCTCCCTGAATTTGCCAGTCTAGATATTTGACTGTGATTTTATCCATATGCTTTTACAGACATCTCTAATAGGTTTTTAAGTTACTTGACCATATTTCAGGGTTGTTTCACAACCTTTCTATAAGAATTAACACAGTAAAGGCCATTTATTGAGCACTTAATTCACACTAGCTACCCTGCATTTAGTTATTACATTATCTCATTTAATTCTTAGAAGTGTCCTAAGAAGTATTTTATCTCCATTTAAAAACCACACTGGGGGGCTTCCCTGGTGGCGCAGTGGTTAAGAACCTGCCTGCCAATGCAGGGGACACGAGTTCAAGCCCTGGTCCGGGAAGATCCCACATGCTGCGGAGCAACTAAGCCCATGCGCCACAACTACTGAAACCCGCACACCCTAGAGCCCGTGCTGTGCAACAAGAGAGGCCACGGCAGTGAGAAGCCTGCACACCACAAGGAAGAGTAGCCCCCGCTTGCCGCACTAGAGAAAGCCTGCGTGCAGCAACGAAGACCCAACACAGCCATAAATAAATAGATAGATAGATAGATAGATAGATAGCTAACTAACAAACCCACACAGGGCTTTCCTGGTGGGGCAGTGATTGAGAATCCGCCTGCCAATGCAGGGAACACGGGTTTGATCCCTGGTCTGGGAAGATCCCACATGCCATGGAGCAACTAAGCCCCATGTGCTACAACTTATTGAGCCTTGCTCTAGAGGCCGTGAGCCACAACTACTGAGTCTGCATGCTGCAACTACTGAAGCCCGCATGCCTAGAGTTAGTGCTCTTCAACAAGAGAAGCCACGGCAATGAGAAACCTACGTACCGCAATGAAGAGTAGCCCCCGCTCACCACAGCTAGAGAAACCCCGCGCAGCAACGAAGACCCAACACACCCAAAAATAAATAAATAAAATAAATAAGTTTGTTTTTTAAAAAAAGTCTTTCATTTCTCTTGTCCCTCAGAGGGACTGAAATAAAATCTAATTCATGACCCCCAACCAGACTTTAAAAAAAAAACAAAAAAATAAACCATACAGATTCTGGTTTATAGTAATGATGAATGTTGTTTTACTTCTTATATGCTAGAAAAGATTTGACGTTAAGATTTCTCATTAAGGGGAAGAACTTGTAATATAGTTTTAACAGTTTTTAATTTTTTTTCCTGTAGGTGATTTAAAAAAATTTTTTTAATTGAAGTATAGTTGATTTACAACGTTGTGTTAATATCTGCTGTACAGCAATGTGATTCAGTTATATATACGTTCTTCTTTTAATATTCTTTTCCATTATGTTTTATCATATGATATTGAATATAGCTCTCTGTGCTATACAGTAGGACCTTACTGTCTATCTGTTCTCTATATAAAAGCTTATATCTGCTAACCCCAACCTCCCTCTCCAAACCTCCCCCAATTCCCTGCCCCTTGGCAACCACCAGTCTGTTCTCTGTCTGAGATTCTGTTTCATAGATAGGTTCATTTGTGTCATATTTTATTGGGTTGGCCAAAAACTTCATTCAGTTTTTCTGTAAGATCTTATGGGAAAAAACCGAGCGAACTTTTTGGCCAACCCAATAGATTCCACACATAAGTGATATCATACGGTATTTGTCTTTCTCTTTCTGATATACTTCACTTAGTAGGATAATCTCTAGTTGCATCCATGTTGCTGCAAATGGCATTATTTTGTTCGTTTTTATGGCTCAGTAGTATTCCATTGTATATATGTACCCCATCTTTATCCATTCATCTGTCAATGGGCATTTAGGTTGTTTCCATGTCTTGACTATTGTAAATATTGCTCCTGTGAACATAGGGGTGCATGTATCTTTTTGAATTATAGATTTGTCTGGATATATACCTGGGAGTGGGATTGCTAGATCATATGGTAATTCTATTTTTAGTTTTCTGAGGATCCTCCATACTGTTTTCCACAGTGGTTGCAACAACTTACATCGCCACCAGCAGTGTAGGAGGGTTCCATTTTCTGCACGCCCTCTCCAGCATTTGTTATTTGTAAACTTTTTAATGATGGCCATTCTGACTGGTGTGAGATGGTAACTCATTGTAGTTTTGATTTGCATTTCTCCAATAATTAGCAATGTTGAGCATCTTTTCACGTGCCTATTGCCCATCTGTATTTCTTCTTTGGAGAAATGTCTATTTAGGTCTTCTGCCCATTTTTGGATTGGGTTGTTTGTTTTTTTGTTGTTGACTTATATGAGCTCTTTGTATTTTTTGGAAATTAAGCCGTTGTCGGTCACATCATTTTGCAAATATTTTCCCATTCTGTAGATTGTCTTTTTTTTTTTTTATGGTTTCCTTTGCTGTGCAAAAGCTTGTAAGTTTAAGTCCCATTTGTTTATTTTTGTTTTTATTTCTATTGCCTTAGGAGACTGGCCTAAGAAGACATTGGTGTGATTTATGTATGTCAGAGAATGTTTTGCCTGTGTTCTCTTCTAGGAGTTTTATGGTGTCATGTCTTATGTTTAAGTCTTTAAGCCATTTTGAGTTTACTTTTGTGTATGGTGAGAGGGTGTGTTCTAATTTTATAGAATTGCATGCGGCAGTCCAACGTTCCCAGCACCACTTGCTGAAGAGACTGTCTTTTTCCCATTGTATATTCTTGCCTCCTTTGTCAAAGATTAATTGACTGTAGGTGTGTGGGTTTATTTGTGGTCTCTCTGTTCTGTTCCATTGGTCCATATGTCTGTTTTTGTGCCAATACCATGCTGTTTTGATTACTGTAGCTTTGTAGTATTGTTGGAAGTCTGGGAGAATTAGGCCTCCTGCTTTGTTCTTTTTCTTCAGGATTGCTTTGGCAATTCTGGCCTTTTATGGTTCCATAGGAATTTTAGGATTATTCTAGTTCTGTGAAAAATGTCATGGATAATTTGATAAGGATCACATTAAACCTGTAAATTGTTTTGGGTAGTATGGCTATTTTAACAATATTAATTCTTCCAATCCAAGGGCATGGGATATCTTTCTATTTCTTTGAATCATCTTCAATTTCCATTATTAACGTTTTATAGTTCTTAGTGTATAAGTCTTTCACCTCCTTGGTCAGGTCAGGTTAATAACTCTATGAGTAGAAAGATTCTAATTTCATAAGGTATTAGTATCTTTTATTTACTAGAGCAGATGAATTGTATAGTAGCAAAATGTAATTTTCAGCTGTTGTTTAAACCTTTGAAAAGACAGTTCTGAAGTTCATTATGGTTAACTGTAACACAGATTTTCAAGCATGCATAACTTTTTTTTTCTTCTAGTTAATTAGTGGGACCAAGAGCCTAGAAAATGTACTAAAAAATGTTCGTATTCTCCAGGAAGGAGAGAGTATTGAGCTACATGAAACCTATTTAGCTTTTAAACATTCTCAGTTCAATTCTGACAATTCTTTGATGCTTTGGAGAGTTTTGGTTTCTGCAATAAAAATGTATTCTTTCATATTTAAAAATGACCTTACTCATCTGTTAGTAGGATATATGCTTTATCAGCAGTATAATATGGTTCAGTCTAATTGTTTTTCAGACCTTCTCAAATTTTTTTTTTTTTTTTTTTGCGGTACGCGGGCCTCTCATTTTTTGCAGTACGCGGGCCTCTCACTGCTGTGGCCTCTCCCGTTGCGGAGCACAGGCTCCGGACGCGCAGGCTCAGCGGCCATGGCTCACGGGCCCAGCCGCTCCGCAGCGTGTGGGATCTTCCCGGACCGGGGCACGAACCCGTGTCCCCTGCATTGGCAGGCGGACTCCCAACCACTGCGCCACCAGGGAAGCCCCCCTCTCAAATTTTTTAAAGGATTGTCATCCACTGTCAGCTCTTTTCACCAAGTTTCATTTGTATTCTGTTCTGTTTGGTTGGTTTTAACCAAAAACTGTCAACAGTTAGTCATTCTTTAGACTAAGGCCTTTTGCTTCTGGTTATACATTCTTGTTTTTAGGACTGTAGAGCATATAATTATTCCTCCTCCAAGTTCCTAAGAAAGGTATCCTTGATATTTTTCGATCCTCAGTCTGACATATATATTTTAGCTTAACATATACAGTTTTTCCCTTTCAGTGTAACAGAATTCTTGGTACTTAGATCACTGTGTTTTGTTTTCTTAACATCTTTATTGGAGTATAGTTGCTTTACAATGTTGTGTTAGTTTCTGCTGTATAACAAAGTGAATCCACTATACATATACATATATCCCCATATCTCCTCCCTCTTGTGTCTCCCTCCCACCCTCCCTATCCCACCTTTCTAGGTGGACACAAAGCACCGAGCTGATCTCCCTGTGCTATGCAGCTGCTTCCCACTAGCTATTTTATATTTGGTAGGATCGCTGTATTTTCTGGCTGGAATAATATTGGGGATAGAATTCCTATTCAAGACATAACTGACAAAAGTCATAAACGCATTAGGTACTGGAACCACAGAGATGAATAAGTCAGAATTCCTTTTCTCATTGAACTGTAAAATGCCTATTTAATATCCATGAAGAGAAAGGAAAGTTCACTTAAAAACATTGAGATGCCTTTACGCCAAATAGGCATAAAACATTGTCCTCCTATTCATGTATCCCCTCAGGGTATTGTAAAGGAATGTTATGTAAATAAACATATTAAGCCAAGGTTTTCATTCTGTCTCCTAGCCTCAGACAGTAGCTGCTTATCATTTGCTGTAACACCAGATGTTCTGTATCACATATTAATAATCACATTTTTTAAAAACTATTTTGAAATAATTTAAAACTTAAAAGATGCCAGAACAGTACAAAGAACTCCTTTATCTCCTTCATTCAGATTCCACCATTGTTAATATTTTACTGCATTTCTTCCATTGCCTGTCCTCTCTCTTTCTGTCTTCATATATATGTTACATACATGTTTGTATATGTGTGTATAAATACATATGTACATACCCATTATCATAGTCTTTTTCAGAACCTTTTGGAGCAAGCTGTAGACATGGTGTTCCATCACCCATAAATACTACAGTGTCTATTTCTCAAAAACAAGGCACTCTTATATAACCCTCCAAGTCGGAAGATAAGCATTGGTCCAACACTACTGTCTAGTCCAAGGAACCTATTCATATTTCATCGACTATCCCAACAATATCTCTTTCTTTTTTGATCTAGGATCCTATCTGGGAATACATGTTGTGTTTAGTTGTCATGTCTTTTCAGACTTCTTAAGCCTCATTTTCCCCCATCTTTCATGTCCTTGACAGTTTTAGGTAGTACATTCTGTAAGATCACCCTGAACCTAGGTCCATGTGATATTTCCTCATGACTCCAATCAAGTCTTGCATTTCTAGCAGGAATATCACAGAAGTAGGGCTGTGCCTGTCTCGGTGCATTGCAACCACAGGCATATGATGTCAAATCATGCTGCTACTGGTAATTAACACCTTGATCATATTGGTGTCCTTTTGTATTTGATCAAAATTTGTGGAGAGGTATTCCAAAATTATGCATCTTGATTCTCATCAAACCTCTACTCACTATCCTCAGTGTAGGTATCAGTGATGACTCCCACCTGAATTAACTACTTTTATAATTATATTTCTCTATTTTTTTTATTCCTTCTACATGTATTAGTTGGTATTTTATTGTAAGGTAGAACTTTTCTTTCTCCCCTATTTATTTGTTTATTAAATCAGTAAGGACTTGTGGATTTTGATTTTAGTGTGTTGTGATTTGTTACTATCATTATTTATTTTGCTGTTTAAGTTGTCCCTGATTTAGACAGTGGGAGCCCCTTCAAGCTGGCTCCTGTGTCTATCATGCTCCCATCTCATCCATTGTGCACTTCTGGCAGAACATGCTGTTCCTGGTTCGTCTTGTACTTTGCCTGGTCCAGCCCTGGAATCAGCCATTTCTTCAAGGAGCCCTGTTTGTTTTTTGATATTGTTATTTGTTTTTGTAAAATATGGTGTTTAAAAACAAAGATTTAAGGGCTTAGTTTCTCATTGCTACTGGGGTGTCATTGCTTATAGGGACTAGGAAATGTATGAGTATGTAAGGATGGTTTGTATACACATACATATATGTATAATGTACTAATATACATCCATAATTATTTCTATATCTATGTGCGTGTTATAAAACCAGAAGTTGGTTCCTATACTTCCAGTTCCAATCCAATACCCCAGGGTTCTTTCTAGTCTTTGCCCTTTCCATGTTTATAATGCCTTCTCTGGTGGTAAGAAACTTAGCTTCACATTAGTCTCATTATAGTTATCACTTGTCTAATTGTTTTGTTACTATTTTCCCTGCCTTGTAGACCATCACCTCCCTTTATCTCTCCCTATCACACCCTGCCTCGTTGATTGCTCTGCCTGTTGGCCTGTGCCTCTTTGTGAATCCATAAGCCCTCCCTGGGCCCACAGCTCTGTGCAACTCCCTGTCTGCACACAACACCCGGTTATCCTCACCTCTGGGCCACACCTGTGTTGGCCTTCCTGACATGCCCTCACTGCCCTGCATCCTTAGCCAGCATGCTGACTACTTTACATAGCTCAGTATTTCATTAGTTAATTTTTAAGCATATTTCCAGGATTTACAAACATACGTGTATGTGATGACGTATACAACTATATAGCATTGCTATAATAAAACTATAGATTTACAAATACACATATATATAATGAAATATACAGCTATATAGTACATACACATAAACACACACTACCTGTGGTAGACTAATTAACAACCGTAAAGTTCTTCCATCCTGGTATGCATTCCCCTTTGCCATGGGGCTTTGTTGCTTCTCCCATCTATTTCTCCATCTCTTGAGTCTTGTCTAGCCTTGTGATTTGCTTCGGCCAATGAATATGGTGGATGTGATATGTGAGTTCTGGAGCTTAGTCCTTAAGAGAAGACTTCAAAGAGTGCTTTCCTGTAGCTGCCATGTAAGGAAGCTGGTCTAGCTTATAGGAGGGTGAGAGAACCAAGACACCCCAGTCAGCATCAACCAGCAGACATGAAAGTGGACTATCTTGGACCTACTAGCTGAATGCATCTGCAGAGGAACCAGAGGTGAAAACAGAAAAGAAATGGCCAGCCAACCTATAGAATTGTGAGAAATGACATTGTTTTGAGGCACTAAGTTTGAGGTGGTTTGTTTTGTAGCAGTAGATATATGAAACCATATCTGTTTTCATTTTGGACATCTGTGTTGTCTCTAGTCTTATATTATGAACAATATTGCAATGAATATCTTGTACATAATATATAATGTTTTAATTTTAATACATAATGCCAGATTATTTTCCAGAAATGTTGATGTAGTTCTTACTGCCGTCATTAAAGTCTCAGAGTAACTATTTCCCTCACAGACTCACTATCACTGATGTTTTCTTTGACAACAAAATCAATTTTAAAAGCATCTTATACTTCTTCATTTTCGTAACTACTTGTGAAGCTGCGCATCTTTTGATAATTTTGTTGGTCCTTTCGATTTTTCAGTTTTTTGAATTGCTTATTCATAGCTTTATTCACATTTTCCTGTTGGGTTTTTTTTAATTTTTGAGTTTTATTTATTTATACAGCAGGTTCTTTTCCTTTTTTTTTTTAACATCTTTATTGGAGTATAATTGCTTTACAATGGTGTGTTAGTTTCTGCTTTACAACAAAATGAATCAGTTATATATATACATATGTTGCCATATCTCTTCCCTCTTGCGTCTCCCTCCCACCCACCCTCCCTATCCCACCCCTCCAGGCGGTCACAAAGCACCGAGCTGATCTCCCTGTGCTATGCAGCTGCTTCCCACTAGCTACCTACCTTACATTTGGTAGTGTATATGTGTCCATGCCTCTCTCTCGCTTTGTCAAAGCTTACCCTTCCCCCTCCCCATATCCTCAAGTCCATTCTCTAGTAGGTCTGTGTCTTTATTCCTGTCTTACCCCTAGGTTCTTCATGACATGTTTTTTCTTAAATTCCATATATATGTGTTAGCATATGGTATTTGTCTCTCTCTGTCTGACTTACTTCACTCTGTAGGACAGACTCTAGGTCTATCCACCTCATTACAAATAGCTCAATTTCGTTTCTTTTTATGGCTGAGTAATATTCCATTGTATATATGTGCCACATCTTCTTTATCCATTTATCTGATGAGGGACACTTAGGTTGTTTCCATCTCCGGGCTATTGTAAATAGAGCTGCAGTGAACATTTTGGTACATGACTCTTTTTGAATTATGGTTTTCTCAGGGTATATGCCCAGTAGTGGGATTGCTGGGTCATATGATAGTTCTATTTGTAGTTTTTTAAGGAACCTCCATACTGTTCTCCATAGTGGCTGTATCAATTTACATTCCCACCAGCAGTGCAAAAGGGTTTCCTTTTCTCCACACCCTCTCCAGCACTTATTGTTTCTAGATTTTTTGATGATGGCCATTCTGACCGGTGTGAGATGATATCTCATTGTAGTTTTGATTTGCATTTCTCTAATGATTAGTGATGTTGAGCATTCTTTCATGTGCTTGTTGGCAGCCTGTATATCTTCTTTGGAGAAATGTCTATTTAGGTCTTCTGCCCCAGGAGGTTCTTATTACTCATCAGTTTTATAGACATCAGTGTATACATGTCAATCCCAATCGCCCAATGCAGCACACCAATATCCCCACCCCACCCCCGTAGCTTTCCCCCTTGGTGTCCATACATTTGCTCTCTACATATGTGTCTCAACTTCTGCCCTGCAAACTGGTTCACCTGTACCATTTTTCTAGGTTCCACATATATGCGTTAATATATATTTGTTTTTCTCTTTCTGACTTACTTCACTCTGTATGACAGTCTCTAAATCTATCCACGTCTCAACAAATGACTCAATTTGTTCCTTTTTATAGCTGAGTAATATTCGATTGTATATATGTACCACATCTTCCTTATCCATTAGGCTGTCGATGGGCATTTAGATTGCTTCCATAACCTGGCTATTGTTAATAGTGCTGCAGTGAACATTGGGGTGCATGTGTCTTTTTGAATTATGGTTTTCTCTGGGTATATGCCCAGTAGTGGGATTGCTGAGTCATATGGTAATTCTACTTTTAGTTTTTTAAGGAACCTCCATACTGTTCTCCATAGTGGCTGTATCAGTTTACATTCCCACCAACAGTGCAAGAGGGTTCCCTTTTCTCCACACCCTCTCCAGCATTTGTTGTCTGTAGATTTTCTGATGATGCCCATTCTAACTGGTTTGAGGTGATACCTCATTATAGTTTTGATTTGCATTTCTCTAATAATTAGTGATGTTGAGCAGCTTTTCATGTGCTTCTTGGCCGTCTATATGTCTTCTTTGGAGAAATGTCTATTTAGGTCTTCTGCTCATTTTTCGATTGGATTGTTTGTTTCTTTAATATTGAGCTGCATATATATTTTGGAAATTAATCCTTTGTCGGTTGATTCATTTGCAAATATTTTCTCCTATTCTGAGGGTTGTCTTTTTGTCTTGTTTATGGTTTCCTTTGCTGTGAAAAAACTTTGAAGTTTCATTAGGTCCCATTTGTTTATTTTTGTTTTTATTTCCATTACTCTACGAGGTGGATCAAAAAAGATCTTGCTGGGGAATCCCTGGTGGCACAGTGGTTGAGGGTCCGCCTGCCGGTGCAGGGGACACGGCTTCGTGCCCCGGTCCGGGAAGATCCCACATGCCGCGGAGCGGATGGGCCTATGAGCCATGGCTGCTTAGCCTGCACATCGGGAGCCTGTGCTCCGCAACGGGCGAGGCCACAACAGTGAGAGGCCCACGTACCACAAAAAAAACCCAAAAAACATCTTGCTGTGATTTATGTCAAAGAGAGGTCTTCCTATGTTTTCCTCTAGGAGTTTTATGGTGTCTGGTCTTACATTTAGGTCTCGAATCCATTTTGAGTTTATTTTTGTGTATGGTGTTAGGGAGTGTTCTAATTTCATTCTTTTGTATGTAGCTGTCCACTTTTCCCAGCACCACTTATTGAAGAGACTGTCTTTTCTCCATTGTATATCCTTGCCTCCTTTGTCATAGATTAGTTGACCATAGGTGCATGGGTTTATCTCTGGGCTTTCTATCTTTTTCCATTGATCTATGTTTTTGTTTCTGTGCCAGTACCATATTGTCTTGATTACTGTAGCTTTGTATTATAGTCTGAAGTCAGGGAGTCTGATTCCTCCAGGTCCATTTTTTTCCCTCAAGACTGCTTTGGCTATACGGGGTCTTTTGTGTCTCCATACAAATTTTAAGACTTTTTGTTCTAGTTCTGTAAAAAATGCCATTGGTAATTTGATAGGGATTGCATGGAATCTGTAGATTGCTTTGGGTAGTGTAGTCATTTTCACAATATTGATTTTTCCAATCCAAGAACATGGTATATCTCTCCATCTGTTGGTATCATCTTTAGTTTCTTTTATCAGTGTCTTATAATTTTCTGCAAACAGGTTTTTGTTTCCCTAGGTAGGTTTATTCCTAGGTTTTTTATTCTTTATGTTGCAGTGGTAAATGGGAGTGTTTCCTTAATTTCTCTTTCAGATTTTTCCTCATTAGTGTATAGATATGCAAGAGATTTCTGTGCATTAATTTTGTATCCTGCAACTTTACCAAATTCATTGATTAGCTCTAGTAGTTTTCTGGTGGCATCTTTAGGATTCTCTAGTATAGTATCATGTCATCTGCAAATGGTGACAGTTTTACTTCTTCTTTTCCAATTTGTATTCCTTTTATTTCTTTTTCTTCTCTTATTGCCGTGGGTAGGACTTCCAAAACTATGTTGAATAATAGTGGTGAGAGTGGACATCCTTGTCTCATTCCTTGTCTTAGAGGAAATGCTTTCAGTTTTTCACCACTGAGAATGATGTTTGCTGTGGGTTTGTCATATATGGCCTTTATTATATTGAGGTAAGTTCCCTCTGTGCCCACTTTCTGGAGAGTTTTTATTATAAATGGGTGTTGAATTTTGTCCAACACTTTTTTGCATCTATTGAGTTGATCATACGGTTTATATTCTTCAATTTGTTAATATGGTGTATCACATTGATTGATCTGCATATACTGAAGAATCCTTGCATCCCTGGTATAAAACCCACTTGATCATAGTGTATGAACCTTTTAATGTGTTGTTGGATTCTGTTTGCTAGTATTTTGTAGAGGATTTTTGTATCTATATTCATCAGTGACATTGGTCTGTAATTTTCTTTTTTTGTAGTATCTTTGTCTGGTTTTGGTATCAGGGTGATGGTGGCCTCATAGAATGAGTTTGGGAGTGTTCCTTCCTCTGCAATTTTTTGGAAGAGTTTGAGAAGGATGGGTGTTAGCTCTTCTCTAAATGTTTGATAGAATTCACCTGTGAAGCCATCTGGTCCTGGACTTTTGTTTGTTGGAAGATTTTAAATCACAGTTTCAATTTCATTACTTGTGATTGGTCTGTTCACATTTTCTATTTCTTCCTGGTTTAGTCTTGGAAGGTTATACCTTTCTAAGAATTTGTCCATTTCTTCCAGGTTATCCATTTTATTGGCATAGAGTTGCTTGTAGTAGTCTGTTGGGATGCTTTGTATTTCTGTGGTGTCTGTTGTAACTTCTCCTTTTTCATTTCTAATTTTATTGATTTGAGTCCTTCCCTCTTTTTCTTGATGAGTCTGGCTAATGGTTTATCAATTTTGTTTATCTTCTCAAAGAACCAGGTTTTAGTTTTATTGATCTGTGCTATTGTTTTCTTTGTGTCTATTTCATTTATTTCTGCTCTGATCTTTATGATTTCTTTCCTTCTGCTAACTTTGGGTTTTGGTTGTTCTTCTTTCTCTGGTTCCTTCAGGTGTCAGGTTAGATTGTTTATTTGAGATTTTTCGTGTTTCTTGAGGTCGGCTTGTATAGCTATCATCTTCCCTCTTAGAACTGCTTTTGCTGCATCCCATAGGTTTTGCATCGTCGTGTTTTCATTATCATTTGTCTCTAGCTATTTTTTTATTGCCTCTTTGATTTCTTCAGTGATCTCTTGGTTATTTAGTAACGTACTGCTTAGCCTCCATGTGTTTGTGTTTTTTACATTTTCTTCCCTGTAATTCATTTCTTATCTCATAGCATTGTGGTCAGAAAAGATGCTTGATATGATTTCAAGTTTCTTAAATTTACTGAGGCTTGATTTGTGACCCCAGATGTGATCTATCCTGGACGATGTTCTGTGCGCACTTGAGAAGAAAGTGTAATCTGCTGTTTTTGGATGAAATGTCCTGTAAATATCAATTAAATCTGTCTACTCTGCTGTGTCATTTAAAGCTTCTGTTTCCTTATTTATTTTCATTTTGGATGATCTGTCCATTGATGTAAGTGAGGAGTTAAAGTCCCCCACTGTTATCGTGTTACTGTCAATTTCGTCTTTTAGAGCCGTTAGTAGTTGCCTTATGTATTAAGGTGCTCTTGTGTTGGGTGCATATATGTTTATAATTTTTATATCTTGTTCTTGGATTGATCCCCTGATCATTATGTAGTGTCCTTCCTTATCTCTTGTAACATTCTTTATTTTAAAGTCTATTTTATCTGATATGAGTATAGGTACTCCAGCTTTCTTTTGATTTCCATTTGCATGGAATATCTTTTTCCATCCCCTCACTTTCAGTCTGAATGTGTCCCTAGGTCTGAAGTGGGTCTCTTGTAGACAGCATATAAACGGGTCTTGTTTTTGTATCCATTCAGCAAGCCTGTGTCTTTTGGTTGGAGCATTTAATCCATTCACGTTTAAGGTAAATATCGATATGTATGTTCCTATGACCATTTTCTTAATTGTTTTGGGTTTGTTTTTGTAGTTCCTTTTCTTCTCTTGTGTTTCCCACTTAGAGAAATTCCTTTAGCATTTGTTGTAGAGCTGGTTTGGTGGGGCTGAATTCTGTTAGCTTTTGCTTGCCTGTAAAGCTTTTGATTTCTCCATCACATCTGAATGAGATCCTTGCCAGGTAGAGTAATCTTTGTTGTAGGTTCTTCCCTTTCATCATTTTAAGTATATCATGCCACTCCCTTCTGGCTTTTAGAGTTTCTCCTGAGAAATCAGCTGTTATTCTTATGGAAGCTCCCTTGTATGTTATTTGTCATTTTTCCCTTGCTGCTTTCAGTAATTTTTCTCTGTCTTTAATTTTTGCCAGTTTGATTACTATGTGTCTCAATGTGTTTCTCCTTGGGGTTATCCTGTGTGGGACTCGCTGCACTCCTGGACTTTGGTGGCTGTTTCCTTTCCCATGTTAGGGAAGTTTTCAACTAAAATTTCTCCAAATATTTTCTCTGGTCCTTTCTCTCTCTCTTCTCCTTCTGGGACCCCTATAATGCAAATGTTGTTGCGTTTAATGTTGTCTCAGAGGTCTCTTAGACTGCCTTCATTTCTTTTCATTCTTTTTTCTTTATTTTGTTCCGCAGCTGTGAATTCCACCATTCTGTCTTCTACGTCACTTATCCATTCTTCTGCCTAAGCTATTCTGCTATGGATTTCTTCTCGTGTAGTCTTCATTTCAGTTATTGTATTGTTTATCACTGTTCGTTTCTTTTTTAATTCTTCTAGGTCTTTGTTAAATATTTCTTGCATTTCTTGGTCTTTGCCTCCATTGTTTTTCCAAGGTCCTGGATCATCTTCACTATCATTACTCTGAATTCTTTTTCGGGAAGGTTGCCTATCTCCACTTCGTTTAGTTGTTTTTTTGGGGTTTTATCTTGTTCCTTCATCTGGTACATAGCCCACTGCCTTTTCATCTTGTCTGTCTTTCTGTGAATGTGGTTTTTGTTCTGCAGGCTGCAGGAGTGTAGTTCTTCTTGCTTCTGCTCTCTGCCCTCTGGTGGATGAGGCCATCTAAGAGGCTTGATGGGAGGGACTGGTGGTGGGTAGTGCAGACTGTTGCTCTGGTGGGCAGAGCTCAGTAAAACTTTAATCCTCTTGACTGCTGATGGGTGGGGCTGGGTTCCCTCCCTGTTGGTTGTTTGGCCTGAGGCAACCCAACTCTGGAGCCTACCTGGGCTCTTTGGTGGGGGAAATGAGAGACTCTGGGAGGGCTCACGCCAAGGAGTACTTCCCAGAACTTCTTCTGCCTGTGTCCTTGTCCCCATGGCAAGCCACAGCCACCCCCCGCCTCTGTAGGAGACCCTCCAACACTAGCAGGTTGGTCTGGTTCAGTCTCCCCTGGGGTCACTGCTCTTTCCCCTGGGTCCCGATGCATACACTACTTTGTGTGTGCCCTCCAAAAGTGGAGTCTCTGTTTCCCCCAGTCCTGTCAAAGTCCTGCCATCAAATCCCAGTAGTCTTCAAAGTCTGATCCTCTAGGAATTCCTCATCCCATTGCCTGACCCCCAGGTTGGGAAGCCTGACGTGGGGCTCAGAACCTTCACTCCAGTGGGTGGACTTCTGTGGTATAAGTGTTCTCCATTCTGAGTCACCCACCCAGCAGTTATGGGATTTGATTTTACTGTGATTGTGCCCCTCCTGCCGTCTCATTGTGGCTTCTCCTTTGTCTTTGGATGTGGGGTATCTTTTTTGGTGAGTTCCAGTGTCTTCCTGTCAATGATTGTCCAGCAGCTAGTTGTGATTCTGGTGTTCTCACAAGAGGGAGTGAGAGCACATCCTTATACTCTTCCATCTTGGTTCCTCTCTCACCTGTTTCTTTCGTGCCACCCTAGTTGCAAAGTTCCCGCCCCTGCTCCTGGGTCACTCTTGATGTTGTATATCCTAAATTGTTTCTTTTTGTCAGTCTTTATAAGTTCCTAGTGAATATCCATTCTCCTGAGATCATCTAGTTTCCAGTGAAAAGCACCACCTTCTGGATTTTTTTCCCTATTGATTTGTTGCTTCTTTTTGATATATTATGGATTTAATCCTTTAGCTTGTTTGCCAAAAGTATTTTTGTTAAGATATATTATTTACTTATTTATTTATTTTGCCTGCATTGGGTCTTCAGTTGCAGCAGGTGGGCTCTTTGTTGTGATGTGCACGCTTCTCTCTAGTTGTGGCGTGTTGGTTTTTTCTCTTTAGTTGTAGCGTGCAGGGTCCAGGCCACATGGCCTCTGTAGTTGTGGCACGTGGGCTTATTTGCCCTGTGGCATGTGGGATCTTAGTTCCTTGACCAGGAATCGAACCCACGTCCCGTGCATTGTAAGGCACATTCTTTACCACTGGACCACCAGGGAAGTCCCTGCCAATAATGTTTTGTCAGTCTGTCTTTTGTTGTTTGTCTTAGTTTATGGTATCATTGGCCATACATTTTCTTTTGGTACTTCATATTATCATTTATGTCTATCTTTTTCCCTATGGCTTCCAGTGTTCTTGTCTTGCAAATGTCTCTATCCTCCTGGGTATACCAACTTTTTCCTAAATATTCTTCTAACTTTGTATTGTCTTTCTTATCAATCAGAAATCATATTTAGTTGCTCTAGAAATCCAAAAAAGAGTGGTAGAAACAAATGGGGGGGGCATTTTCCTTAAGTATAGTCATCCTTCTATATCTGCAGGGGATTGGTTCCAGGACCCAGTGTGGATGCCAAAATCTGTGGATGCTCAAGTCCATTACATTCAGCCTCCCATATCTGCTGGTTTCTCATCCATGGATATGGAGGGCCACTGTAATGAGAAATTAGAGAGAGGACATCCAGGGCTGTTTTTGTGGTTCCATTGGCCTATCAGGAATGCAGGTTCGTTTTTCTTTTCAGTCATCTGTAACAGGTGCTTGTCACCTTTTAGTCCCAGGATGGCATTCCAATCTGAGCAGCAACTTCTTTCTGTTTCTTCTTTCATTATCCATGGCTCTGCTTGTTTTAATTGAGGATCAAATCCAGTTTGGAAACTGTAACCTCTGGGGATGGGGCCAAGAGAAAACAGGTCCCGCATTGGTTGCAAGTACTTGTGAAATATTTTTTCTGTTCTTTGAAAAATATAACGCTGATTTTGCTTTTTGTGTCATAGTAAATGTGTGTGCTGAATAAAGCCCCAGAATCTTTTTCTTTAATCTATTAGGCAGCCAGGTGTTTTTGTCTCTCAGTTCTTTACAAGCAAACAGGGAAATAAACATGATTATATTCTCAAATTGGAAACTATTGTTGTTGAGAACACAGGACTTTATCATTATGCTCAATAAATAGTATTAATTAAAGGTGTTTTATGTGCCAGTAACTGTAGTAAACGGTGGATATAAAATTGAAAGTGGTATGATCCTGTCCTCAAGTTTACCACATAATTAAGGAAGCAGGTTAAACAGTTCATTATAGTATTAGATGGTAAGTTGAATGTATTATCAAGTTAGGGAGGCAGGACATCTAACTGTTAGCTGAGGGTTGGAGAGCTATGATCAGGGACCTTGATAGAGAAAATGGCTTATAAACTGAGGCCTGGATGACTAGTAGACGTTAGCCTATTGAGGGGGAGTTTATAGGGGCATGGGAAGAACATTCCTGGAGCTTGAGTAGTACCTACTCAGAGGTAAGTCTGAGTTATAAGAGAGAAATTCTTGTCTTGTCAGGAACTTTTCCTTAACTGCTTAAGGGCTGGAAGCCTTGGAAGGTTTTAAAATGGAATTGGACAAAATCAGATTTTCTTAAGCTAGTTGGGGGTGATGTGCTTTGGGAGCTGGCATCTGGAAGCAAGGGTACCTATTAGGTAGGAAGTTTATCTGATATATTAAAATCTATTCCATATTAGTTAAGTAAATATTTATTGAACACCTAAGTGAATATAATGCGGGGGAATACAGAGATAACATAAAACATAGGTCCTATTCTCAAGGAGTTTGTATTTTAAAATAACTGAAGACTAGATATCAACAATATGAGGCAGTATACTAATATTATGGCTTCTATCCTATGTGCGGGCAAGTAAGGACTAGAATTAAAACTTGAACCCACACAGAACTACAACAAATAATTCTAAAATTTATATGGAACCACAAAAGACCCAGAATTGCCAAAGCTATCCTGAGAAGAAAGAACAAAGTTGGAGGTAAAACGCTCACAGATTTCAGACTATACTACAAAGCTACAGTAATCAAAGGAGTATGATACTGGCACAAAAACACACAGATCAATGGAATGTAATAGCTCAGAAGTAAACCCATGTACTTACAGACAATCTGATAAAAAAATGGACAGAAGACTTGAGTAGATATCGCTAATTGTTAGAGAAATGCAAATCAGAACAATGAGGTATCAACTCACACCTCTTGGAATGGCTATCTTCAAAAAGTCTACAAATAATAAATGTTGGAGAGAATGTGGAGAAAAGGGAGACCTTGTTCCTCAAAAAACTAAAAACAACTATCATATGATCTAGTAATTTCAGTGCTGGGGATAGATCCTTAAAAAATGAAAACACTAATTTTGAAAGGTACATGCACCCCAGTGTTCATAGCAGCAATATTTACAGTATTTACAATAGCCAAGACATGGAAGTAACTCAAGTGCCCGTCAACAGACAAATGGCTTAAGAAGATGTAGTGTGTATATACGTATATATACACAAAATGGAATGTTACTCAGCCATGAAAAAGAATGAAATACTGCCATTTGCAACAACATGGACCTAGAGAATATTAATCTTAGTGAAATAAGTCAAACAGAGAAAGACAAATGCTATATATCACTTATATGTGGAATCTAAAAAATAATACAAATAAATGTGTATGCAAAACAGAAACAGACTCACAGACATAGAAAACAAACTAATGGTTGCCAAAAGGGGAGAGGGAAGTGAGGAGGGACAGATTAGGGGTATGGGATTAACAGATTAAAAACTACTATGTATAAAATAGATAAGCAGCAAGGATTTAATGTATAACACAGGAAAGTATACCTATTATCTTGTAATAACCTATAATGGAATAAAATCTGAAAAAATATTGAATTTTTATGCTGTACACCTGAAATTACACAATATTGTAAATCAACTATATTTCAATTAAAAAATTTTTTTAATAAAAGCCCTTTAACAGGTCTTACAAAACACACACACACACACACACACACAACACACACACACAAAACCTTGAATCCTGCAGATCTTTGTGACTCCTAAGTCCATATTCTTTCCACATATAGTAGGCTGCCTTCAATAGCACTATATCCCCTTACCTTATTTAATCATCAGTATGTTGCTTATAAATTACTTCTGAATCCTTGTGAAATAAGATTAGAGTACAGTTAAACTTGTTTTTAGTTTGAGACACAAAGTATCAAAGGAGCTTCACTCTGGCTTTCTCTAGGCAGTCTCTGTGTTGGATGGAGTATAACCAGGAAGATACATGTTGGTCAGAAAAATTGCCACATTACCTGAATGAAACTGTTGTTGTAAAGTGTCTTGAGATTAGTTTCTAGGAAACTTAGTATTGAACTGATATGACAGTGGAGGACTAGACTCTGGCATTGCATGCCGTTTCACTAGATAGCTGATAGCATTCTTATTAATGTTAGGGATCGTTTTTTCCCACAGTTAATGTATAGATCGAGGAATGAGAAAAGGGCACACACTATTGCCAATAAATAAATAAATAAATAAAAATAAATAAAGTAAGTGATGGATTTTGATGTTATATTTATTTTTATTCCCAGAAAGCGGTTGTAAAGATAAAATGATTCTGTCCTTCAGTCTAACATCTTACTTTATTTAAATCTAATAAACTGGCTATTTTGACTCAGGCCAGATAAGGTTGGCTGAAGATAACAATTTTATCTTTTAGTGTCTCTCTACTTTTGTAAGGATGTGCTTGTCATGTGATATCTCCAGGCCTTAATTTTCTCATGTGTAAATTGATGCCCTTGGAGAAATAATCTTCTGAAGGGTTTTTCTTGCTGTGAAATGTGACTTGACATAACATCCACAGAATTACTTTAAAAGTTAGAATATGGTATTCTGATTGGAAAGACATTACCTGTTCTATAGAATAGGGAGGGCTAGAAAGGAAGGATAAAGGTTGTGCTGGTAACTTGGTATGATAGAATGTAGAAAAACGAGGAAACTTAGAGGGAGGGGGTACCTCTGATTCTTTTTTTTTTAACTATTCAAAAATTCTGAATGTGGGTTAAATGCCAGTTACATAAGGCAGTCAAAAGTGAAACATAATAAAGTTCCTACGTTCAAGGATTTTATAGTCTAGTAGCCTTTTTCAACTGACATTCCTTGAGAGAATTGAGTTTAACGTTCTAAGCTAGAGGTTTTCAAAGTTTAGCATGTAGCAATCACTGGGAGAGCTTGTGAATGCAGATTGCTGGGCCCCAGCCCCAAAGTTTCTGATTTAGTAAGTCTGGAGTGGAACCTGAGAGTTTGCTTTTCTAACAAGTTCCCAGGTGCTGCTGGTTTTGCTGGCATCTATTCTATGAAATTAACTCATTTCTCTCTTATACCTCTAGAATGGTACTATTTGTATACAAATATTGGGAGAATTTAAAAAATAGTTGCTCATTGAAAATCATTTCCTGTGTTCAGAGTTCTTTAGATAACGAGCTCTGACAGGGGAGATAATAAAATGAATGAAATTAACTATAATTCCAAACCTTATCTCATAAGAGAAGGTAAAAACAAAATTGCATGTATGTAGGAAGATTAGCAGTCAGGTATAGGTTGGATTGGAGTGGGAAAAAATAGTTCCAGTCCATTTACACAGGAGCTTCTCTCATTCACTTGTTATCTAGAATATGATTTAAAAGAGACCTCTCGGGACTTCTCTGGTGGTGCAGTGGTTTAGACTCCTCCTGCCAATGCAAGGGACACGAGTTTGAACCCTGGTCCGGGAAGATCCCACATGCTGCAGAGCAGCTAAGCCCGTGCGCCAAAACTACTGAGCCTGCGCTCTAGAGTTCACGAGCCACAACTACTGAGCCTGTGCTCTAGAGCCCGTGAGCCACAACTACTGAGCCCGTGTGCCACAACTACTGAAGCCCGCGTGCCTAGAACTCGTGCTCCGTAACAAGACAAGCCACTGCAATGAGGAGCCCATGCACCGCAACGAAGAGTACCCCTGCTCACTGCAACTAGAGGAAGCCCGCATGCAGCAACGAAGACCCAACACAGCCAAAAATAAAAAATTTTTTTTAATTAAAGAGACTTCTCTTCATGTGGAATTTTGTGCCCTTAAACTCAGGTAGCATCAACCACAAATCACTGATCTGTTTTAAATATAGCATGTACCATAGCTTCCTCCATGATGCCTCTCACCACCTTCCTTTTCCTTATTCATCCCTTTACTCCTTGGTGTAGTTTGTTTATACTTCTTTCTCCTTAATTGGATTTTTGGCTTCTCATTTTTTGTATGCTATTTAATATGTTTATACTAAATAATTTGTAATTTAGTAGTCTAGAGTAGATAGGCAGGAAGGAAATCTCAGCATTTTAAAATTGGAAAAATATGGGTGGAAAACATCAGTGGGTTTATATTTTAATATTAAATTGTTTATACAAAAAATATACGATCTGTACATTGTCAGTTCATAAACTGCATCTCCACTCCAAACTTCTCTCTTCAGCTTCAGACTTACATATCCTTTTGCCTACCTGACACCTCATAGGCCTGTCAAATGTAACAGGTTCAAATATAAGCAGATCTCCTCCCTTTCCACTCACACCTCACCTCTTGCAATCTTCCCCTCTTAGTAATAACTCCATTCTTCCTGGTGTTCAGGCCAAGAACCCTGGAGTCATTCTTGTCTTTTCCTTCCCTCTTCATCCCTACTTCCAATCTGTCAGCAAATTCTGTCTGTCCTTACCTTTAGAATAAATCCAGAATCTGATAAGTATGCACTACCTTCACTGCTACCTCCCAAGTCCAAGCTACCATCATCTTTTACTTGGATCACTGCAGCTGCTTCCTAAATAGTCTCCCTGCTTCTAACCTTGCCACGATAGCCATTAGTCTTCTTAGACAGCCAGCCAGGGTGATCCTGTTAAATGCAAGTCAGGTCATTTCATTCCTTTCCCAAAAACCCTCTCGTGGCTTCCCTTTTCACCCAGAATAAAAGCCTCATGATTTACGATGACTCTTCAAGACCGTAAACAGTGTGCCTGCCCCCATTATATCCCTTGACTTCATATCCTACCACTGTCTTCCTCACTCTACACTACAGTAACACTGGCCTCCTTTCTGTTCCTTGAACACATAGGGCATGCTTCTTTTCACTGGCTGTTTCCTCTGCCTGGAATATGCTTGTCCCTAGATAACACATGGCTCACTACTTCAGCTACTTTACTCAGATGTCACCCTCTCTAATTATCCTATGAGAAATTACTGTGTCCCCAAATTCTATCCCCTTCCTGGCTTTATTATTATTTTTTCAATAACACCTTACACTATTGAATACAAAGTGTAAACTCCATGGGGACAGGGATTTTAGTTTATTTTGTTCCTGCTGTATTCCCCTAAATGCCTGGCACATGGTCAGTGCTCAATAAATACTTGTTTCATGAATTTATTATTTTATCTGCTTATTTTTCTTACCCTCTGAGAAATGCACCTGACAATCATGTGCTTCTAGCATAGGCTACTCATCATTGACTCCCAACCCTTAATTTTCTGCTTCTCCCTTTTCTAAAAGTGATATATTCTATGCCTCTCTTTTTTCAATTTGAAATTACTTTTTGATTGATTTTTATTGCAACATACTTCCCTGGCATACATTGTAATTCCTAAGTCTGTGTATTCTTTGGGGAAATAAGCATCTTTTAATCTTCTGTAAAGTATATGAATTTTTAATTGCTGTCATTGAATGTGGGGGTTTCTAACAGTCACAGTTATATTTTGGTATGCAACTTGCTTTTAGATGATTCTGTATCATGATTTATAACTTTATACCGTAGATTCTTTCATATTCTCCAAGAAAGGTCAATACCTATTCCTCCTTGTAAACCTGGATTGAGAGTACTTGGTCCTGATTTGATATTTGAGCATTTTGTAGGTTTTAGTGTTTTTGTGTATCCAGTGCTTATTAACTACCTTTATTGGAGCAGTTAGGTCCCATAGAGGTACCTTGCTCTCTTACTCATTTTCTCTCAGCCCAACAAGACGTGAATTGTATGTATTTGCTATGGAAGTCATAAACTTCGGGTTTTTCATTTCAGGTATTGTGCCTATCAGATCATGTTTTGAATCATGTCCTAACTTTCCAATTTTAAAAAGTGTCACTGAGCACTTATGTTCATCCTATTGCCATTTCTTCAGGATGCAGGGAAGCATTGGTGCCTCAAATGTCAATTCTTCATATCTTTTTTTAGGTGTTAAAGGTTGTTATATTCCTGTGTCCTTTGTTACTTCTTTAAAGTATATGGAATATAAAGTGAATTCAGAAACATTAAGTCAGATACATAGGATTCAATTTCTTGTTTCTGCTCTTGAAGAGTTTCCAGTCTCAGACTTGGTCTTTTGCTTGCACAGCAGACAGTAGACATGAGGAAGCCCTTAACCTTTATTTTGTTGCTATGGCAATGTAATGTATTTAATGCTAAGATTCAATATCAATAGCTAAAGATATATAAAGTATAAATGGATTCTTTCTTCCAGATGCAAACCAGGACTTGAATGTCAACATGTGTAATAATAGTAGGGACTTGGCTGAGAAAACAGATACTGCCACATGGCTTAAGACCTCCTGTGAGGGAAAAAACATAGGTTCAAAGATATATATGTTTATCCATTCTAGTGGATAAATTAGAACCAACTTAATATAAAACAATAGAGAAAGGACTAAATTATTATCTGTATGTCATTAAAATTATGTGTTCATCAAATGGGGAAAGGCTCATGATAAAACTTAGGTACAAAAGAAAAAATTCCAACTTTATTATACAGCATGATTCAGTTCTACACCTAAAAGAAGGCTCTCTACAGATAGAAGAAAATATGCCAGCGTGTTAACAGTAATTATTACAAGGTTTGAGGATAATAGTGATCTTTTAATTTTTTTCTATATACTTTATATATTTTCCAAGTTTTACACTCTGTATATAATTTTATTAAGCATTTTCAAAGGAAGGAAAAAAGTTTTTGGAACTAGTTATAGCTGTGTGATTCTAGGCAAGTTAGTAATGACGATGATGATGGCTACATTATACTGAGTACCTACTATTTAGCAAATATTGAATGTATTTTATACGTTTTGTCACCCTATTTTATAATAACCCAGCAATGGAGGCTTAATTATCTACTTTTACATATGGGGAAAAAGTCTCAAAATTTTTAAGTAGCTTGTAAGCTAGTAAGTGTCAGAGCCAGGATTTGTCTTCAGAATTTTCTAAATGTACCATAAGGCCTTCCCAAAATAAATTCTCAATGCCTATCTTTCTGTACTATAAAATGCAGGTAGGATTGTAGTGCAGATCAAATGACAGAAGGTACATAAACCATAAAACTAGGTTTTTTTTTATGAGCTTCTCCTTATAGATCTAGGCTTCTGGCCTTTTTTCAGTCCACTTCTATACATGTATTGTTCAAGCTGTTGTTAAACGTTTTCATTAACAGGTTATCTGAAATTCAACTCTATAATATTAAGCCTATAAGCTACATTTTTTCAGAGAAGAACAAAGTGAATTCATCAATTGGAATTTTGTTCTTTTATAGTTTTTATGTTTATATAGTACAATTTTGTAGTCATTTTTGGAAGTTTCATTTTCATGAGGGTCAATGATAATATACTTTGTTAAAAGGGATAAAGCTTACGTTTCTCACCTTGTTTAAAAAATGTTTTGTTCAGTGAGGTTTAGAAGGACTTCTATTCCTTCCCTGAGTTCTGAACCAATTGAGAGGTTAAAACAGTTAAGTATATCCAGTTTTTCTCTCCAGATTTACCTATATCCCTGGGGTAGATAAAGGTCAGGAATATTATACCAGTTGGGCTCCTTGCAAATGGAAGAAAGCATTAGGAAGAAAGAGGAAGTTTAAGTTTCATACTTTTCATACTTTTGTCTAGAAGTTTCGAAGTTAGTGTAAAAAGGCTGCTGAAATGCCTAAGTATGATGAATAATTGAGTCCTAGCTGATAGCTATTCTTACAGTCAACAATATAGATGTATTAGATATAGATTGTTTACTCTGATATTCAGTTACTCTGTTGCTTGTGGGTACAGTAAACACCTCCCAGAACATCCAGGGTAAGTATGATTTCAAGTATTATATTTAGGTTCTATATTGTTCTACCTGACTATCTTAAGTTTGGATTTGGGAAATATGGGCACTCTTATCTGTGAGAAATACAAAGGAGTATAAAACTTAACCACAAGTTTACATTTTGATTGGATTAAAAAAAAAGCCCTTTCTTTAGATTTTTTGGTATGTTTTAGCTACTATATAGTTGTGCCTTGTATGATTAACCACCATTTATTTTATCTGTTCTACTAATGAATAGCTAGATTATTCCATATTTTTAAAAAACCAACTTCGAGGTAGTGGTTTTTCTGGAAGAGAGTGGGAGGGAAATGATGGTAGCAGAGGGAAAAGCTGATTATTTAGTATATCTTTTAAAAATATAGAGATTTGGAACAATTATGGGGGAAAAGACAATAATATTATATACATGAAATAAATTAATGTTAACAGTGTCTTATTTAAAATAGCTTTGCTTATCCTAGTTATGAAGATGTTCCCCCATAGTTTTGTTCTGAAAGTACTATTGTTTTGCCGTTCACATTTAGATTTGCAGTTCACCTGGAATTTGACTTTTGTTTGGGGTTTTAGGTAGTGTTCAAGATTCTTTTTTTTTTCCATGTGGGTATAATTGACCAAGCATTTATTGAGAAGACCATCCTTTAAGAAGGAGATTTTTTAATGTGGAAAATAATGAGCATGTTTGCATGTTGATAGGTGATCTAGGCCTAGACCATCCCTTGATTCCAGGGAACTGATGGCATAGGAATGGGATAAGGTATATGAAAGAGTGTAGTTTTTTTTTTTTCTTCGGTACGCGGGCCTCTCACCGCTGTGGCCTCTCCCGTTGCGGAGAGGCTCCGGACGCGCAGGCCCAGCGGCCATGGCTCACGGGCGCAGCCGCTCCGCGGCACGTGGGATCCTCCCGGACCGGGGCACGAACCCATGCCCCCTGCATCAGCGGGCGGACTCTCAACCACTGCGCCACCAGGGAAGCCCAAGAGTGTAGTTTTTGAAAAGGAAGGAAATGTTTTTGAAAAGGAAGGGATCCATCGCATAAATAAATCATTTGCCTTTGCTTTGAAAGGGATGTACTTTGTTTCTAACAGGAAGAAGAGAAAAATGAATGCAAGTTGGTTTATAAGCTTGACTGTGAGAAGATGAAGGAATTCCTTCTGTGTGCTTCTGTTTTTTTCATGAGATGAGGGTAGGTCCTGAGAGGATAGGGGTTGTGGAGGATTGAGGAGAAATGATAAGTATGAAAGCCCAGTTCACTCATGCTTTCTTTCTCATACCTTCAAATTCTGTAAGAGAGAGAATTTGATTGGTTAAATTAGTCACTATCTAGTATAGAACGTTCTTTTGGGTAGAATTCTTGAACCAGATCTTGTAATAGGCTACTGGCTTGCTAGAAGTTTCACTTTGGGTCAGATGTTCATCCTTAGTCCAGATAGCTATGGGCCAGTGGTAATAGGGGAAACACATGATACAAAACACGGCGACTTACACATTCTGTCTTTGTTCAGAAGGAAACACTTCTTTCTTGGTCCCTCCAACAAAAGTCCTAGAATTAAGTCAGTGGTCCAGTTTGCATGACATGAACCATTCACTGTGGATACCTGAATAGAAAACACTGAGTAGCCAGATTTGGGCCTTATGCTTACCACTGGAGTGGAGCCAGCCCTATCTAAACTATGTCCTGATTGTGGTGGAATTTTTCTCCAGAGAAATTGGATTGCCCTTGCCAGAGAAGGGTGGAACAGCTGCGAGATAATAAAAATAAATTGGAATATAATGGAGGAAAGCATTTGTAGACCCTTGATCTTTAAAGAAGTATGACTGTCTTGTAAAATCAGCAAGTTAAGAAATCATGTTGTAAAAGGCTTTATTTAATCTTCTTTTAGAATTTGTCTTTACTGTTAATCAGTGTCCTTTGACTTAATAGCAACACCACCACAATGCACTATGGGTATTTCCTTTCAGCTTACATCTCTTCCTTACGTTTTTATTTAGTACATTTTGTTCAAGGGATTTAAGGGAGAAATACCCTTTGTTATTAGAACAGTTTGTGGTAGGGTGTTTGGGGAGAATCTTACTCTAAAGTATAAAATACTCATCACGAGAAGATACTTTTGCAGACATGGCAGTGGACCACACAGTGTTTACCAGACTTTTCTTGATGTTTGACTTTAAGCACAAACAACATTAAAAATTGTATATTTATCTCATAATACAATTATATATTATGCAGTGCCTGTAGGATAGGTTCACTTTCTTCTGAAATCTCTTTTGTAATAGCATGTCTTACCCTGTTTTTTAGATTGAATCATTGGGACAGCATTGAGGGACAGGAAAATAATAAAATGTCCCCAGATTCTAAACCAATTTCCTTATTAGGTTGAGGGCTGTAGTTACTTAGCAGTAGAAGAGCTTGGCTGTCATCAGATCAGCCTATGATTCTGAAATGGTCTTTCACTTAGAAAAAAGAAGCAGAACCTAATAGAAAAATTAATGTCCTATTAATTCTCCTATGTTTTTTTCTTCTTAAAGTTTTAGGGGTTTTAGTTTTACCTTTAGATCCATAAACCATTTTTAGTTAATTTTGTGTAGGTTGTCCTTTGCACCTTAGGTCATGGTTCTGTTCTTTTCTTTTTTTTTTCTTTTTGCATATGGATGTCTAGTTGTTCCAACACCATTTGCTTTTAAAAAACACATTCTCTTTTCTCTATTGAAATGCTTTTGCACCTTTCTCAGAAATGAATTGACCATATTTGTATGGATGTATTTCTGGAGTCTGTTTTTTGTCCATGTATCTATGTATCTGTTTCTTTGCCAGTACCACACTGTTTTAATTATTGAAGCTTTAGAGTAAGTCTTAAAATCAATTAATATTTTTCCTCAAACTTTTTCTTCTTTTAAAAATTGTTTTTAATTATCTAGTTCCTTTACCTTCCCATATAAAATTTAGAATCAGCTTGTCTATATCTATAAAAATTCCTGTTAGGATTTTGATTGTGATTGCATTAACTCTATAAATCAATTTGAGGAGAATTGACATCTCTAACTATGTTAAGTATACAAAATTTTTTTTAAAGATTATTTAATACCTTCATAGAGATGAGATGTTACATCCATGATCCAAAAATCAGACACTATAGGAAAAGGAACAAGAAGATGACAAGAAAGAGCTATGGAAATTAAAATGTGATAGCTGAAATTTAAATACGGTAGAATAGTTGGAAGATAAAGTTAAGGAAATAGTTGGAAGATAAAGTTAAGATTAGAAAATTAGAGGATATAGCTCGGAGATCCATTATGCAAATAATAGGAATTCTGGAAAGGGAGAACAGAGAAATGAAGAGGCAGAGATAATCAAAGAATTTGTCCTAGAACTGAGTGAAGGAGATAGATCTCCATTTTGTAAAAATGAATTTTATTCATTATTCTCCACTTTGGAAAAATGAACTTTATAGAAACAGAAAATAGAATGGTGGTTGTCAGGAGCTAGAGAGAGGGAGAAATGGGGAGTTATTGTTTAATGGGGACAGACTTTAAGTTTGGGAAAAGTGAAAAAGGTCTGGGGATGGATATTGGTGATGTTTACACAGCAATATGAATGTACTTTGTAAATTATATGTCAAAATTTTATGTTAAAGTCAAAAAGAACAAGGGAGGAGACAACAGCAGAGGAAAGACTTCAAAACAGTTTTGAAAGCTAGAGGGCAAATACACAAAAGGCAACTGATTTAGTGAACTAAACTGATTAAGCAAAGTCCAAACCTAATTCTACAATTGTGATAGAAAAAAAGACTGATTAGTGCTAAAGAAACCGAAAAAAGCACAGGAATTGGAGGCACAGGTAGCTGTGAATGAAGAAGTAAGGGATGTGGCTAAAAACAGCAGAGATTGAAAAATTTTATATGGAGTAGAGTTGTCCAGATCTTGTGCCTTCTTCTGTGCAGCTGAGCTCCTCTTCTGTCTGGAAGAAAACAGGATGTATATTATCTGAACAAAGTGTGCCAAAAGCACAGGGACAGACAGCTGAGGGTGATGTATCTGTCTCGAAATGGAATTAGGTGGAAGTATACATATTAACTGGTGAGACCTATCCCAGCTTCCTTCATCCATTTAGCCTAAAAGAATAGACCTAAACATTCTGCAGTTGGGGTCCACGATGAAACCACTCAGCCAGTTTTACGGTACAGTGGAGTCTGCTGGTTGCCAAGCCCTGCTATTGTAAATAATGCCAAAATAAGCATCGGTGTACGAGTCTCTTTGAATACCTGTTAGGAGTTATCCTAGGACAATATCTGTTAATTTTTTTAACCCACAGTAAGAAGTAACATTATATATCATAACCTGGTACAAACACACACATACATGTTGTGTGTGTTTGTGTGTGTATATATTTATTTATTTATTGAAACAAAAGTTCCACAGAATTACCCTTAGTACATAAATACACTCTGATGTTTTTAGCTTATTAAAAGAAATAAGTTGGCCTCATTATACCTCATTTAAATATAAAAGTAAATATATGTGTATTATATAAGAATATATATAGATGACTATATATAGAAGTAGGTTTTCTAGGCCTATGATATATTGATCTTCACCATGAACAAATATTTTAAAATTATGAAATCCTTGTATCAATTTATAATTCCCACCAGTAATATATAAACATTTCGATTTGTTTCCAGACTCCTTTACCAGTCTCATAAGTAGAAATGGCATCTGTGACAGGCACTGTATGTATGCTGACCCAGTCTTTATTTCTAAATCTTTTTTTCCTTCCTGTCTCAAGTATGGAAACCTTAAAAGGTCAAAACTCTATTCTCCAGCTCTCCTTGAAGTTACAGATAACTATGTGATCCAGTTCTGGCTACTGAGACATACGAAGCTTGCAGTCTGGTGCTGTCGCAGCCATTTTATGACCAGGAGAATGAAAACTACAAGCTAAGAATGGCAGAGTATAAAATTTGGGGAGTTGAGGATATTGGTGACATTATGTAGTTTATAATTTATATAGGAGCTTTGGATTATCTCCTTCTGGATTTGTACTTGTGTGACAAAAATAAACCTTTATCTGTTTAAGCCATGTTTACAGGTTTTTGGGTTTACTCCTCTGAATTGCTGGTTCATTCCTATAATAGTTAGCTTGCACTAAATTATGCTATAGAAACAAATCACCACAAAATTTAAGTGATTTATAACAACAAACATTTTTTTTTTAGATTTTTTTTTTCCTTTTACATATTCTTTATTATTACTCAGTTGAGGCCTAAAACAGTTTTAAGAAAATGTGTTGCTTTGTCTACGGGATACTCTGATTTGTTCTGTAGAAAATTCAGGCAACTTTATCATCTTATTTTATTTTTTTAACTTATCATTGTTAGCATAATTTAATAGTTTCATATCAGTACGAAGGATGATACTTGTTTACTATTTTTTTAATCAGTTCACTCAGTCCCATGTAATTAATTTTTTTTCATCTTGATCTTTCTTAGCACTTTTATGAATTCATCAGTTTTCCATTAGAGTTCTGAAAATGCTTATTCATTCAGTTCAGCAGTATAGTCAGTTACCAGAAACCTGTACTTGTCAGAGTCTTTTCTATGAATTCCTTGAAGATGAAACCCTTTTATAGGAACATTTTTGTGAAAGCATCAGAGTACACCCAGAACTGTCTGTAAATGAAAAGAGACTTAAAAATGGCCACGATAAAAGATTTGATGAAAGTTCATAATAATGCAATTGACAAGGAAATTTAGTTATTTCTGAGATATACATTTTAAAGTAATAACTAGAATTATGACTTATAACATTATACCAGAACATATAACATTTTTAGAAATTTCATGTAATGTCTGAAACATTTATATTAACGTATTTCCATACAAATAACCCAAAGAAAGTTTAGTATTAGTTTTTTTTTGGT
This sequence comes from Aethalodelphis obliquidens, assembly GCF_003676395.1. Lineage (NCBI taxonomy): Eukaryota > Metazoa > Chordata > Mammalia > Artiodactyla > Delphinidae > Aethalodelphis > Aethalodelphis obliquidens. Next base: position 55,444,910 of record NW_020837949.1, read on the forward strand.
TTTGTTTTGTTTTTTTTAATGCAGGTTCTTACAAGTCATCAATTTTATACACATCAGTGTATACATGTCAATCCCAATCGCCCAATTCAGCACAACAACATCCCCACCCCACCACAGTTTTTCTGCCTTTGTGTCCATATGTTTCTTCTCTACATCTCTGTCTCAAGTTCTGCCCTGCAAACCGGTTTATCTGTAACATTTTTCTAGGTTACACATACATGCATTAATATATGATATTTGTTTTTCTCTTTCTGACTTACTTCACTCTGTATGACAGTCTCTAAATCCATCCACGTCTCAACAAATGACTCAATTTGTTCCTTTTTATAGCTGAGTAATATTCGATTGTATATATGTACCACATCTTCCTTATCCATTAGGCTGTCGATGGGCATTTAGATTGCTTCCATGACCTGGCTATTGTAAATAGTGCTGCAATGAACATTGGGGTGCATGTGGCTTTTTGAATTATGGTTTTCTCTAGGTATATGCCCTGTAGTGGGATTGCTGGATCATATGGTAATTCTATTTTTAGTTTTTTAAGAAACCTCCATACCGTTCTCCATAATGGCTGTATCAGTTTACATTCCCACCAACAGTGCAAGAGGGTTCCCTTTTCTCCACACCCTTTCCAGCATTTGTTGTTTGTAGATTTTCTAACGATGCCCATTCTAACTGCTGTGAGGTGGTACCTCATTGTAGTTTTGATTTACATTTCTCTAATAATTAGTGATGTTGAGCAGCTTTTCATGTGCTTCTTGGCCATCTGTATGTCCTCTTTGGAGAAATGTCTATTTAGGTCTTCTGCCCATTCTTGGATTGGATTGTTTGTTTCTTTAATATTGAGCTGCATGAGCTGTTTATATATTTTGGAGATTAATCCTTTGTCCGTTGATTCATTTGCGAATATTATCTCCCATTCTAGGGGTTGTCTTTTCATCTTGTTCATGGTTTCCTTTGCTGTACAAAATCTTTGAAGTTTCATTAGGTCCCATTTGTTTATTTTCATTTTTACTTCCATTACTATAGGAGGTGGGTCAAAAAAGATCTTGCTGTGATTTATGTCAAAGAGTGTTCTTCCTATGTATTCCTCTAAGAGTTTTATAGTGTCCAGTCTTACATTTAGGTCTCGAATCCATTTTGAGTTGTTTTTTTTTTTTTTAAACATTTATTTATTTGCTTGTGCTGGGTCTTAGATGCGGCCTGTGGAATCTTTAGTTGCGGCATGCGGGCTCTTAATTGCAGCATGCGGGATCTAGTTCCCTAACCAGGGATTGAACCCTCATCCCCTGCATTGGGAGAATGGAGTCTTAACCACTGGACCAGCAGAGAAGTCCCAACAAACTTTTCTTGATATTTAGTCATCATTCAATTCCTGGTCCAGAGAGGGACATACCCTTACAATTGGAGATATCCTTAACAGATGTAAATTTACCTCCTAAAAGGGCATTTTCTACTTGGTTTTGAAAGATTCTCCTGGGTCTGCTGTTTCTTAAATTAATAAGTCCAAAATAATCCTTTTGTCAAATGGGCATATTTTGGGGTGGTGTACTCTGCTCCCCCCCTTTTTTTTTTAACATCTTTATTGGGGTATAATTGATTTACAATGGTGTGTTAGTTTCTGCTTTATAACAAAATGGATCAGTTATACATATACATATGTTCCCATATCTCTTCCCTCTTGCATCTCCCTCCCTCCCACCCTCCCTGTCCCAACCCTCCAGGCGGTCATAAAGCACCGAGTTGATCTCCCTGTGCTATGTGGCTGCTTCCCACTAGCTACCTACCTTACATTTGGTAGTGTATATATGCCCCTGCCTCTCTCTCGCTTTGTCAAAGCTTACCCTTCCCCCTCCCCATATCCTCAAGTCCATTCTCTAGTAGGTCTGTGTCTTTATTCCTGTCTTACTCCTAGGTTTTTCATGACATTTTTTTTCTTAAATTCCATATATATGTGTTAGCATATGGTATTTGTCTCTCTCTTTCTGACTTACTTCACTCTGTATGACAGACTCTAGGTCTATCCACCTCATTACAAATAGCTCAATTTCGTTTCTTTTTATGGCTGAGTAATAGTCTATTGTATATATCTGCCACATCTTTATCCTTTCATCCGATGATGGGCACTTAGGTTGTTTCCATCTCCGGGCTATTGTAAATAGAGCTGCAATGAACATTTTGGTACATGACTCTTTTTGAATTATGGTTTTCTCAGGGTATATGCCCAGTAGTGGGATTGCTGGGTCATATGATAGTTCTATTTGTAGTTTTTTAAGGAAACTCCATACTGTTCTCCATAGTGGCTGAACCAATTTACATTCCCACCAGCAGTGCAAAAGGGTTTCCTTTTCTCCACACCCTCTCCAGCATTTATTGTTTCTAGATTTTTTGATGATGGCCATTCTGACCGGTGTGAGATGATATCTCATTGTAGTTTTGATTTGCATTTCTCTAATGATTAATGATGTTGAGCATTCTTTCATGTGCTTGTTGGCAGCCTGTATATCTTCTTTGGAGAAATGTCTATTTAGGTCTTGTGCCCATTTTTGGATTGGGTTGTTTGTTTTTTTGTTATTGAGCTGCATGAGCTGCTTATAAATTTTGGAGATTAATCCTTTGTCAGTTGATTCATTTGCAAATATTTTCTCCCATTCTGAGGGTTGTCTTTTGGTCTTGTTTATGGTTTCCTTTGCTGTGCAAAAGCTTTTAAGTTTCATTAGGTCCCATTTGTTTATTTTTGTTTTTATTTCCATTCCTCTTGGAGGTGGGTCAAAAAGGATCTTGCTGTGATTTATGTCGTAAAGTGTTCTGCCTATGTTTTCCTCTAAGAGTTTGATAGTTTCTAGCCTTACATTTAGGTCTTTAATCCATTTTGAGCTTATTTTTGTGTATGGTGTTAGGGAGTGATCTAATCTCATACTTTTACATGTACCTGACCAGTTTTCCCAGCACCACTTATTGAAGAGGCTGTCCTTTCTCCACTGTACATTCCTGCCTCCTTTATCAAAGATAAGGTGACCATATGTGCGTGGGTTTATCGCTGGGCTTTCTATCGTGTTCCATTGATCTATCTTTCTGTTTTTGTGCCAGTACCATACTGTCTTAATTACTGTAGCTTTGTAGTATGGTCTGAAGTCAGGGATCCTGATTCCTCCAGCTCCATTTTTCGTTCTGAAGAGTGCTTTGGGTATTCGGGGTCTTTTGTATTTCAATACAAACTGTGAAAGTTTTTGTTCTAGTTGTGTGAAAAATGCCGGTGGTAGTTTGATAGGGATTGCATTGAATCTGTAGATTGCTTTGAGTAGTAGTCATTTTCACAATGTTGATTCTTCCTATCCAAGAACATGGTATATCTTTCCATCTATTGGTATCATCTTTGTTTTCTTTCATCAGTGTCTTATAATTTTCTGCATACAGGTCTTTTGTCTCCTTAGGTAGGTTTATTCCTAGATATTTTATTTCTTTTGTTGCAATGGTAAATGGGAGTGTTTTATTGATTTCACTTTCAGATTTTTCATTATTAATGTATAGGAATGCCAGAGATTTCTGTGCATTAATTTTGTATCCTGCTACTTTACCAAATTCATTGATTAGCTCTAGTAATATTCTGGTAGCATCTTTAGGATTCTCTATGTATAGTATCATGTCATCTGCAAACAGTGACAGCTTTACTTCTTTTCTGATTTAGATTCCTTTTATTTCCTTTTCTTCTCCGACTGCTGTGACTAAAACTTCCAAAACTATGTTGAATAAGAGTGGTGAGAGTGGGCAACCTTGTCTTGTTCCTGGTCTTAGTGGAAATGCTTTCAGTTTTTCACCATTGAGGACGATGTTGGCTGTGGGTTTGTCATATATGACCTTTATTATGTTGAGGAAAGTTCCCTCTATGCCTAGTTTCTGGAGGGTTTTTATCATAAATGGGTGTTGAATTTTGTCGAAAGCTTTCTCTGCATCTATTGAGATGATCATACGGTTTTTCTCCTTCAGTCTGTTAACATGGTGTATCACGTTGATTGATTTGTGTATATTGAAGAATCCTTGCATTCCTGGAATAAACCCCACTTGATCATGGTGTATGATCCGTTTAATGTGCTGTTGGATTCTGTTTGCTTGTATTTTGTTGAGGATTTTTGCATCTATGTCCATCAGTGATATTGGCCTGTAGTTTTCTTTCTTTGTGCCATCCTTGTCTGGCTTCAGTATCAGGGTGATGGTGGCCTCATAGAATGAGTTTGGGAGTGTTCCTCCCTCTGCTATATTTTGGAAGTTTGAGAAGCATAGGTATTAGCTCTTCTCTAAATGTTTGGTAGAATTCGCCTGTGAAGCCATCTGGTACTGGGCTTTTGTTTATTTGAAGATTTTTAATCACAGTTTCAATTTCAGTGCTTGTGATTGGTCTCTTCACATTTTCTATTTCTTCCTGATTCAGTCTTGGCAGGTTGTGCCTTTCTAAGAATTTGTCCATATCTTCCAGGTTGTCCATTTTATTGGCATAGAGTTGCTTGTAGTAATCTCTCATGATCCTTTGTATTTCTGCAGTGTCCGTTGTTACTTTTCCTTTTTCATTTCTAATTCTATTGATTTGAGTCTTCTTCCTTTTTTTCTTGATGAGTCTGGCTAATGGTTTATCAATTTTGTTTATCTTCTCAAAGAACCAGCTTTTAGTTTTATTGATCTTTGCTATTGTTTCCTTCATTTCTTTTTCATTTATTTCTAATCTGAATTTTATGATATCTTTCCTTCTGCTTATTTTGGGGTTTTTTTTGTTTTTTCTCTAATTGCTTTAGGTGCGAGCTTAGGTTGTTTATTCGAGATGTTTCCTTTTTCTTAAGGTAGGATTGTATTGCTATAAACTTCCCTCTTAGAACCATTTTGAGTTTATTTTTCTGTATGGTATTAGGGAGTGTTCTAATTTCATTCTTTTACATGTAGCTGTCCAGTTTTCCCAGCCCCTCTTATTGAAGACACTGTCTTTTCTCCATTGTATATCTTTCCCTCCTTTGTCATAGATTAGTTGACCATAGGTGCGTGGGTTTATCTCTGGGCTTTCTATCTTGTTCCATTGATCTATGTTTCTGTTATTGTGCCAGTATCATATTCTCTTGATTACTGTACCTTTGCAGTGTAGTCTGAAGTCAGGGAGTCTGATTCCTCCAGCTCCGTTTTTTCCCTCAAGACTACTTTGGCTATTCGGGGTCTTTTGTGTCCCCATACAAATTTTGAGATGATTTATTCTAGTTCCGTAAAAAATACTATTGGAAATTTGATAGGGATTGCATTGAATCTGTAGATTGCTTTGAGTAGTATACTCATTTTCACAATATTGATTCTTCCAATCCAAGAACATGGTATATCTCTCCATCTGTTGGTATCATCTTTAATTTCTTTCATCAGTGTCCTATAGTTTTCTGCTTACAGGTCTTTTGTTTCCCTAGTTAGGTTTATTCCTAGGTATTTTATCTTTTTGTTGCAATGGTAAATGAGAGTGTTTCTTTAATTTCTCTTTCAGACTTTTCATCATTCATGTATAGGAAGGGAAGAGATTTCCGTGCATTAACTTTGTATCCTGCAACTTTACCAAATTCATGGATTAGCTCTAGTAGGTTTCTGGTGGCATTTTTAGGAATCTCTATGTATAGTATCATGTCATCTGCAAACAGTGACATTTTTACTTCTTCTTTTCCAGGTGGTATTCCTTTTATTTCTTTTTCTTCTCTGAATGCTGTGGGTAGGACTTCCAAGACTATGTTGAATAATAGTGGTGAGACTGGACAACGTTGACTCATTCCTAATCTTACAGGAAATGCTTTCAGTTTTTCACCATTGAGAATGATGGTTCTGCGGGTTTGTCGTATATGGCCTTTATTATGTTGAAGTAGGTTCCCTCTATGCCCACTCTCTGGAGAGTTTTTACCATCAACTGGTGTAGAATTTTGTCAAAAGCTTTTTCTACGTCTATTGAGATGATCATATGGTTTTTATTCTTCAGTTTGTTAATATCATGTATCACATTGATTGATTTGCATATACTGAAGAATCCTTGCACCCCTGGGATAAATCCCACTTGATCATGTTGTATGATTCTTTTAATGTGTTGTTGGAATCTGTTTGCTAGTATTTTGTAGAGGATTTTTGCATCTATATTCATCAGTGATATTGGTCTGTAATTTTCTTTTTTTTGTAGTATCTTTGTCTGGTTTTGGTATCAGGGTGATAGTGGCCTTATAGAATGAGTTTGGGAGTGTTCCTTCCTCCTCTGCAGTTTTCTGGAAGAGTTTGAGAAGGATGGGTGTTAGCTCTTCTCTAAATGTTTGATAGAATTCACCTGTGAAGCCATCTGGTCATGGACTTTTGTTTGTTGGAAGATTTTTAATCACAGTTTCAATTTCATTACTTGTGATTGGTCTGCTCACATTTTCTGTTTCTTCCTGGTTTAGTCTTGGAAGGTTATACCTTTCTAAGAACTTGTCCATTTCTTCCAGGTTTTCCATTTTATTGGCGTAGAGTTGCTTCTGGTAGTCTCTTAGGATGCTTTGTATTTCTGCGGTGTCTGTTGTAACTTCTCTTTTTGCATTTTTAATTTTATTGATTTGAGTCCTCTCCATCTTTTTCTTGATGAGATTGGCTAATGGTTTATCAATTTTGTTTATCTTCTCAAAGAACCAACTTTTAGTTTTATTGATCTTTGCTATTATTTTCTTTGTTTCTGTTTCATTTATTTCTGCTCTGATCTTTATGATTTCTTTCCTTCTGCTAACTTTGGGTTTTGTTTGTTCTTTTTACTCTTGTTTCTTAAGGTGTCAGGTTAGTTTGTTTATTTGAGATTTTTCTTGTTTCTTGAGCTAGGCTGGTATAGCTATAAACTTTCCTCTTAGAACTGCTTTTGCTGCATCCTATAGGTTTTGGATCATCGTGTTTTCATTGTCATTTGCCTCTAGGTATTTTTTGATTTCCTCTTTGATTTCTTCAGTGATCTCTTGGTCATTTAGTAAAGTATTGCTTAGCCTCCATGTGTTTGCGTTTTTTACATTTTTTTCCCTGTAATTCAATTCTGATCTCATAGCATTGTGGTCAGAAAAGATGCTTGATATGATTTCAAGTTTCTTAAATTTACTGAGGCTTGATTTGTGACCCCGAATGTGATCTATCCTGGAGAATGTTCCGTGTGCACTTGAGAAGTAAGTGTAATCTGCTGTTTTTGGATGGAATGTCCTATAAATATCAGTTAAATCTATCTGGTCTATTGTGTCATTTAAAGCTTGTGTTTCCTTATTTATTTTCATTTT
>NW_020837949.1:55452595-55667666 GCF_003676395.1 Aethalodelphis obliquidens
TCCCCTCACTTTCAGTCTGAATGTGTCCCTAGGTCTGAAGTGGGTCTTTTGTAGACAGCATATATATGGGTCTTGTTTTTGTATCCACTCAGCAAGCCTGTGACTTTTGGTTGGAGCATTTAATCCATTCACGTTTAAGGTAATTATCGATATGTATGTTCATATGACCATTTTCTTAATTGTTTTGGGTTTGTTTTTGTAGATACTTTTCTTCTCTTTTGTTTCCCACTTAGAGAAATTCCTTTAGCATTTGTTGTAGAGCTAGCTGGTCTGGTGGTGCTGAATTCTCTTAGCCTTTGCTTGTCTGTAAAGCTTTTGATTTCTCTATCGAATCTGAATGATATCCTTGCCGGGTAGAGTAATTTTGTTGTAGGTTCTTCCCTTTCTTCACTTTAAGTATATCATGCCACTCCCTTCTGGCTTGTAGAGTTTCTGCTGAGATATCAGCTGTTAACCTTATGGGAGTTCCCTTGCATATTATTTTTTGTTTTTCCCTTGCTGCTTTCAATAATTTTTCTTTGTCTTTAATCTTTGGCAATTTGATTACTGTGTGTCTCGGCGTGTTTCTCCTTGGTTTTATCTTGTATGGGACTCACTGTGCTTCCTGGACTTGGGTGGCTATTTCCTTTCCTATGTTAGGGAACTTTTTGACTATAATCTCTTTAAATATTTTCTCTGGTCCTTTCTCTCTCTCTTCTCCTTCTCGGACCCCTATAATGTGATGTTGTTGCATTTAATGTTGTCCCGGAGGTCTCTTAGACTGCCTTCACTTCTTGTCATTCTTTTTTCTTTATTCTGTTCCGCAGCTGTGAATTCCACCATTCTGTCTTCCAGGTCGCTTATTCTTCTTCTGCCTCACTTATTCTGCTATTGATTGCTTTAGTGTAGTTTTTGTTTTTGCGGTACGCGGGCCTCTCACTGCTGTGGTCTCTCCCGTTGCGGAGCAAAGGCTCGGGACGTGCAGGCTCAGCGACCATGGCTCACGGGCCCAGCCGCTCTACGGCATATGGGATCTTCCCAGACCGGGGCATGAACCTGTGTCCCCTGCATCGGCTAGCGGACTCTCAACCACTGCACCACCAGGGAAGCCCGCTTCTAGTGTAGTTTTCAGTTACTGTATTGTTCATCTCTGTTAGTTTGTTCTTTAATTCTTCTAGGTCTTTGTTAAACATTTGTTGTATCTTCTTGGTCTTTCCCTCCGTTGTTTTTCCGAGGTCCTGGATCATCTTCATTATCATTACTCTGAATTCTTTTTCGGGAAGGTTGCCTATCTCCACTTCGTTTAGTTGTTTTTCTGGGGTTTTATCTTGTTCCTTCATCTGGTACATAGCCCACTGCCTTTTCATCTTGTCTGTCTTTCTGTGAATGTGGTTTTTGTTCTGCAGGCTGCAGGAGTGTAGTTCTTCTTGCTTCTGCTCTCTGCCCTCTGGTGGATGAGGCCATCTAAGAGGCTTGATGGGAGGGACTGGTGGTGGGTAGTGCAGACTGTTGCTCTGGTGGGCAGAGCTCAGTAAAACTTTAATCCTCTTGACTGCTGATGGGTGGGGCTGGGTTCCCTCCCTGTTGGTTGTTTGGCCTGAGGCAACCCAACTCTGGAGCTTACCTGGGCTCTTTGGTGGGGGAAATGAGAGACTCTGGGAGGGCTCACGCCAAGGAGTACTTCCCAGAACTTCTTCTGCCTGTGTCCTTGTCCCCATGGTGAGCCACAGCCACCCCCTGCCTCTGTAGGAGACCCTCCAACACTAGCAGGTAGGTCTCGTTTAGTCTCCCCTGGGATCACTGCTCCTTTCCCTGGGTCCCGATGCATACACTACTTTGTGTGTGTCCCCTCCAAAAGTGGAGTCTCTGTTTCCCCCAGTCCTGTCAAAGTCCTGCCATCAAATCCCAGTAGTCTTCAAAGTCTGATCCTCTAGGAATTTCTCCTCCTGTTGCCAGATCCCCAGGTTGGGAAGCCTGACGTGGGGCTCAGAACCTTCACTCCAGTGGGTGGACTTCTGTGGTATAAGTGTTTTCCAGTCTGTGAGTCACCCACCCAGCAGTTATGGGATTTGATTTTACTGTGATTGTGCCCCTCCTACCGTCTCATTGTGGCTTCTCCTTTGTCTTTGGATGTGGGGTATCTTTTTTGGTGAGTTCCAGTGTCTTCCTGTCGATGATTGTTCAGCGGCTAGTTGTGAATCGGTTGTTCTCTCAAGAGGGAGTGAGAGCACGTCCTTCTACTCCGCCCTCTTGGTTCCTTCTTAAAAATTTGTTTTTTGTTCAGTTACATGTGAGTTGCTGATATGCTTCAGATTTGCTCCAAGTCTTCATTCTGGGACCCAAGCTGAAGGAGAAGCTGCTGCTTGGGTCTTGTGGCAAAAAAGAGCAGTGGTAGAAACCACATGATGGGTCTTAAAGCTTTGGTTCAGAAATGACATGCTTTACGTTTACTCGTATTTCATTGGCCAAAGCAAGTCAAATGGCCAACACTGGTATAAGTGGGCAAGGAAATATAGTCCTCCTGTAGGGAGAGAAGTGAATAATTGGGGACAGTATTGCAGTCTATCACTGTATCCTTTTGGTTTTTGGTTCATATCATTTTGTAAAAGTTCTTAATGCATTCTGGATACTGAACTCGTGAGTTTAGCTTTTACACTTAGGTCTGGCATCCATTTTTACGTGTTGTCTGAGATAGGGGTCAAGGTTCAGTTTTTTCCATATGGATATCCATTATCCATGGTGTCATTTGATGAAAGGACGTAACTTTCCCCCATTGAATTGTCCTAGCACCTTAATGCTGTTGAAGTGTGAGTCTATTTCTGAGGACTTTATTCTGTTGCATTAATCTATTTGTTAAACCTTATGGTTAGTATCATACCATCTTGAAATCAGGTAATGAAATTGTCTGACCATCCCCTTTTTCAAGATTGGTAAGGATATTCTTTGGTTTCTGCAGTTTTGTATTTAGCCTTCCAATCTATGAACATAGTTTATCTACCCCTTTCTTCCTTCCTCCCTCTCTCCCTCTCTGTCTCTCTCTCTCATTCTTTCTCTCTTTCTTTCTCCCTCTCATTCTCTCCCTTTCTGCCTTCCTCCCTCCCTCCATTCCTTTCTTTCTTCCACTTTTTGTTTTTGCTGTGGTACGCAGGCCTCTCACTGTTGTGGCCTCTCCCGTTGCAGAGCACAGGCTCCGGATGCGCAGGCTCAGCGGCCATGGCTCACAGGCCTAGCCGCGCCGCGGCATGTGGGATCTTCCCAGACCAGGGCACGAACCCATGTCCCCTGCATCGGCAGGCAGACTCTCAACCACTGCGCCACCAGGGAAGCCCCTCTTTCTTCCACTTTTATTGAGATATAATTGACATACAACACTGTATAAGTTTAAGGTGTACAGCGTACAGATTTGATTTACATACCTCATAAAGTGGTTATCACAGTAAGTTTAGTAAACAACCATCATCTCATGTAGACACAGAATTAAAGAAATAGGAAACATTGTTTTCTTGTGATGAGAACTCTTAGAATTTACTCTTAACAACTTTCATCTATAACATACAGCAGTGTTGATTATATTTATCATGTTGTACATTACATCCCTAGTTCTTATCTTATAGCTAGAAGTTTGTACATTTTGAGTGCCTTCATCCAGTCTCCCCCTTCCCACCCCCCCACCCCCGTAATCACAAATCTGATCTCTTTTTCTGTGAGTTTGTTCTAGAAGAATGATTGACCTACAACACTGTGCTACTTCCTGTTACACAACATAGTGATTCGAAATTTCTATACCTTTCAAACTGATCACCGTGATAGGTCTAATTATGATATGTCATCATACAAAGATATTACATAGTTATTGACTATATTCCCCACACTGTACATTTCATATCAGTGATTCATTTATTTAGCAACTGGAAGTTTGTACCTCTTAATCTTCCTCATCTATTTTTTTTCTCCCTTTGCCCATTTATTTAGACCTTCTTTAATCCTGACAATGTTTGTTTCAGCATAGAAGTCTTACACATCTGTTCACTTTAGTGGTAAGTATATTTTTGACACTAACTGTAAATAGAATTTATATTTTATAATAATTTATATATAACTATAAATTATTAACTTATAATTACATAATATATAATCTAAATCTTGAATCCTGTGTATTATTACTTTCAAACACCACACCCATAATTAGATCTAGTTTTTTTTTGTTGTTGAAGTATAGTTGATTTACAATTTCAAGTATACAATATAATGATTTGGTATTTTATGGATTATAATCTATTTAAGGTTATTATAAAATATTGGTTATATTCCCTGTACTGTACATTACACCCTTGCATCTTATTTATTTTATACCTAATAGTTTGCACCTCTTAATCCCCTTTCTCTATCTTGCCGTTCCACCCTATGGCAACCAATAGTTTCTTCTCTGTATTCATGAGTGTGTTTCTGGTTTGTTATATGCATTTGTTTGTTTTAATTTTTAGATTCCACATATAAGTGAAAACATACAGTATTTATCCTTCTCTGACTTACTTCACTGAGCATAATACCCTCCAAGTCTATCCACATTGTTGCAAATGGCAAAATTTCATTCTTTTTTATGACTAATATTCCATTATATATTCATTACCACATCTTCTTTATCCATTCATGTGTTGATGGACACTTTGGTTGCTTCCATATCTTGGCTATTGTAAATAATGCTGCTACGATATTGAAGTGTATATATCTTTTGAAATTAGTGTTTTCATTTTCTTTGGATATATACCCAAGAATAGAATTGTTGGATCATATGGGTCTATATTTAGTCTTTTGAAGAACTGCCATGCTGTTTTCCATAGTGGCTGTACCAGTTTACATTCCCACCAGCAGTGAACTAAGTGTCCCTTTCTCCACATCCTCACCAGCATTTATTATTTGTTGTCTTTTTGATGATAACTATTCTGACATGTGTGAGATGATATCTCATTGTAGTTTTGATTTGCATTTCCCTGATGATTAGTGACATTGAGGATCTTTTCATATGCCTGTTGGCCATCTGTTTGTCTTCTTTTGAAAAACATCTATTGAGGTCTTCTGCCCATTCTTTAATTGGGTTGTTGCTTTTTAAATATTGAGTTATATTAGCTATTTGTATATTTTGGACATTAACCCCTTATCAGACATATCGTTTGCAAATACATTCTCCTATTCAGTAGGTAGTCTTTTCGTTTTGTTGATGGTTTCCCTTGCTGTGCAGAAATTTTTAAGTTTAATTAGGTCTCATTTGTTTATTTTTGCCTTTTTTTCTCTTGCCTGAGAAGACAAATCCAAAAAAATATGGCTAAGATTTATGTCAAAGAGTATACTCCCTATTCTCTTTTAAGTTTCTTCTAGGTTATAGTTACAGGTCTTTAATCCATTTTGAGTTATTTTGTATATGGTGTGATAAAATGTTCTAATTTCATTCTTTTAGCTCTCCAGTTTTCCCAACACTACTTATTGAAGAGACTGTTTTTTCCCTGTTGTATATTCTTGCCTCCTTTGTTGTAGATTAATTGACAATAAGTGCATGAGTTTCTTTCTGGGCTCTCTATTCTTTTCCATTGATCTATGTCTGATTTTGTGCCACTACCATACTGTTTTGATTACTGTAGCTTTGTAGCATATTCTGAAGTTCAGGAGTGTGATACCTCCAGCTTTGTTCTTTTTTCTCAAGATTACTTTGACTATTTGGGGTCTTTCGTGATTCTTTATAAATTTCAGGAATATTCTAGTTCTGTGAAAATTGTCATGGGTGTTTTGATAAGGATTGCTTTGAATCTGTTGATTGCTTTGGGTTTATGGACATTTAAGCAATATTAGTCCTTCCAATCCATGAGTGTGGAATATCTTTCCATTTATTTGTATCATTTTCGGTTTCCTTTATGAATGTCTTACAGTTTTCAGAGGTGTAGGTCTTTCATGTGTTTGATGAGTTTATCTCTAGGTTTTTCATTCTTTTTGACGCAATTGTAACTGGGATTGTTTTCTTGCTTTCTCTTTCACCGTTGAGTATGCGTTAGCTGTGGGTTTGTCATAAATGGCCTTTACTATGTTGAGATATGTTCCCTCTATACCAACTTTGTTGAAGGTTTTTATTATGAATCGGTGTTGAATTTTGTCAAGAGCTTTTTCTGCATCTGTTGAGATGATCATATGATTTTTATTCTTTGTTTTGTTAATGTGGTGTACCTTATTGTTTGATTTGCAGATACTGAACCATCCTTGCGTCCCTGGAATAAATCCCACTTGACCATGGTTTATGATCCTTTTTATATGTTGTTAAATTTGGTTTGCTAATATTTTGTTTAGGATTTTTGTGCCTGTATACATCAAGGATACTGAAGTAATTTTCTATTTCATGGTGTCTTTGCCTGGTTTTGGTATCTTGGTAGTGGTGGCCTCATAGAATGGATTTGGGAGTGTGATCTCTTTAGTTTTTTGGAATAATTTGAGAAGGATAAGTATTAACTCTTCTTTACCTGTTTGGTAGAATTCCCCTGTGAAGGTGTCCGGTCCTGGACTTTTGTTTTTTGGGAGTTTTTTGATTACTGATTCAGTTTTAATACTAGTAATCAGTCTATTCATATTATCTATTTCTTTATGATTCAATTTTGGAAGATAGTACGTTTCTAGGAATTTATCCATTTCTTCTACGTTGTTGAATTTTTGGGCATGTAACTGTTCATAGTATTCTATTATGATTGTTTATATTTCTGTGACATTGGTTGTAATTTCTCCTCTTTCACTTCTTATTTTGTTATTTGGGTCCTTTCTCTTTTTTTCTTAATGAGCCTGGCTAAAGGCTTATCAATTTTGTTTATCTTTTAAAAAAAACCAGCTCCTGGTTTCATTGATCTTTTCTTTTTTGGGGGTGGGAGGGGATCCTCTCTTTTATTTATTTCCTCTCTGATCTTTATTGTTTCCTGACTTCTGATGACTTTCAACTTTGTTCTTTTTCTAATTCCTTTAAATGGTAGTTTAGGTTGTGTATTCGAGATTTTTCTTGTTTCTTGAGGTACCTATATTGCTCTAAACTTCTCTCTTAGAACTGCTTTTGCTATATCCCATAAATTTTGGAAAGTTGTGTTTTAATCTTTATTTGTCTCAAGGTGTTTTTCTATTTTCTTTTTGATTTCTTCATTCACCCGTTGGTTTTGTGGAAGCATGTTGTTTAGTCTCTATGTATTTTTGTTTTTCCCATTTTTCTTCCTGTAATTGACTTCTAGTTTCTTACTGTTGAGGTGAGAAAAGATGCTTGATATAATTTCTGTCCTTTTAAATTTGTTGAGACTTGTTTTGTGGCCTAGCATGTGACCTATCCTGGAGAACATTCCATGTAAACTTGAAATGAATATGTATTTTGCTGTTTTGGGTTGGAATGTTCTGTAGATACCTGTTAACTACAACTGCTCTAATATGTCAGTTAATGCCACTGTTTCCTTACTGATTTTTTGTCTGCAAAATCTGTCCATTGATGGTAGGTGGGGTGTTAAAATCCTACTATTACTGTATTCTTGTCAATTTCTCCCTTTATGTCCATTATTATTAGATCTATTTTTAAATACTTTTTTTTAATGCCAAAAAGAATAGAGGAAGAATTCCAAATACAGTTGGCATGGTTCTATCATTCAGAGTTAGCAGTGTAGTATATATTTCCTTAGTCTTTTTTCTATGGATGCATATTTTTTAGTTCGCTGTGATGATAGTATACATAACCTTATTTATTTATTGTAAAAACATTTTTCCACATAAAGTTGTAAAAATGATTTTAATGATTGTATTCTAGCATTCTGTTGAGTGGATTTACCATAATTGACTTAATTGGAACCTAAACAGAGAAACATTTGTTCATAGTTTTTTCGGTATTTAAAATTTGAAAGTAATTGAAGTACTTGTTTGTTTTAGTATTAGAATAATTTTCTTCCATATATTTCAAAATGTACTAGAAGTATGCTGTCCCCTTAAATTGAAAATTTAAAAATACTCTTTTTACTTGACTAGTTTGTAAGAGATACTGAAAAAACTTTTTAGAACTTAAAACTCTTTATGATTTTATTTTGTAGTGTAACTCATTTATTGCATTATAGATATTTCTAATGTTTTTTCTTTTTTTTGAGGGGACTGTAATTCTGTTGTTTCTTGAGTTATGAACACTTAGTTTATAAATTTTCATGCATTGTAATAACCATCTTTACATATGGTCCAGAAAGGAAATGAACCCATTCAAAATTATTTCTAAAATTAGTTTGTGAGTTCCATACAAGGAACTGAAAATGAAATTTTCTTGAAGGAATCCATTTTATATTTGTGGAATAGAATAACAGTGATGCTTTCATTTATCTCACTTGTGTCTAGAGAATGATGGAGTTAAGTAAAGCTCCAAGCATTGTTATTACCCCCTGGGTTTCTCTCTCACTTCACTATTCAAGTAAGATGGTGACATCAGAGGTTAATCAGTCACTCATCCTTGTCCCTGTTGATGATCTTCAAATAGTTTATTGTGAATAAAAAGACTGTGACATCAGAAGAAAATTGGCAGCTTCCCTTCTTTTGTTCTTTCCACTTCTCTTGATATTATTCTCTGTAATAGGTGGTGCTAATAACTTTCCAGTACCCAGAGATTAGATGTTTATCTGTAAATGTAACAAAGCTTAAAACTCCTAAAATTGGAATTTGATTCAGTTTTTGACATGCACACACAGTTTCAGAAATTAGAAAGACCATACAATCTCATACTTATGACTTATACTGAACACAGTAAATGAAAAAACTATAATATTATTAAAAGAATCCTTTATGTGCTAGTATAATTCTAATACTAGTGATGTATATTTATAACATACTGTTTAAAGTCATAGATTTTATGTATTCATGTACTTTTCAGTGTTATAATTTCTAATTTTTTTTTCATATCTTCTTTCCTTTTTGACAGAATCATCCTTTCTAATTTTAAAATTTTTTCCTGAGGTTTCTTAAATTAATAACGTAAATTGTAAGAATCATCATGAAGTTTTGTTTTAAGGTCATCTCTTAATAGGAAGACCTTGAGAGAACATTAGTTTGTATAAAAATAATTTATTTCCTCTTAGTGTTGAATATCCAGTGGGCAGAACACCATGAATTAAAATTAGAATCTTGACAGTGGGAAATCAACCTTTTTAACAATATTGAGTAATATCATAAGCATATTTGTCATTGTTTATAAGTGTGAAAATTTTTGTTTAAAATGAACTAACATTTTTCAAGTGAGGTAAAACATCCCTTCATTATAGAAACTATATCACACAAACATACCAGAAGTGAATGTGGGTTTGGATTGATTGTTCCATGAGTTCCCTATAAATTTTAGAAATCTCATTTAATGTTATTCAGATTCCTTAACTTAGTGGTCATAAAAGGCTAACACAGATTTATCCTATTTAAAATTTTAGTGTGTGCTTTGCATATATTTCTTTGTCTTTTCTGTTTGATTTAATTCACGTGTATTGGTTTAGCTTAAGTAACTTTCATTTCCAGGACTATTCAGAAATGAATTACAAGGAGGTAATGATAAGATACTACTTGGAAGTTGTCTCACAGCTTAGATTTGGATAGTCATTCATAACTTATCTGGTGGTTAGATTTCTCCCCCTTTCAACTGTCCTAAAGCTATGAACCAATAATTAAGGATAAAAAGGCTTCTGGGGGGAAAACACACACATACACAGGGGAAAGTACACAGATTTATAAGATGCCTTCTGTATTAGCTACTGTGCTAAATACTTCACTTACAGTTTTATTTTTCACAATAATTCATGTTCATTGTATTGTCAAGGAAGCAAATGCCAAGAGATTAACATAAAGATTAGGATTCAAGTCTCTTTTTTTAAAGAATTTTTTAAAGTGCTTTTTAGGTTCACAGCAAAATTGAAAGAAAGATACAGAGACTTCCTATCTATCCCCTATGCCCACACATGCGTGGCCTCCTCTGTTATCAATATTACTCACTAAAATGGTACATTTGTTGAGTTGGTGAACCTACATCAGCACGACAAATCACTCAAAGTCCATAGTTTACCTTTGGGTTCACTCTTGGTGTTTTATATTCTGTAGGTTTGGACAAATGTATAACGATTTATATCCATTATTATAATATACAGAGTACTTCCAATACCCTAAAAATTTTCTGTGCTCCCTCTATTCATCCTTCCCCTGCCCCTAACACTGTTAATCATCTTTTTAAACCTGTGGATAGTTTTATCTTTCCCAGAAGGTCATATAGTTGGAATCTTGTAGTCTGTAGCCTTTTCACGTTGGCTTCTCTTACTTAGTAATGTGCAATTAGGGTTCCTCTATGTGTTTTCATGACTTGATAGCTCATTTCTTTATAGTGCTGAATACTATTCCATTGTCTGGATGTACCACAGTTAATTTATTCATTTATCTACTGAAGGGCATCTTATTTGCTTCCAAGTTTTGGCAATTAGAAATACAGCTGCTATAAATAGCAGTGTGTAGGTTTTTGTGTGGATGTAAGTTTTCAACACCTTTGGGTAGATACCAAGGAGTGTGATTACTGGATTATGGTAAGAATATATTTACATTTGTAAAAAACCACCACACTGTCTTCCACAGTGATGGTACCATTTTGCATTCCCACCAGTAATGAATGAGAGTTCCTCTTGTTCTGTATCCTTGTCAGCCTTTGATGTTGTCAGTGTTCCAGATTTTGGCCATTCTAATAGGTATGTATCTCATTCTAATTTGTATTCCCTCATGACATATGATGTGGAATATAAATGTACTCATCTGCCACCTGTATATCTTCTTTGGTGAGGTGGCTGTTAAGATCTTTAGCCCATTTTAAAAATCAGATTGTTTTTATTGTTGAGTTTTAAGAGTTCTTTGTGTATTTAGGATAACAATTCACCATATGTGTCTTCTGCAGATATTTTCTCCCAGTCTGGCTTGTCTTCTCATTTTCTTAATGTTGCTTTTCACAGAGCAGAAGGTTTTAATTTTAATGAACTCTTGCTTATCCATTATTTCTTTCATGGCTCATGCCTTTGATGTTGCATCTAAAAAGTCATTGCTATCCTCAACATCATCTAGGTTTTATCCTGTTATCTTCTGGAAGTTTTATGTTTTTGAGTTTAAATTTAGCTCTGTAATCCATTTTGAGTTAATTAAATTTAGCTCTGTGATCCAGTTTGAGTTAATTTTTGTGAAGGGTGCAAGGTTCTAGATTTGTGGGGGGGGTTTCTTTTTCTTTTATTATTTTATTTATTTATTTATTTGTTTATTTAGCTAGCTAGCTAGCTGCACTGAGTCTTAGTCATGGCACGCAGGATCTTCGTTGCCGAATGCGGAGTCTTCATTGCGGCATGTGGGGTCTTTTAGTTGTGGCACACAGGATCTAGTTCCCCAACCAGGGATCAAACCCGGGCCCCCTGCATTGGGAGCATGGAGTCTTAACCACTGGGCCGCGAGGGAAGTCCCCGTGGGGTTTTTTTTTGCATGTGGATGTCTAGTTATTCCAGCACCATATGTTGAAGAGACTATTTTTGCTCCATTGTATTGCCTTTGCTCCTTGTCAAAGATCATTTAACTTATTTATGTGGGTCTGTTTCTGGGCTTTCTGTTCTGTTTTGTTGACATATTTGTCTATTCTTTCACCAGTACCACACTGTCTTGATTATTCTAGCTTTACAGGAAGTCTTCAAATCGGGTAGCATTAATCTTTCAACTTTGTTCTTCTGCTTCAGTATTGTGTTGACTATTTTGGGTCTATTTTCTCTCCAGAGAAGCTGTAGAATCAGTTTGTCAATATTCACAAAGTAACTTGCTGGAATTTTGATTGGGATTATATTGAGTCTGTAGATCAATTTGGGAATAATTGACATCTTGACAATACTGAGCTTTCCTAACTATGAATGGGGAATATCTCACTATTTTTAAGTTCTTCCTTGATTTCATTCATCAGAGTTTTGTAGTTTTTTTAATATAGATCTTGCATATATTTTGTTAGATTTATACCTAAGCATTTCGTTTTATAGATGGTTATGTATATAGTATTGTGTTTTTACTTACAATTTCACTTGTATTGCAGAGCAATGAAGTATCACTGTTCAGTTTTTGTCCATTCTTTTGGACTTTCTGCATAGATGATCATGTCATCTACAAACAAAGGCAGTTTTACTTTTTCCTTCCCAATCTGTATACTATTTGTTTCCTTTTGTCATCTTATTGCATTGTCTATAACCTCCAGTGTGATATTGAAAAGGAATAGTGAGAGGGTCATCCTTGCCTTGTATCTGTTCTTAGTGGAAAAGCTTTGGGTTTCTCACCTTTAAGTTTGATGTTACCTCTTTATCAAGTTGAGATAGTTCCCCTCTATTCCTTCTTTATCTGGAGTTTTCAAAATCATGAATGGGTGTTGGATTTTGTCGAATGCTTTTTCTGCATCTATTGGTATGATCATGTGAGTTTGTTTTTTTTTTAGTCTGTTGATGTCAACCTTTCTTAATTTAATTTTTATTTGATATTGGGGTATAATTGATTTACAATGTTGTGATAGTGTCAGGTGTACAGCGAAGTGGTTCAGTTATACATATATCCATTCTTTTTCAGATTCCTTTCCCGTATAGGTTATTACAGAATATTGAGTAGAGTTTCCTGTGCTATACAGTAGGTGCTTGTTTATTATCTATTTTATATATAGTATTGTGTATCTGTTAATCCCAAACTCCTAATTTATCTCCCCCCCCAACTTTTCCCCTTTGGTAAACATAAGTTTGTTTTCAAAGTCTGTGAGTATGTTTCTGTTTTGTAAATAAGTTCATTTCTATCATTTGTTTAGATTCCACATATAAGTGATATCATAGATACTTTCTCTGCCTGACTTACTTCACTTGGTATGATAATCTCTAGGTCCATCCATGTTGCTGCAGATGGTATTATTTCATTCTTCTTGATGGCTGAGTAATATTCCATTGTATATGTGTACCACATCTTCTTTATCCATTTCTGTCAATGGACATTTAGGTTGCTTCCATGTCTTGGCTATTGTAAATAGTGCTGCAATAAACATTGAGGTGCATGTATATTTTTGAACAGCGTTTTCTCTGAATATATGCTCAGAAGTGGGATGACTGGATCATATGGTAGTTCTGTTTTTAGTTTTTTAAGGAACCTCCATACTGTTCTCCACAGTGGCTGTACCAGTTTACATTCCCAACACCAGTGTAGGATGTCTCCCTTTTCTGCACACCCTCTTCAGCATTCATTGTAGACTTTTTTTAAAATTTAATTTTATTTATTTTTTTATACAGCAGGTTCTTATTAGTCATCCATTTTATACACGTTGGTGTATACATGTCAATCCCAATCTCCCAATTCATCACAACACCACCACCACCACCCTCCGCTTTCCCCCCTTGGTGTCCATACGTTTGTTCTCTACATCTGTGTCTCAATTTCTGCCCTGCAAACTGATTCATCTGTACCATTTTTCTAGGTTCTACATATATGTGTTAATATACGATATTTGTTTTTCTCTTTCTCTTTCATACATCTCTGGATGTATCTATGTCTCTACAAGTGACCCAATTTCATTCCTTTTTATGTCTGAGTAATATTCCATTGTATATATGTACCACATCTTCTTTATCCATTCGTCTGCCGATGGGCATTTAGGTTGCTTCCATGACCTGGCTATTGTAAATAGTGCTGCAGTGAACATTGGGGTGCATGTCTTTTTGAATTATGGTTTTCTCTGGGTATATGCCCAGCAGTGGGATTGCTGAGTCATATGGTAATTCTATTTTTAGTTTCTTAAGGAACATCTATACTGTTCTCCGTAGTGGCTGTATAAATTTACATTCCCACCAACAGTGCAAGAGGGTTCCCTTTTCTCCACACCCTTTCTAGCATTTGTTGTTTGTAGATTTTCTAATGATGCCCATTCTAACTGGTGTGAGGTGATACCTCATTGAGGTTTTGATTTGCATTTCTCAAATAATTAGTGATGTTGAGCAGCTTTTCATGTGCTTCTCGGCCATCTGTATGTCTTCTTTGGAGAAATGTCTATTTAGGTCTTCTGCCCATTTTTGGATTGGGTTATTTTTCTAATATTGAGCTACATGAGCTGTTTATGTATTTTGGAGGTTAATCCTCTGTCCATTGATTCATTTGCAAATATTTTCTCCCATTTTGAGGGTTGTCTTTTTGTCATGTTTATGGTTTCCTTTTCTGTGCAAAAGCTTTTAAATTTCATTAGGTCCCATTTGTTTAGTTTTGTTTTTATTTCCATTACTCTAGAAGGCAGATCAAAAAAGATCTTGCTGTGATTTATGTCAAAGAGTGTTCTTCCTATGTTTTCCTTTAGAGTTTTATAGTGTCCAGTCTTACATTTAGGTCTCTATAATCCATTTTGAGTTCATTTTTGTGTATGATGTTAGGGAGTGTTCTAATTTCATTCTTTTACATGTAGCTGTCCAGTTTTCCCAGTACCACTTATTGAAGAGACTGTCTTTTCTCCATTGTATTTTCTGATGGCATCTTTAGGATTCTCTATGTGTAGTATCATGTCATCTGCAAACAGTGACAGCTTTACTTCTTTTCCAATTTGGTTTCCTTTTATTTCTTTTTCTTCTCACTGCTGTGGCTAAAACTTCCAAAACTATGTTGAATAATAGTCATAAGAGTGAGCAACATTCTCTTGTTCCTGATCTTAGTGGAAATGGTTTCAGTTTTTCACCTTTGAGAACGATGTTTTTTCTCCATTGTATATTCTCATCTCCTTTGTCATAGATTAATTGACTGTAGGTGCGTGGGTTTATTTCTGGGCTTTCTGTCCTGTTCCATTGATGTATATTTCTGTTTTTGTGCCAGTACCATACTGTTTTGATCACTGCACCTTTGTGTTATAGTCCGTAGTCAGGGAGACTGATTCCTCCAGCTCTGTTTTTCTTTCTGAGGATTGCTTTGGCTATTTGGGGTCTTTTGTGGTTCCATACACATTTAAATTTTTTTTCTTCTAGTTCTGTGAAAAATGCCACTGGTAATTTAATAGAGATTGCATTGAATCTGTAGATTACCTTGGATATTATAGTCATTTTGACAATGTTGATTCTTCCAGTCCAAGAACATCATATGTCTTTTCATCTGTTTGTGTATCTTTGATTTCTTTCATCAGCAGCTTATAGTTTTCAGAGTAGACATCTTCTGTCTTCTTATGTATATGTATTCCTAAGTATTTTATTCTTTTTGATGCAATGGTAAGTGGGATTGTTTCCTTAAGTTCTCTTTCTGTTCTTTCATTGTTAGTGTACAGAAATGCAAGAGGTTTCTATGTATTAATTTTGCATCCTGCAACTTTACCAGATTCACTGATAAGCTCTAGTAGTTTTCTGGTAGTCTCTTTAGAATTTTCTATGTATAGTATCATGTCTTCTGCAAACAGTGACAGTTTTACTTCTTCTTTTCCATTTGGAATTCCTTCTATTTCTTTTTCTTCTCTGATTGCCATGGCTAGGACTTCCGAAATTATGTTGAATAAAAGTGGCAAGAGTGGGCAACCTTGTCTTGTTCCTGATCTTAGAGGAAATGCTTTCAGCTTTTATCATTGAGTATGATGTTAGCTGTGGGTTTGTCATATATATTGCCTTTTTTATTTTGAGGTAGGTTCCCTCTGTGCCCACTTTCTGGAGAGTTTTTTTAATTATAAATGGGTGTTGAATTTTGTCAAAAGCTTTTTCTGCATCCAATGAGGCGATCACATGGTTTTTATTTTTCAGTTGTTAATGTGGTATATTACATTGATTGATTTGCAGATATTGAAAAATCCAAACATCCCTGAGATATATCTGCCGGATCATGGTGTATGATCCTTTTAATGTATTGTTGGTTTTGGTTTGCTAGTATTTTGTTGCGGATTATTGCATCCATGTTCATCAGCGATAATGACCTGTATTTTCTTCTTTTGTGATATCTTTGGTTTTGGTATCAGGGTGATGGTGGCCTCATAGAATGAGTTTGGGAGTGTTCCTTCCTCAGCAATTTTTTGGAAGAGCTTGAGAAGGATAGGTGTTAGCTCTTCTCTAAATGTTTTATAGAATTCGCCTGTGAAGCCATCTGGTCCTGGACTTTTTTTTGTTGGAAGTTTTTAAACCACAGTTTCAATTTCAGTGCTTGTGATTGGTCTGTTCATATTTTCTATTTCTTCCTGGTTCAGTCTTGGAAGATTGTACCTTTCTAAGAATTTGTCCATTTCCCTCTAGGTTGTCCATTTTATTGGTGTATAGTTGATTTGTAGTAGTCTCTTATATTCCTTTGTATTTCTGTGGTGTCCATTGTAACTTCTTTTTCTTTTCTAATTTTATTGATTTGAGCCCTCCCCCTTTTTAAAACATTTATTTTATTTTATTTTTATTTATTTTTAAAATTTTTTTGGCCCCATCACACAGCATGTGGAATCTTACTTCCCTGACCTGGGATCGAACCCGAGCCCCAAGGAGTGGAAGCGCAGAATCTTAACCACTGGACCGCCAGGAAAGTCCCTCTCCCTTTTTTCTTGATGAGTCTGGCTAAAGGTTTATCAATTCTGTTTATCTTCTTTAAGAACCAGCTTTTAGTTTCATTGATCTTTTCTTTTTGATATAGTAGTCTGTATATGTACAAGATTGTTTTAAGTTGCTGGTCTCTTAATTGCCAGTATATTTCCAATATCCTGCATTTGTACAGTCCTCATGATTGCATTGCTGGTTTGGATATCATATTTGTGTGTGGGTGATTTCCTACCTTTACTGTATGTTTGCCTGTACCCATGAACTTGCCCATGTGTCTCTTTCTTGTTTTTAGTTGTGACCTTTTCTGCCTAGAGCAGCAGTCCCCAACCTTTTTGGCACCAGGGACCAGTTTTGTGGAAGACAGTTTTTCGACGGATGGGGGAGGGGAGATGGTTCAGGCGGTAATGTGGGCGATGGGGGGCCTGGTTCAGGTGGTAACGCAAGCAGTGTTTCAGGTGGTAATGTGAGCGATGGGGAGTGGCAGATGAAGCTTTGCTTGCTCGCCCACCCCTCATCTCCTGCTGTGTGGCCTGGTTCCTAACAGGCTGCCGCCCGGTATCTGTCCATGGACTTGGGGTTGGGGACCCCTGGCCTAGGAAGTTCCTTTAGCATTTGTTGTAAAGCTGGTTTGGTGGTGCTAAATTCTCTCTGCTTTTGCTTGTCTGTAAAGCTTTTGCTTTCTCTGTCAAATCTGAATGAGAGCCTCTCTGGGTAGCATATTCTTGGTTGTAGGTTTTTCCCTTTCATCACTTTAAATATATCATATCACTCCATGCCTGCCTGCAGAGTTTCTGCTGAAAAATCAGCTGATTACCATATGGGGATTTCTTTGTAAGTTATTTGTTGCTTTTCCCTTGTTGCTTTTAATATTTTTGCTTTGTCTTTAATTTTTAACAACTTGATTAATATGTGTCTCGGCATGGTCCTCCTTGGGTTTATCCTGTATGGGACTCTGCGCTTCCTGGACTTGAGTGAGTGTCCATTCCCATGTTAGGAATGTTTTTGGCTGTTATCTCTTTAAATATTTTCTTAGGCCCTTTCTCTGTCTCTTTTCCTTTGGGGACCTATATAGTGCGAATGTTGGTGCTTTTAATGTTGTCCCACAGGTCCCTTAGACTGTCCTCATTTGTTTGCGATCTTTTTTCTTTATTCTGCTCCACATCAGTGATTTCCACCAACCTGTCTTCCAGCTCACTTGTTCATTCTTCTGCCTCATTTATTCAATTGATTCCTTCTAGTGTGTGTTTTTTTGTTTTTGTTTTTGTTTTTGTTTTTGTTTTTCAGTACACGGGCCTCTCACCATTGTGGCCTCTCCCATTGCGGAGCACAGGCTCCGGACGCACAGGCTCAGCGGCCACGGCTCACGGGCCCAGCCGCTCCACGGCATGTGGGATCCTCCCGGACCGGGGCACGAACCCGTGTCCCCTACATCAGCAGGCGGACTCTCAACCACTGCGCCACCAGGGAAGCCCCTAGTGTGTTTTTTATTTCGGTTACTGTATTGTTCGACTCTATTTAGTTGTTATAATTCTTTGTTAAACATTTCTTGTATTTTCTCAGTCTGTGCCTCCATTCTTTTTCCTAGATCTTGGATCATCTTTGCTGTCATTACTCTGAGTTTACTTTCAGGTAGATTGCCTATCTTCACTTCACTTAGTACTTCTGGGGTTTTATATTGTTCTTGGTCTGGAACATCTTTCTCTGCCATCTCATTTTGTCTAACGTTATGTATTTGTGGTCTACGTTCCACAGGCTGCAAGATTGTAGTTCCTCTTGCTTCTGGCATCTACCCTCTCTTGGGTGAGGTTGGTTCAGAGGCTTGTGCAGCCCTCCTTGTGGGAGGGACTTGTGCCTGCCCCCTGGCAGTTGGAGCTGGGTCCTGTCCCTCTGGTGGGCAGGGCTGTGTCAAGTTGTGCGTTTAGAGGCAGCTGCGGACTCAGGATGACTTTAGGCAGCCTATCTGCTGATGGGTGGGGCTCTATTTCCACCACGTTGGTTGTTTGGCCTGAGGTGTCCCACCACTGGAGCCTGCAGGCTGTTGCGTGGGGCCAGGTCTTGGTGCCAAAATGCCGACCTCCAGTAGAGCTCACAGCAGTATATATTCCCTTGGGCCTCTGCCACAAGTGTCCTTGTCCCCCCAGTGAGCTACAGCCGACTCCACACCTCCCCAGGAGACCCTCCAAGACACACAGGTAGGCCTGGCCGAGGCTTCTATGGAGTCACTGCTTTGCCCTGGGTCCCAGTGCATGTGAATCCTTGTGTACGCCCTCCAAGAGTAGAGTCTCTATGTTTCCCCCAGTCCTGTGGAGCTCCTGTACTCAAGTCCTGCTGGCCATCAAAGCCAAATGCTCTGGGGCTCCTCCTTCTGATGCCACACCTCCGGGCTGGGGAGCCTGACATAGGTTCTACTGTAGGAGAACCCCTGTGATGCAGTTATTTTCCGGTTTATGGGTCACGATTTGATTATATTGCGAAAATGCCCCTCCTACCATCTCATTGTGGCTTCTTTGTGTTTGGAAGTAGAATATCTTTTTAGGTAGGTTCCAGCCTTTTTTTTCCCCCGATGCTTCAGCAATTAGTTGTGATTTTAGTGTTTTCATGAGATAAGGTGAGCTCAAGTCCTACTCCGCCTTCTTGTTTCCGCCTCCTGATTATTATCTCTTAAAAGAATATTTGTATACAAATTTCTAACCTTTTATAAGTGGTGTGTCTTTTTTATCTTTATTTTTCAATTGAATGTAGAGTTGATTTAAGTTTAGGGAGCCTCAGTTTGAGGCATAAGTAATTTCATCTTTTTCTCAACTGCATCGACTTTAAGACTTTGACTTCCTAATACCAAGATAAAACACTTCCAATTTAACATTTTTACTTATTATTTATGAAGTAAGGACAATATAGTATTCAAAAATTATGAAGGCAGACACTGCTGAATAACCAGATATGCCAAAGTTGCTGAAATTAAACTCTTTGCTGACACCACCATAGCATTAGAGGCTGAAATGTTAATTTTCAGTTCTGTATGAAATTCTGAATTCAAAGTATGAAAAGCAGTTGTTAAGGAATTAAAGTATAACACATAACATTTTGAGTAGTTGTAAAGACCAGTGTATGAAAGCTGAATATTGCCTAAGAAAAATTTTAGCTATTTGAAAATTTTACTAGTGGAGAGTTCTGAGTCTTATGATCATTGCAGATAATTATGTTTTAATAGGAAATAGAAAATTAAGAGTGATGTTTCATACGGTGGTTGCATCCCATGTTTGGACTGTTTTCCACTTGTGTACCTCATGCTAGCTATTTTCAGTGTTCATCTGCTAGTTTGGCAAAAAGAGGCAGTCAGTTGCTGCCCTTTGCAGCTATTTTCATTTCTTTCTTTACTAACTGCAGCATCCTTTTCCACACTGTGAAAGCTATATAGATATAAAAGGTATCCAATAGCAGCCAGAATTTGTTGGATTATCTGTTTCCTTGGTGGCTCAGAAACCTCAGGCAGCCAAACTGCCACAATGAGTTTTCTAGTATTGTCATCATTATATTTTTGTGTTTGTGTAGCCATTTTATTTTGAATACTGCCATATTAAGGTATTGTAAAAACAGCAAAGTGAATTTTATTTCTGGAATGCATATTACAGGGAATTTCCTTTCTTTGTTAAAAGACTTTTCTTAGCTCAGATCATTTTTGTAGTATTCTCTAATACTCATAAATTTTCCTGTAGAATATGGATGTTCATGAACTTCTTGCAGGAAGCCACCAAGATTAAAGCCACACTTGACTTCAATTTAATATGCAATTAGGCAAGCTAATCCCCAAATCTCTTAACCATACTTCATTTTTAGCAACATTTTGGACTAAGACCTCTTGCTCCTTGCCTTAGATAGGGGTGTGTGTGTGAGTGTGTGTGTGTGTGTGTGTGTGTGTGTGTGTGTGTGTGTGTTTTCCATATACCTCCAGTGTGAGATTCTGTCTCCTGCTCCGGCTTTGTACTCAATTCTATGTCCCTTTCACTTAATATTTATAAGGGCAATTACATTGAAGAGACCTTTATTAATAATGGTAGTGACCTAGAAAAATAGCGAAAGTGGAATTAACTTTGGTTCAGAAGACTGTTGAAAAAATATATAGTTTTTAACTTGCCAGAGGTCAGACACCTAATAAATGATGAAGTCTAGACTACCAGTTATATATTTTCCTGGTGTAGAACATGGAGTTGGTGACATTTTCCTTAAGGTGTCACTGTCCTTTGAAAAGAATGAGTATTGAGTTCTTTAAAGGCAGCGACTAACTCTTTTCCAATGGCTTGCAGATCCTGATAGGAGAAGGGAGATAAAGTTTATTGAGTACCTGCTATGCACTGTATTACATACTTTACCTAGATAATCATGACAATTCTGCAAGGTAGGTGGCCTTATCCCTTTTTTACAGATGAAAAAATTGAGGTACAGAGAGGTTAAATGATTTGTGTTAGCACTAAGGAGTAGTAGATGTGGGATTCCAGCCCAGATTGTTCTACTACACTGTGTTCCTTCCACCAAATCAGGGGTTGGCGAACTACATCCCGTCGGCTCAATCCTAGGTCTTATTTTTGTAAACAAAATTTATTAGAACACAACCACACCCATTCTACTATTACATGTTGCCTATAGCGTTCAAGCTGCAGCAGCAGAGTTGAGTAGTTATGACAGAGATCATATGGCTCATTGAAGACAAATGATTCACTAAGTAAATATTTTAATATTTCCTATCTGGCCTTTTACAGAAAAAGTTTGCTGACACCTGCACTAAACCATACATTGTTTAGAGGTGCTGTGAACTGAGTGTACATTCAGTAATATAAATTTCAGTCCTACTGAAGCATTAAACTTCAACAAGAGGAATAAAGTAGATTTCCCAAAATATAATGATGAAGGCAAACAACAAGCCATGAATGTTCAAAATCTTTTAGTATTAAATTTGGAAAGATAGGCTGGGATGATTTAAATGTCGTTTCTGTTTCTATGATTCTATGCATTATAATTAATGAAAAATCAATACTTTTATAACATTTCAGTTTTCTTGTTACAATAAGTTTAAATTGTTTTTGTTATTCTTTGTTTTATTTTTTTTTGTGGATATAAGCTAACACTTCAATAGTATATGTGACATTTAAACTATACCTCCAATTGTGTTAATTCATGTTTGCACTCAAAGAGAGGTTTTTGTTTATAATAAACTATAATATGGCTTAAAATTTTTTAATTTTTTATAGTAATAGGGTTAACATCAAGGGGCATATGTTAGGGGGGCAGAGGTGCATAGAGACCAGCTGCTACAGTAAGTAACTTTACAAGTAGATGTAAGATTCCTCAATAGACTCACCAGTTTGACATCATATTTCTAAAGGCTATCTTTAATACCAGTTAAACAAAGAGTGGGAGCCAATAATTTTGTTGAGATCAACCTTCAGTCCATAATAATGACTTTAAAAGTAATTTACTTTTGTGGAAAATGATAAATTACATTAGGAGTTGGTTATTTATTTCTGAAGAACTTCATCTTCTATAAAAGATTCCTGGGAGTAGTTTATTAATTTAAGTGCAC
The DNA here is from genome assembly GCF_003676395.1 of Aethalodelphis obliquidens. Lineage (NCBI taxonomy): Eukaryota > Metazoa > Chordata > Mammalia > Artiodactyla > Delphinidae > Aethalodelphis > Aethalodelphis obliquidens. The sequence continues at coordinate 55,474,724 of NW_020837949.1, forward strand.
TTGAGTTTTTGATGTAGATTATTAACCTATGAATGGACAGGTTGAGAGACAAAGATTTAAAGTAAAAATTATAGAGCCCTTCACATTAAAAGTTATTCAGTAAATTAGGGAAAGTTTTCTGGAGTCTGTTGACAAGTTACATTTTTCACTTTTTCATTAAATACTTATCAAGTGCTGTGCTTTGCTAGTCAAAGATGTTGAGACTTTGCCTAGATTTTAGAAGCCCAGAATAATGAATTATTTTTGCCTCTTTGATAGTCTGTCATTTGCTTCATAAAGCTCTATACATAGATTTATCTTGGAGTTTGAAGTGTTTGATTCAAACAAAGAGGGAACAGTCACTTCAGGCTGTGCTAGCTGTGGCTATGAAAAAGTGAAAGGACACATCTGGCAAATTCTAGGCAAGACTTGTGAGAATAAATCTGAGAGGGAATGGAGCTGTGAATGTTTTAATGCCTTTCCTGGTACCTTTCAGGACTATTACACTCATATTTTAAAAATGAAACAGACTTGAAAATAACTGAGAACCACAAAAAAGTTTCTAGATACCATTATGCTTTTCAACATGTGACAGTCATATTTAATGCACATTTAGAGTTTTATTGATTTTTTAAGTATCTTAATATTATAAGTAACCACCCCAAGATATTATTGCCTTCTTAGATGTTTCTTTTTTCACATCTTGGGTATGGGTAGAAATTATTTTCTTACAGAACATTTCACTAAAGGATTAATGTAAATCAAGGAAAGCATGTTATCAATCTAATCCAATACTCTAACAATGTTCATAATTTGAGCTACATTCTATCAGAGATGAAAGATAAGACCAAAACAAGTGAAAGTATCCAAATCCTTAGGAAAGACCCTTTAGAACCCACATGATATCCTTTATATTTGGTTATAGATTAAAATATATTAATATAATAAACTAGAGTTCTCATTAAGAATAATAAACCCGTAAAATGCTTAAGGCAGTGCAACAAAAGTACAGATGATTTCACTGAGAATAAACACAAGGCTCCTAGGTTCTATGAAAAACAAAAGTAAAAAATAAAATCTAGGCTGTTGCTAAGAAGATCCCCAAAGTGGTTGTAGTATATTGTGATAAGCATAGAGTGTAGAAGGGATTTGCTCCTCATTCAATATTCGAGATGATAAAGGAGTAGTAGTTTAGATTAAAGATTCAGCAGCCCTCTGAAAAATTAAATAAAAAATTTATAATTATGTAGTATGATCTAATTTATGTATATAAATATTTATACTGTACATATGTATACAAACATATTTACATACGTTATAAATAGGATGAGTACTTATCAAATGCTACCAGTGGTTAGTAAATAGACTATGAGTTCTTTGTCCTTTTTCTTTATCCATATTGTCAAAAGTCTCTACTATGCATTGTATTTGCATATTTAAAGTGAGAAATCAATAACAAAGAACCCTTAAAAGACCCAAGTAATGACCTCATTAAGTATAGATATAAACCAGAAAATGTGTGTGTCTTAAGTAGATAGTTAACGCCTATCTCTAAAACAGGCTTAGCAGATGTCTTACCTTGCCTGCTCACCTTCATCTCCATACTCTGATGTGACCATTTAGCTAGAGGGATCCAGGAGCTTTTTAAACAGTGGTGTATGCACATTGAAATCACCCAAAGAGCTTAAATACCAGTGCTTGTGACCACCCCCTAAGAGATTCTTATTTCATTGGTCTGAGTTATAGCCTGGACAATGGGATTCTTTGAAGTTTTCCAGGTTATTAAATGTACAGCCAAGGTTGAGAGCTTCTGTTTTATAGGAAGCTTCAAAAACAACTCATCTGTTTTTTGGTCCTTTAAATTGTATTCTGTTGAAACTGTTGCAACCCTGTGCAACACTTGTGTTGAACAAGTACATATTATTTTCAACTTTTTTTTTTAAAGCTATGTTTTAATGTCTAGCCTGCCAGCGAGTTAATTGGGTAACGTGATAGACTTTTGTATTCTGCCTCTAAGTGTTTCTGCCTCTAGTCTATCTTCTACAGTGTCACAATAGCTAATATTCTAAAGCATATAACTGCCCTGCATATGAGGCTTTAATTATCTGTTCTTTACAACTTAAAGTATACATTTCTTAGTCTGACCCCAACCTATCTTCAGTTTTATCTCCTGTTAGTACAGCCCAAGAGACCCTAAACTCCACCATACTCACCAATTGAATAAGCCTTTTATTTCATACCTGCCTTTGCATAAGCTGTTTCCATTGTCATTAATTTTGATAATGGTTCAAGAGTAGATTCAGAAACATTTATTGAAATGGAACAAAACTAGCATTTATTAAGCACATTAGCCAAGGGCTGTGGTAGCTACTTAAAGTTTCTTAATAATCCTTACTGTCGTCCTTAAGAAATGTTTGTTTTCTTTTACTGTACACATAGGAACCTGAGGCTTTTGGAGGGTAATTACAATTACACAGCTAGCGTAGGTAAATACGAGATTTCAGACTCCAAGTTCAATGATTGTTTCCATGTCCTTCTTCCCCCACCGACCTCACATTGCTTCAGTTAGTAAATACCCGTATGATCTTTATCATAACCTCTTTCCAAACATAGTAGGCATAAACATTTCATGTTTTCAACCTTGTTTTGAATTACTTACAGTAGAAGGAAATAAATTTAATAGTATTGTGGTAGAATAATCAGTTTCCATAGTTCTGTGTATAATTAGTTATAATCACTTGTATTCGTTTGCTGTGAGTTTTGTAGTCCTACTATATATTTACATTTTAAAAATCTTTTCTCTGAGGCTCTTATAAGTAAGTACTGAGCAGTTTCACTTTTCCTTTACTGTAATTTACACATTCTGGAGTTCCTTTTTTTTTAATTTTTAAATTTAATTTTATTTATTTTTTTATACAGCAGGTTCTTATTAGTCATCAGTTTTATACACATCAGTGTATACATGACAATCCCAATCGCCCAATTCATCAGACCACCACCCCCACCCCCCTGCTGCTTTCCCCTCTTGGTGTCCATATGTTTGTTGTCTGTATCAGTGTCTCAATTTCTGCCCTGCAAACCAGTTCATCTGTACCATTTTTCTAGGTTCCACAAATATGTGTTAATATATGATATTTGTTTTTCTCTTTCTGACTTACTTCACTCTGTAAGACACTCTAAATCCATCCACGTCTCAACAAATGACCCAATTTCATTCCTTTATATGGCTGAGTAATATTCCATTATATATATGTACCACATCTTTAACCATTCGTCTTTCGATGGGCATTTAGGTTGCTTCCATGACCTGGCTATTGTAAATAGTGCTGCAATGAACATTGGGGTGCATGTGGCTTTTTGAATTACAGTTTTCTCTGGGTATATGCCCAGTAGTAGGATTGCTGGATCGTATGGTAATTCTATTTTTAGTTTTTTAAGGAACATCCATACTGTTCTCCATAGTGGCTGTATCAATATACATTCCCACCAACAGTGCAAGAGGGTTCCCTTTTCTCCACACCCTCTCCAGCATTTGTTGTTTGTAGATTTTCTGATGATGCCCATTCTAACTGGTGTGAGGTGATACCTCATTGTGGTTTTGATTTGCATTTCTCAAATAATTAGTGATGTTGAGCAGCTTTTCATGTGCTTCTTGGCCATGTGTATATCTTCTTTGGAGAAATGTCTATTTAGGTCTTCTGCCCATTTTTGGATTGGGTTGCTTGTTTTTTTAATATTGAGCTGCATGAGCTGTTTATATATTTTGGAGATTAATCCTTTGTTGAATGATTCGTTTGCAAATATTTTCTCCCATTCTGAGGGTTGTCTTTTCGTCTTGTTTATGGTTTCCTTTGCTGTGCAAAAGCCTTGAAGTTTCATTAGGCCCCATTTGTTTATTTTTGTTTTTATTTCCATAACTCTACAAGGTGGATCAAAAAAGATCTTGCTCTGATTTACATCAAACAGTGTTCCTCCTATGTTTTCCTCTAAGAGTTTTATAGTGTCTGGTCTTACATTTAGGTCTCTAATCCATTTTGAGTTTATTTTTGTGTACGGTGTTAGGGAGTGTTCTAATTTCATTCTTTTACATGTAGCTGTCCACTTTTCCCAGCACCACTTATTGAAGAGACTGTCCTTTCTCCATTGTATATCCTTGCCTCCTTTGTCATAAATTAGTTGACCATAGGTGCATGGGTTTATCTCTGGGCTTTCTATCTTGTTCCATTGATCTATGTTTCTGTTTTTGTACCAGTACCATATTGTCTTGATTACTGTAGCTTTATAGTATACTCTGAAGTCAGGGAGTCTGATTCCTCCAGCTGCGTTTTTTTCCCTCAAGACTGTTTTGGCTGTTCAGGGTCTTTTATGTCTCCATACAAATTTTAAGGTTTTTAGTTCTAGTTCTGTAAAAAATGCCATTGGTAATTTGATAGGGATTTCATTGAACCTCTAGATTACTTTGGGTAGTATAGTCATTTTCACAATATTGATTCTTCCAATCCAAGAACGTGGTATATATCTCCATCTGTTGGTATCATCTTTAATTTCTTTCATCAGTGTCTTATAGTTTTCTGCATACAGGTCTTTTGCCTCCCTAGGTAAGTTTATTCCTAGGTATTTTATTCTTTTTGTTGCAATGGTAAACGGGAGTGTTTCCTTAATTTCTCTTTCAGATTTTTCATCATTAGTGTATATGAATGCAAGAGATTTCTGTGCATTAATTTTGTATCCTGCAACTTTACCAAATTCATTGATTAGCTCTAGTAGTTTACTGGTGGCATTTTCAGGACTCTCTATGTATAGTATCATGTCATCTGCAAACAGTGACAGTTTTACTTCTTCTTTTCCAATTTGTATTCCTTTTATTTCTTTTCTTTTCTGATTGCTGTGGCTAGGACTTCCAAAACTATGTTGAATAATAGTGGCAAAAGTAGACATCTTTGTCTTGTTCCTGATCTTAGAGGAAATGCTTTCAGTTTTTCACCATTGAGAATGATGTTTGCTGTGGGTTTGTCATATATGGCCTTTATTATGTTGAGGTAGGTTCCCTCTATGCCCACTGTCTGGAGAGTTTTTACCATCAACTGGTGTAGAATTTTGTCAAAAGCTTTTTCTACGTCTATTGAGATGATCATATGGTTTTATTCTTCAATTTGTTAATATGTTTTATCTCATTGATTGATTTGCATATATTGAAGAATCCTTGCATCCCTCGGATAAATCCCACTTGATCATGGTGTATGATCCTTTTAACGTGTTGTTGGATTCTGTTTGCTAGTATTTTCTTGAGCATTTTTGCATCTATATTCGTCAGTGACATTGGTCTGTAATTCTTTTTTTGTAGTATCTTTGTCTGGTTTTGGTATCAAGGTGATGGTGGCCTCATAGAATGAGTTTGGGAGTGTTCCTTCCTCTGCAGTTTTTTGGAAGAGTTTGAGAAGGATGGGTGTTAGCTCTTCTCTAAATGTTTGATAGAATTCACCTGTGAAGCCGTCTGGTCCTGTACTTTTGTTTGCTGCAAGATTTTTAATCACAGTTTCAATTTCATTACTTGTGATTGGTCTCTTCATATTTTCTGTTTCTTTCTGGTTCAGTCTTGGAAGGTTATACCTTTGTAAAAATTTGTCCATTTCTTCCAGGTTGTCCATTTTATTGGCATAGAGTTGCTTGTGGTAGTCTTTAGGATGCTTTGTATTTCTGCAGTGTCTGTTGTAACTTCTCCTTTTTCATTTCTAGTTTTATTGACTTCAGTCCTCTCCCTCTTTTTCTTGATGAGTCTGGCTAATGGTTTATCAATTTTGTTTATCTTTTCAAAGCACCAGCTTTTAGTTTTATTGATCTTTGCTATTGTTTTCTTTGTTTCTGTTTCATTTATTTCTGCTCTGATCTTTATGATTTCTTTCCTTCTGCTAACTTTGGGTTTTGTTTGTTCTTCTTTATCTAGTTCCTTTAGGTGTAAAGTTAGGTTGTTTATTTGAGATTTTACTTGTTTCTTGAGGTAGGCTTGTATAGTTATAGACTTCCCTCTTAGAACTGCTTTTGCTGCATCCTGTAGGTTTTGGATCATCGTGTTTTCATTGTCATTTGCCTCTAGGTATTTTTTGATTTACTCTTTGATTTCTTCAGTGATCTCTTGGTTATTTAGTAATATATTGCTTAGCCTCCATGCGTTTACGTTTTTTACGTTTTCTTCCCTGTAATTCATTTCTGATCTCATAGCATTGTGGTCAGAAAAGATGCTTGATATGATTTCAAGTTTCTTAAATTTACTGAGGCTTGATTTGTGGCCCCAGTTGTGATCTATCCTGGAGAATGATCCATGCGCACTTGAGAAAAAAGTGTAATCTGCTGTTTTTGGATGGAATGTCCTATAAATATCAGTTAAATCTATCTGGTCTATTGTGTCATTTAAAGCTTGTGTTTCCTTATTTATTTTCATTTTCAATGATCTGTCCATTGTTGTAAGTGAGGTGTTAAACTTCCCCACTGTTATCATGTTACTGTCGATTTTGTCTTTTAGAGCTGTTAGCAGTTGCCTTACGTATTGAGGTGCTCCTATGTTGGGTGCATCTATATTTATAATTGTTATATCTTCTTCTTGGATTGATCCTCTGATCATTATGTAGTGTCCTTCCTTATCTCTTGTAACATTCTTTATTTTAAAGTCTATTTTATCTGATATGAGTATAGGTACTCCAGCTTTCTTTTGATTTCCATTTGCATGGAATATCTTTTTCCATCCCCTCACTTTCAGTCTGAATATGTCCCTATGTCTGAAGTGGGTCTCTTGTAGACAGCATATAAATGCGTCTTGTTTTTATATCCATTCAGCAAGCCTGTGTCTTTTGGTTGGAGCATTTAATCCATTCACGTTTAAGGTAAATATCGATATGTATGTTCCTATGACCATTTTCTTAATTGTTTGGGTTTGTTTTTGTAGTTCCTTTTCTTCTCTTGTGTTTCCCACTTAGAGAAATTCCTTTAGCATTTGTTGTAGAGCTGGTTTGGTGGGGCTGAATTCTGTTAGCTTTTGCTTGCCTGTAAAGCTTTTGATTTCTCCATCACATCTGAATGAGATCCTTGCCAGGTAGAGTAATCTTTGTTGTAGGTTCTTCCCTTTCATCACTTTAAGTGTATCATGCCACTCCCTTCTGGCTTGTAGAGTTTCTGCTGAGAAATCAGCTGTTAATCTTATGGGAGTTCCCTTGTATGTTATTTGTCATTTTTCCCTTGCTGCTTTTAATAATCTTTCTTTGTCTTTAATTTTTGCCAGTTTGATTACTGTGTGTCTCGGCGTGTTTCTCCTTGGGTTTATCCTGTATGGAACTCTCTGCACTTCCTGGACTTGGGTGGCTATTTCCTTTCCCATATTAGGGAAGTTTTTGACTATAATCTCTCCAAATATTTTCTCTGGTCCTTTCTCTCTCTCTTCTCCTTCTGGTAGCCCTATAATGCGAATGTTACTGCATTTAATGTTGTCTCATAGGTCTGTTAGGCTGTCTTCCTTTCTTTTCATTTTTTCTTCATTCTTGTCTGCAGCAGTGAATTCCACCATTCTGTCTTCCAGGTCACTTATCCATTGTTCTGCCTCAGTTATTCTGCTATTGATTCCTTGTAGTGTAGTTTTCATAGTTATTGTATTATTCATCTCTGTTTCTCTGTTCTTTAATTCTTCTAGGTCTTTGTTAAACATTTCTTGCATCTTCTCGATCTTCGCCTCCATTCTTTTTCTGTGGTCCTGGATTACCTTCACTATCATTATTCTGAATTCTTTTTCTGGAAGGTTGCCTGTCTCCACTTCATTTAGTTGTTTTTGTGGGGTTTTATCTTGTTCTTTCATCTGGTACATAGCCCTCTGCCTTTTCATTTTGTCTATCTTTCTGTGAATGTGCTTTTTTTCCCATAGGCTGCAGGATTGTAATTCTTCTTGCTTCTCTGGAGTTCTTATATGAGGAAGATTTCCTACATTTTTCACTATCCTACAAATTGGCTGAGTCAGATTTATATATAATTTATACAGGGATTTAAGTGTATTCATCCATAGATTTAATCAAGCTCATTTCCTGCCTATGTGAAGGAGAAAATTGAAAAGTACATATATGTAGGTAACTTTTATAGTATAAAGTGCAGCCTGTGAAACCTTAACAGTTTCTGTGTGGAAAAATGTTATAGTTTAACAAGTTAATTGGGGTAACATTAAAAGTTTGAGACTTTTTGCCTATTAAGATAAATTTGGTAAATTTAGTATAATTTGTTCCCTTACATATGCTTCCTAGATTTTATTAGTGTTCCTAATTATGATACTGTTTCTTTAGGATACTGCTTCATAATTAGTTTTTCACAATCTAATTTAATAATTTTTTCCTCCATTAGAATGTGAAACATGTTGTAGAAGCATTCAAGAAGTGGCTGAAGGGGGAAGGAAAAAGTGCCACTACCTATCAGAAAAAAACAAAACAAAACATGGGAAATACAACCACCAAATTCCGTAAAGCACTCATCAATGGTGATGAAAACCTGGCCTGCCAAATATATGAAAACAACCCTCAGCTAAAAGAATCCCTTGATCCAAATACATCTTACGGGGAGCCCTACCAGCACAATACGCCATTACACTATGCTGCTAGACATGGAATGAATAGAATATTAGGGTAAGTATTACTGTAAAGCAATTGATAACAAGTTAGAGAAAGGAAAGAAAAAACCTGATCTTTAGAAAATATATGCATACATGTGTGCATGTTATGTGGTATTATAGTGAATTAAACTTTGTAGAATTGAATATGCATAAATTATTAAGTATCATTTTTTATTATGCCTAAATTAGACCAAAGGTTTCAGTAGTGAGGTTAGTTCACATATTATTTTTACTGTAAAATACATTTTGATCCTCAGTATGTTTCATAGTATGAACTTTTTATAATAGTGTAGTTTTTAATTTACAACATTTCAATTCTAGAAAAGTACTTATCAACTCAAAAAATTGCAGGGAATTGTGCCCTAGGCAATTTAAGTTGAAAAACTAATGTGTTTACCTTACCTATTCATGATCAGATTTGAGTTTTCTTCTTTTAATGGGGTTCAGTTACTTGAAAAAACTTTTCTAAAAGCAAACCATTTCCTTGGAACTGAAAATACTAAGAAACTTAAAAAAAATCTCTTCAACAAGAAAGCATTAGTGGCAGCAAATATGTGAAGATTCTTCCTAATTACATGGTGTTTGCTAGCTTATAAGATGAAAGAAGCAAAGGATAGAAAAGTAATTCCAAAACAAATTTAGTCTTTAGAAGTAGATTATTCAGTTATGGAAGTCTGATGCTAGGAGACAAAGAAACACTTCTTTGCTTATGCAGTGAAATATAATTCTTCAACCAATATCCTGAGCACTTTAGAACTTGACAAAAAACTTTTCAGTCCTTTCTCTATTTCTTTTTATACAAATTTGTCGTTCAAAATAAGCTGCTCTTTTTGGTATCCCTGAATCATGCCATGTGTGTTGTCTGCCATGTTCATTGTGCTCTTTCTGCCAGGAGTATCCCACTCCTCTCAGCTTTCTCTTTCTTACCTAAATTTTAGCCTTCCTTCAAGGTCCTAGGCACACTTTATCTATCTTCTTAGCCTGTCACAACCCATAGGAACTTTAGTCTTTTTTGAACTTCTATGATTCTTTTTTGTTTGTTTGTATTACTTGTTTGGTATACACTATGTCATTGTATTTTATAATTTTGTGTATCTTCTCTTTGCCTACCTAAAGTACAGCTTTTTTAAAGGACCTTCTTAATACTTCTAGCATCTAGCATAGTATCTTACACAAAGTAAGTAGAAATATCATAAAATCATGGCACAGGAAATATCTTTATGATCAGGATTTGTGAATGACAAAAATTCCATAAATAATTTACGTTTTCCAGGCCTATGACTATCAAGTAGTTATTTTTGTAACCTCTTGAAAATAAAATAGGTATTTCTCTTTTTTTTTTTTTTTTTTTTTTTTTGCGATACGCGGGCCTCTCACCGTTGTGGCCTCTCCCGCTGCGGAGCACAGGCTCCAGACGCGCAGGCCCAGCGGCCACGGTTCACAGGCCCAGCGGCTTCGCGGCACGTGGGATCCTCCTGGACCGGGGCACTAACCCGCATCCCCTGCATCGGCAGGCGGACTCTCAGCCACTGCGCCACCAGGGAATCCCCTAAAATAGGTATTTTTTGACTTAAAAACAGGTATTTCTATAACCTCTCCTTTTTGCATTTATCTTTTATTTTCATTTCTTGTAAAATACCCACTTAGAAGCCGCCTCCAACTCATATTGTTATACTTTTTCTTCCAAAACTGGGTCTTCCCTATGTTAATGACACTAACATATTGTACTAATAAAATAATGGCAAACACATTGAGGCCTTGCTGTTTTCTTTTTTGTTTGTTTTGTTTTTATTTCCATTACTCTAGGAGGTGGATCAATAAAGAACTTGCTGTGATTTGTGTCAAAGAGTGTTCTTCTTATGTTTTCCTCTAAGAGTTTTATAGTGTCTGGTCTTACATTTAGGTCACTAATCCATTTTGAGTTTATTTTTGTGTATGGTGTTAGGGAGTGTTCTAATTTCATTCTTTTACATGTAGCTGTCCACTTTTCCCAGTACCACTTATTGAAGAAACTGTCTTTTCTCCATTGTATATCCTTGCCTCCTTTGTCATAGATTAGTTGACCATAGGTGCGTGGGTTTATCTCTGGGCTTTCTATCTTGTTCCATTGATCTATGTTTCTGTTTTTGTGCCAGAACCATATTGTCTTGATTACTGTAGCTTTGTAGTATAGTCTGAAGTCAGAGAGTCTCATTCCTCCAGCTCCGTTTTTTTCCCTCAAGACTGCTTTGGCTATTCGGGGTCTTTTGTGTCTCCATACAAATTTTAAGATTTTTTGTTCTAGTCCTGTAAAAAATGCCATTGGTAATTTGATAGGGATTGCATTGAATCTGTAGATTGCTTTGGGAAGTATAGTTATCTTCACAATGTTGATTCTTTCAATCCAAGAACATGGTATATCTCTCCATCTGTTGGTATCATCTTAAATTTCTTTCATCAGTGTCTTATAGTTTTCTGCATACAGGTCTTTTGTCTCCCTAGGTAGGTTTATTTCTAGGTATTTTATTCTTTTTGTTGTAATGGTAAATGGGAGTGTTTCCGTAATTTCTCTTTCAGATTTTTCATCATTAGTGTATACGAATGCAGGAGATTTCTGTGCATTAATTTTGTATCCTGCAACTTTACCAAATTCATTGATTAGCTCTAGTAGTTTTCTGGTGGCATTTTCAGGATTCTCTATGCATAGTATCATGTAATCTGCAAACAGTGACAGTTTTACTTCTTCTTTTCCAATTTGTATTCCTTTTATTTCTTTTTCTTCTCTGATTGCCATCACTAGGACTTCTAAAACTATGTTGAATAATAGTGGTGAGAGTGGACATCCTTATCTTGTTCCTGATCTTAGAGGAAATGCTTTCAGTTTTTCACCATTGAGAATGATGTTTGCTGTGGGTTTGTCGTATATGGCCTTTATTATGTTGAGGTAGGTTCCCTGTATGCCCACTCTCTGGAGAATTTTTATCATAAATGGGTGTTGAATTTTGTCAAAAGTTTTTTCTGCATCTATTGAGATGATCATATGGTTTTTCTTGTTCAGTTCGTTAATATGGTGTATCACATTGATTGATTTGCATATACTGAAGAATCCTTGCATCCCTGGGATAAATCCCACTTGATCATGGTGTATGATCCTTTTAATGTGTTGTTGGATTCTGTTTGCTAGTATTTTGTTGAGGATTTTTGCATCTGTATTCATCAGTGATACTGGTCTGTAATTTTCTTTTTTTGTAGTATCTTTGTCTGGTTTGGGTATCAGGGTGATGGTGAGGCCTTACTATTTTCTAGGCACTATTAACAGTGCTCTACATGCATTGTCTCACTTAATCCTCATTACAGCTCTGTGAGTTCGTTAATCATCTGCATTTCAGAGGTGAGAAAACTGAAGCACCGAAAGATTAAGCAACTTGTCAGAACTCTGCAGCTTGTAAATGGTAAAGCTATTTGCCCAGGCAGATGACTGTAGGCTGTAGGCTTTTCAACACTGTGATAACCTCTTATCTCTATAGTCAAATAAGCCTATATGTCAGGGCTGCCTAAAACACTTATTAGCAAAACAAATTAGTCACTCTGAACTTAAGTTTCCCTGTCTATAAAATAGATACACATGAAACTTGTGGGACAATTAATGTTTTATATGTCTCATGGTGCCTAGCATATAATATTATTACCTCTCATGTTTGTAACCCTAAATAACTTCCAATCATCTTTGACTTACTCCTTACTCTTCCTTTACCTAACCTGCTACTAATGCAAAGTTCACTAAGTCTTATCTCTTGGATTCTCTTCTTTGCATTCCCGTTGCCCCAAGCTTTGTTCACTCTTACCAACCCCTTCTTCCAATACTGAAAATACCTGACTCCTGAATGATCTTTTTGCAAGTCTTTTTCTCCTATAATCTCATGTCCAGGTTAATCTTGCTAAAAGTATAGCCTTTTCAATGTTCTATCATGAGAAAACTGTAACTACACTACCATCTGCCTTATTCTATTTGGCTTCTGAAGCCAACTTTTCTATGCCCTAATTCTACCGATTCAGCCTAATCTCTCATTGTTCTCTAACATGATCATATCAGTCAATCTGGTTACCCTCCCTCTTGCTTTCCCCACTTTTAAAAATGCCACCCCCTTAGCTTTATTCCTGTTGGTCCTTGATTCTGAAATGTCTTCTTTCTTCTCTAATTTCTTGTCCTTTACGTCCTCCCTTGGTTTCTGTCTTTTCATGAATTCATTACCAACTATTCTGACCTGCAGTATTCTTTCTGTTCTCTGAAATTCCTACAACTTAGATTTTAAACCATCCAATTGTCATTAAACTCATCTCTTTGACTAGATTGTAAATATTACAAATACACTGCTACACAGTTAGTAATGCTCTCAATAGATTAACTCTTGATTACTTAATCTATTAAGGCTTTCTTTTTTTGAGTTGAACATTTTCAGTGAAATTATAAAACTGTTGCTTTAGCTTCTGAATATTGAACACTATAATAATATTTAATATCAAGTCTTGTTATGTGATTAATTAAAACTTGCTTAGAATACCAAGGTAAAATGTATTTAAATATTATTATTACTAAGGTAATATGTATATTTTAATATAAAAGAAATCAAGTAGCAAAATATATTCTAACTATTTATAGTATAATTTAAAATATACTTTATGAAATTAGGAAACATTGTATAAGAAAGTTATCTAATCCAGTGAGTCTTTTTTTTAATTTATTTTATTCAAGTATAGTTGATTTACAGTGTTGTATTAATTTCTGCTGTACAGCAAAGTGATTCAGTTATGTGTTTATATATATTTATATACACACACACACATTCTTTTTCATACTCCTTTCCATTATGGTTTATCACAGGATATTGAATATAGTTCCCTGTACTGTACAGTAAGACCTTGTTGTTTATCCATTCTGTATATACCAATTTGCATCTGCTAATCCCAAACTCCCACTCCTACCCTCTCCTACCCCCGACCCCCTTGGCAACCACCAGTCTATTCTGTGTCCCTGATTTTGTTTCTGTTTCCTGGATAGGTTCATTTGTGTAATATTTTAGATTCCACATATCATGATATCATATGGTATTTGTCTTTGTCTGTCTGACTGACTTACTTAGTATGGTAATCTCTAGGTCCATCCATGTTGCTGCATATGGCATTTTTTCTTTCTTTTTTATGGCTGAGCAGTATTTCATTGTGTACATGTACCGCATCTTCTTTATCCATTCATCTGTTGATGGACATTTAGGTTGTTTCCATATGTAATCCAGTGAGTTTTAAAGTGTGTTCTGAGGACTCCTAGATCCTGAGACTCTTTCAAGGAGGTGCAGTAGGTCAAAACTATTTTTATACTAATTTTAAGATGTTATTTGCCTTTTTTTCACTGCGTTGACATTTGCAGTTGCAGTTCAAAAAGCAGAGGATAAAACTGCTGACGCCTTTAGATGAATCAAGGAAGTGGCACCAAACCTTACTAGTAATTGGATTCCTCTCTGCCGGGCTCTTGCTGTTTTTTTTTTTAAAAAAAAAGCCGTTTCACTTAAAATGTCCTCAATGAAGCATTAAAATTACTAATTTTATTTAATCTCCATCCTCGATTACACATCTTCTTAATATTCTATGTGACAAATGTGAAGAATTCATAAATCACTTCTGCTGCTGTATGATGTTAGGTTTGAGAAAGAGCACTTGTACTTTTGTTTGAGGTATGAATTGAACTACTTATTTTTTCGTGAAACAACATTTTAAATTAACAACATTCAGACTGGGATACTGGCTGGCTGACATTTTTCTTGAAAATGTATGACATAAGTGAGCCTATCAATTCAAGGGAAAACTGAGAGTATTTGTTGCTAATGATAAAATTTGAGTTTTCAAGTGAATATTGGAATTTTGAAAACTTATATTTGCTGCCTTCAGCTTGATAGTTTCCCATTACTTAGGGACTTTTCTGAATAAGAGTGGTGGTGATATAAATTAATATGATTTTTTAAAATATTGTATAATGAAATGTGACAAAAATCTAGAAGCTCTGTGTAACTCACTGAATTAGTATTTTTCAGAAGATCAGTATATGGTTTTTTACAATTATGCATGGGTAAAAGATTTATTCAAAATGCAAGGTAGACCAATGGATTTTAATGTAATACAGTACAAAAGTTCATTTCATAAGATATCATATTTTATATTGCAAGTAATCTTTAAGAAATGACCACTTGTTGAATTTTTAGCATAGTATCAAATATGACTATTCACAGTTATTTGAAAAGGCTATTTTAAAATACTTCTCCCTTTTGTGATTATATAAGGCTGGATTTTTTTCATATGCTTGAACCCAAATGACACATATCACAACACATTGAATGCTATGAGAATCTGTCTGTCTTCTGTTAGCCAGATATTAAATAAAATTTGTAAACATGTAAAACAATGCCATTGTGCTCACTTAATTTTCAAAAAATGTATAGTTATTTTTTCATTTTAAGATATTAGGAATGTTAACTATGTAATGATATTAGGAATGTTAAATATGTAATGAGTTTATTTTTTAATTAATAAATGTTTTAAAATATCTTTTAATTTTTAATATGATGAATATCTATATAATTCACATAAACAAAGTTCTTAGGAATCTTTTCATTTTTAAATTTTTATTGGGGTATACTTGATTTACAATGTTGTGTTTCTGCTGTACAGCAAAGTGAATGAGTTATACATGTACATATATCCACTCTTTTTTAGATTCTTTTCACATTACAGAGTATTGAGTAGAGTTCCCTGTAATATACAGTAGGTCCTTATTAGTTACCTATTTTATATATAGTAGTGTGTATATGTCCATCCCAATCTCCCAATAGGAATCTTCAGTAATTTTTAAAGTTGTGAAAGTTGTAAAAGTCTACTACCAAAAAGTTTAAAAATTGCTGATCTGATCAATATTCCTGGTTCCTCTAAGAAGGAATATATCTGTCTCCATCCTCTGGTTATCATTCTATTGAATGAGTATTTAAAGACCTAAAGAAAGAGTGACTATATATTCTCTTTTAATTACTGTTTTTATGATTTAGCCATATACTTCACACTTATATTTTTACTTTATACTTAACTTTCAACTTCAGCCTAAAGTGTTTGGTGTTTTCTTTTAATTTTTATTGGAGTATAGTTGCTTTATAATATTGTGTTAGTTTCTACTGTACAGCAAAGTGAATCAGCAATACGAATACATATATCCCCTCTTTTTTGAATTTCCTTCCCATTTAGGTACCACACAACATTGAATAGAGTTCCCTGGGCTATTATAGTAGGTTCTCATTAGTTATCTATTTTATACATAGTATCAATAGTGTATATATGTCAATCCCAGCCTCCCAATTCATCCCAGCCTGCCTTATCCCTTTAGTATCCATACATTTGTTCTCTATGTCTGTGTCTCTATTTCTGCTTTGTATATACGATTGTCTAAACCAATTTTTTCAGGTTCCACATATATGCTTTAATATACGATATTTGTTTTTCTCTTTCTGACTTACTTCACTCTGTATGAGTCTCTAGGTCCATCCACGTCTCTACAAATGACCCAGTTTTGTTCCTTTTTATGGCTGGGTAATATTCCATTGTATATATGTACCACATTTTCTTTATTTCATTCTTCTGTTGATGAACATTTAGGTTGCTTCCATGTCCTGGCTTTTGTAAATAGTGCTGCAGTGAACATTGGGGGTGCATGTGTCTATGCCCAGTAATGGGATTGCTGGGTTATATGGTAGTTCTGTTTTTCGTTTTTTAAGGAATCTCCCTACTGTTCTCCATAGTGGCTCTATCAATTTACATTCCCATCAACAGTGCAAGAGGCTTCCCTTTTCTCCACAACCTCTCCAGCATTTATTGTTTGTGGATTTTTTGATAATGGCCATTCTGACCAGTGTGAGGTGATACCTCATTGTAGTTTTCATTTGCATTGCTCAAATAATCAGTGATGTTGAGCATCTTTTCTTATGTTTGTTGGCCATCTGTATGTCTTCTTTGGAGAAATGTCTATTTAGGTTTTCCACCCATTTTTTGATTGGGTTTGTTTTTTTGATATTGAGCTGCATGAGCTGTTTGTATATTTGGAGATTAATGCTTTGTCAGTTGATTTGTTTGCAAATATATTCTCCCATTCTGAGGGTTATCTTTTCATGTTGTTTATGCTTTCCTTTGCTGTGCAAAGCTTTTTAAGTTTAATTAGGTCCCATTTCTTTATTTTTGTTTTTAATCTCATTATTCTAGGAGGTGGATCAAAAAAGATCTTGATGCAATTTATGTCAAAGAGTGTTCCGCCTATGTTTTCCTCTAAGAGTTTTATAGTGTCTGGCCTTTCATTTACGTCTTTAATCCATTTTGAGTTTATTTTTGTGTATGGTGTTAGGGAGTGTTCTAATTTCATTCTTTTACATGTAGCTGTCCAGTTTTCCCAGCACCACTTATTGAAGAGGCTGTCTTCACTCCATTGTATATACTGGCTTTCTTTGTCATAGATTAAGTGACCATAGGTGCATGGGTTTATCTCTGGGCTTTCTATCCTGAACCATTGATCTATATTTCTGTTTTTGTGCCAGCACTATACTGTCTTGATTATTGTAGCTTTGTAGTATAGTCTGAAGTCAGGGAGTCTGATTCCTCCAGCTCCATTTCTTTTCCTCAAGATTGCTTTTGCTATTCGAGGTCTTTTGTGTTTCTGTGCAAATTGTAAAATTTCTTGTTCTTTTCTATGAAAAATCCCATTGGTAATTTGATGGGGATTGCACTGAATCTGTAGATTGCTTTCGGTGTATAGTCATTTTCACAATATTGATTCTTCCAATCTAAGAACATGATATATGTCTCCATCTGTGTCATCTTTGATTTCTTTCATTATTATCTTATAGTTTTCTGTGTACAGGTCTTCTGCCTCCTTAAGTAGGTTTATTCCTAGGTATTTTATTCTTTTTGTTGCAATGGTAAATGGGATTGTTTCCTTAATTTCTCTTTCTGATCTTTCATTGTTAGTATATAGGAATACAAGAGATTTTTGTGTATTAATTTTGTATCCTGCAACTTTACTAAATTCATTAATTAGCTCTAGTAGTTTTTTGGTGGCATCTTCAGGATTTTCTATGTATAGTATCATGTCATCTGCAAACAGTGACACTTTTACTACTTCTTTGCCAATTTGGATTCCTTTTATTACTTTTTCTTCTCTGATTGCTGTGACTAGGACTTCCAATACTATGTTGAATAATAGTGGAGAGAGTGGGCACTCTTGTCTTGTTCCTGATTTTAGAGGAAATGCTTTCAGTTTTTTACCATTGACAGTAATGTTTGCTGTGGGTTTGTCATATATGGCCTTTATTATGTTGAGGTAGGTTCCCTCTGCCCACTTTCTGGAGAGTTTTTATCATAAGTGGATGTTGAATTTTGTCAGAAGCTTTTTCTGCATCTATTGAGATGATCGTATGGTTTTTATTCTTCAATTTGTTAATATGGTGTATCACATTGATTGATTTGCATATATTGAAGAATCCTTGCCTCCCTGGTATAAATCCCACTTGATCATGGTGTATGATTTTTTTAATGTGTTGCCAGATTCAGTTTGCTAGTATCTTGTTGAGGATTTTTGCATCTATGTTCATCAGTGATATTGGCTTGTAATTTTCTTTTTTTGTGATATCTTTGTCTGCTGTTGGTATCAGGGTGATGGTGGCCTCATAGAATGAGTTTGGGCACGTTCCATCCTGTGCAATTTTTTGGAAGAGTTTGAGAAGGATACGTATTAGCTCTTCTCTAAATGTTTGATAGAATTCACCTGTGAAACCGTCTGGTCGTGGACTGTTTGTTGGAAGATTTTTAATCACATTTTCAATTTCAGTATTTGTGATTGGTCTGTTCATATTTTCTATTTCTTCCTGGTCCAGTCTTGGAAGGTTGTAGTTTTTTAAGAATTTGTCCATTTCTTCCAGGTTGTCCATTTTATTGGCATATAGTTGCTTGTAGTAGTCTTTTATGATCCTTTGTATTTCTGTGGTGTCAGTTGTAACTTCTCCTTTTTCATTTTTAATTCTATTGATTTGAGTCTTCTCCCGTTTTTTCTTGATGAGTCTGGCTAATGGTTTATCAATTTTGTTTATCTTCTCAAAGAACCAAGTTTTAGTTTTATTGATCTTTGCTATCATTTCTTTCATTTTTTCTTCATTTATTTCTGATCTAATCTTTATGATTTCTTTTCTTCTGCTAACTCTGGGGTTTTTTTGTTCTTCTTTCCCGAATTGCTTTAGGTGTAAGGTTAGGTTGTTTATTTGAGATGTTTCTTGTTTCTTGAGGTAGGATTGTATTGCTATAAACTTCCCTCTTAGAACTGCTTTTGCTGCATCACATAGGTTTTGGGTCATCGTGTTTTCATTGTCATTTGTCTCTAGGTATTTTTTTATGCCCTCTTTGATTTCTTCGGTGATCTCTTTGCTCTTTAGTAGCGTATTGTCTAGCCACCATGTATTTGTGTTTTTTACAGATTTTATCCTATAATTCATTTCTAATCTCATAGTGTTGTGGTTGAAAAAGATGCTTGGTATGGTTTCAATTTTCTTAAATTTACCAAGGCTTGCTTTGTGACCCAAGGTGTGATCTACCCTGCAGAATGTTTTCTGTGCACTTGAGAAGAAAGTGAATCCTGCTACTTTTGGATAGAATGTCCTATAAATATCAGTTAAGTCTATCTGGTCCAATGTGTCATTAAGGCTTGTGTTTCCTTATTAATTTTCTGTCTGGATGATCTATCCATTGGTGTAAGTGGAGTGTTAAAATCCCCCACTATTTTTGTGTTAATGTTGATTTCCCTTTTTATGCCCATTAGGGTTTGCCTGATGTATTGAGGTGCTCCTATGTTGGGTGGATAAATATTTACAATTGCTATATCTTCTTCTTGGACTGTTCCCATAATCATTATGTAGTGTCCTTCCTTATCTCTTGTTAGTCTTCATTTTAAAGTCTATTTTGTCTGATATGAGTAATGCTACTCCATCTTTCTTTTGATTTCCATTTGCATGGAGTATCTTTTTCTGTCCCCTCACTTTCAGCCGGTATGTGTCCCTAGGTCTGCAGTGGGTCTGCTGTAGACAACATATATTGGGTCTTGTTTTTGTATCCATTTATCCAGTCAGTGTCTTTTGATTGGAGCATTTAATGCATTTACATGTAAGGTAATTATCAATATGTATGTTTCTATTACCATTTTCTTAATTGTTTTGGGTTTGTTTTTGTAGGTCTTTTTCTTCTCTTGAGTTTCCTACCTCGAGAAGTTCTTTTAGCATTTGTTGCAAAGCTGGTCTGGTGTTCGTGAATTCTCTTAGCTTTTGCTTGTCTGTAAAGCTTTTGATCTCTCCATCAAATCTGAATGAGAACCTTGTTGGGTAGAGTAATCTTGGTTGTAGTTTTTTCCCTTTCATCACTTTAATTATATCCTGCCACTCGCTTCTTGCCTGCAGCGTTTTTGCTGAAAGATCAGCTGATAACCTTATGGAGATTCCCTTGTATGTTATTTGTTGCTTTTCCCTTGCTGCTTTTAATATTTTTTCTTTGTATTTAATTTTTGTTAGCTTGGTTAATCGTGTCTCGTCTTGTTTCTCCTTGGGTTTATCCTGTCTGGGACTCTGCGCTTCATGGACTTGATTGACTGTTTCCTTCCCCATATTAGGGAAGTTTTCCACTATAATCTCTTCACATATTTTCTCAGATGCTTTCTCTTTTTCCTCTGGGACCCCTATAATTGAAATGTTGGTGCGTTAATGTTGTCCCAGAGGTCCCTGTGACTGTCTTTAATTCTTTTCATTCTTTTTTCTTTATTTTGGTCTGCAGTAGTTATTTCCACTATTTTATCTTCCAGGTCACTTATCCTTTCTTCCACCTCGGTTGTTCTGCTGTTGATTCCTTCTAGTGTATTTTAAATTTCATTTATTGTGTTGTTCATCACTGTTCATTTGTTCTTTAGTTCTTCTAGATCCTTGTTAAATATTTCTTGTATTTTCTCCATTCTATTTTCAAGATTTTGGATCATCATTTCTACCATTACTCTGAATTCTTTTTCAGGTAGATTGCCTATTTCCTCTTCATTCATTTTGTTGTGGGTTTTTATCTTGCTCTTTTGTCTGCAACATATTTCTCTGTCTTCTCATTTTTTACTAACTTACTGTGTTTTGTCTCCTTTTGTCAGGCTGCAGGGTTGTAGTTCCTCTTGCTTCTGGTGTCTGCCCCCAGTGGGCGAGGCTGGTCCAGTGGCTTGTGTAGGCTTCCTGGTGGCGGGGACTGTGTTCTGGTGGGCGGAGCTGGATCTTATCCCTCTGTTGGGCAGGGCCACGTCAAGTGGTGTGTTTTGGGGTGTCTGTGGGCTTAATACGACTTTAGACACCTGTCTCTGGTGTTTTCTTTGTTCTTAATTGTTTGGAGATCAGTGGCTCATAATTTCTTTATTAAAGCCTTTAAGATCCTATACTAGAATCAGAAATTACCTTATTGCTCTCCTTTCCTAAGAATAAGCAGCTGTCATCTCTTTAATCTGTGTATCTTTTGTTTTTCAAAATTTATTTACGTAGTACAGAGAAAATGACAAATCATGATTATTTTAAATGATTAGTTGATTTTGGAATTAAATTACTCTTCTTAACACTATGTCATGTAGAATAAGGATAAATAGCATTTACGCATCATCATTAAGTAAAATACCAACTCTGTTTTAACTATTTGTGTTTTAGATAGCTTCAGTTATTTCACCATGTGTAACCTTGCTTAAACTTTCTAACAGATTGATGGCCATTATTTTCTCATGCTGCCTCATGTAATCTGGCATACCTGCCTGCTAGCTTCAGTATAGACCCTGGCTAAGCTTGCCTAGATTCCTGACACATGACATATATGGGTATACAAAGGAATATACCTAGCCAGGACAAAATACTTTAGTTCCCATAAAGTAAATTACCCATTTGCAGTAAGGCCTTATTTTATCCCCATTTCCTTTAACTTTATGGTACCTGCAACAGCAGGCATCACTTTCCCCTCTTCTCAGGCAGAATAATACAGCAAAAGAAGGGTAGTTTACAGTTTAGGAGCTAGTTTGCCTCTGTATCTCTCTGAACCTAGTTTACATTATACCATATCACAGTGCTTCTTTCATGGGAAACTAAATTCATATTCATAAATAGTTACTACTTAATGTAGCAAAAAGACTGTTTAGACTTTGGAGTCAGCATCTTCTAGTTTGGATATACAGTTCATTAGTTGTAGCTTCTTAGGAAAGTCATGTATAAAATGGGGAATTAGAGTGCTTATTCCTTAGATTTTACAGGATAGCTTCTTGTGCTTCCTTGGAAATAAAAGGAGCCTGTCTTTTGGTATAAGTAAAATATAAAATCTTTATTAAAGCATGTCTTTATCAAAGCATATGTTAATACTAAACTTTGAGAATTAAAATAGAGTTTCCAGTTATTGATATCTATTTTTTTGACTCATGTTTCAGGAGTTATTAAATTCTTTTAAATTGTTCAATGCAGTTCTTTTCTCCTAACCTCCCTTGTATGCAAACACTATAAGGGCAGGGAGTTAATCTGTTTTCTTAACAATATGCCTAACTTCTAAAATAGTACCTGGCAAACAACGACTGCTCAAAAATAATGTTGCATGGAAGAAAAGTTTTAAAAGCAACTGAAAGTGTATGTGTATGTTAAGTGACTGGGAGGATAAGAATGTTATGGCAAGAAACTGAGGCCCTAAGAGAGAAGACTGTTATTTTGGGGGGAGCTCAACTGAATATGATATAATGATGAAATATGCAAGAGAAATGGGACTCTGAGAAGTTAGAATATGGTCTAAAGGTCACATTAGACAGGGTGAAAGAGAATTAAGAATTATCACAGAAATGATAGTAGAAGCCCTTTGAGAGAAACCATGATTCTGCTACCACAGTCTATTATTTGGGTTCTGATAAAAGTTTACAGCTTACAAAGTGTATTCATAGAAACCATTGAAAGATAAGTGACTTTAAGAGTAGATGTGCTCTCTGAAAGGAGGGAATGTGTATGGAGAAGTAAATAGATTCAGGAAGTGAATTTGCTTCCAGTAAGGGGATAGGAAAGTGAAGCCATCTTCATGGGTAAAAGATTGTACTGAAAAAAATTAAGAGGTCTGTTAAAAAGATGTGTAGTAGGGCTTCCCTGGTGGCGCAGTGGTTGAGAGCCCGCCTGCCGATGCAGGGGACACGGGTTCGTGCCCCGGTCCGGGAGGATCCCACATGCCGCGGAGTGGCTGGGCCCGTGAGCCATGGCCTCTGAGCCTGCATGTCCGGAGCCTGTGCTCCGCAACGGGAGAGGCCATGGCAGTGAGAGGCCCGCGTGCCGCAAAAAAAAAAAAAGTGTAGTTATGGAAACCGAGGTGATACAGAGGTCAGGATATAAATGGATTATTAGCAGTTTCAGATTAAAAACAAGAATTGAGGACAGTGATAAGAATTTAGCTCTTAGGAAGTTCTTAGTGATGTGAAAGAGTGCAATTTTAGTACAGTGATCAGAATAGGGTCATACTGAAGTGGAGATTAAATGTAGAAGAAATATAGGTAGCAGATATAAACTGACTGTTTGATAATTAACAGTGAAAGAATCTAGAAAAACAGATGGCTTCTGGATGGGTTATTAGGGTCAAATGAAAGGGATTTTTTTTTCCAGGTTAATGTTTTCCTTATTCCATCTTCCTGCCAGTTATCTCCTGTCCTTGTTCCAGAATTAACCTTATATGCAAATAGTAAAATATACTTCATACTTACTGGCATAGTTATAGAAAGGTGCCTATCTAAAACTTACATATCAATTATAAATTTATAGTTCTGTTTGTTCATTCATGTAAATTAAAGAAGATACTACTTTTTAAATTAAACATAATGAAAAAGTAGTAATATGAATCAATAAAATTAGAATATCCGGCTTTACAGTTTTAGTACAAAATATTTATGCAGGTATTGTACTATGTCTAATAAATTTGAGAATCTTTCCTGAATAAATATGTATAAAGAAGCTATTTTAATACTTTAACTTCAGAATAATAACGTTTGTTTGGTTTGATTAATCAGAGTCTGGCAGATTGGGTATAAGAACATTTGCAAAATTATCACACTATCTCTTCCCTCTATTGGGGAGGATCTAGAATTGTTTAATGAGAGAGAGATTGATAGAGAAAGAGAGCTTTCTCCATATCAGCTGACATCCTTCCAACTTGTATTAAATTCCGTGCTGATAATTCCTTGTATTAAATTCCATGGTTTGTTTCTCTCCTGAACAAACTAAAAGAGAAAATAAATGATATATTGGAAATAGTGATAGGAAAGGCTAAATAAATGTGGTTGTACAGAATCTTATAGACTCTGAATTAATTTTAATAATTTATTTCTAAATTAAATTTTTAAGAATATGAAATCTTTTTTATTCTTAATAATGCCGCTTAGAAGAAGTTTTAATCTTGAACACATTTTTAGAGTATTGTCTAGATTTTTGTTATTCATTATAATCCACTATAATTCAACCATTATAAATACAGGGAGATATCACTGAGAATATTATCATCAGTTGTTGACTTAGGGAAAATATTTTTCCTTTTTTTTTCTTTTAAACTATGAAGCAACATTATGGTTATATAAATAAATAAAACTATTCACATTCCTGCCTCCCTTAAACAACTATTAGAATTATTCCTTTTTCCCTTCTAGTTTTAGCTATAAGTGTTCATAGATAGACTTTTCAATGACTTTATAATTTTCTATTGTATAGAAAGACCATGATTTATGTTTCCCATTTTTCCTATAACCAGACATTTAAGTTACTACAGATTTTTCTATTCAAAATAACAGTATATTGAATGTCATTGTTCCTATAGATTTTTATTCTTTAAGTTATTTCCTTTAGGATAAATTCCAGGAGTAGGTTTACTTGGTCAAAGACTATCAACCATATATTAGTTGGTTATATATATTACATATATTAGGTATATATTTATGTTGATTATATATATAATATATATGTTAGCTATTATGTAACTTGTGTAAGATCATATAGCTAAAAAGTGACAGAACTGGGATTAGAGTCTGGCAGTCTGTACTAGATACCATGTTCTTGACCAGTCGGCTACACTGCTGGCTTGCGAGAGCTACAATTCTATCTTAATATATTCCCAATAAAAGTAATATTCATTCAGTTCATCTATCAAAATTATAGCAAGAGTCTGCTCTGTGTCTGACACTGTATTGGGGATTCAAGAAAGAACAGGATATAGACCCTGCCATAGAAGGCTGTAAACCAAGTGGGAGAAGGGAAAAGATATGTAAGAAAGTAACTATGATACAATGTAATGAATTATATAATTAGAATATTATAGGAAGACAAAGAAGGGAATGACCAAATGCCACTGGAGGAGGCCGCCTTGTGTAAAGAGGCTTCTAAGTAGGGCTGGGTTTGTTTAGATGGCTAGGTCAGGTCTTGGGGAACCAAAGAGCAGAGCAAGCAATGAAGAGCCTACAAATGTACTGCAGGGGTCAGAAGGCCATAAAGGCTATGTAGGACTGTAGAGAAAATATGCACAGTTAGGGTTTTCTGAGCAAATTTTATCAGAACTTGGGACCTGGGCTTAAAAGACAAGCCTTGGAAGTTAAACTTTGACTGAGTAGAGATTGAGAACTCCAGAGAGGTTTACCTCTCAGGAGATACATGTTTACATTTGAATAAGGTGTGGATGAGACCTAAGACCATTGAGATGTTCCCTAAGTTGTAAGACTCAGAGATGCTAGTCTTATCTTCTGCCCAGAAACATATTTTACATTCCAAACCATAAGAACCCAGGATCTTCCCTAGGACAATTTGTTCACACTCAAGGATAGGTTCCCCCACTCTGACACCCCCCCACCCGCTTCTCTCCCCACCTCCCCCCATCTCCAGAGGGGAGGAGGTCTGCTATACAAGCCTTCCAGAGTCTTATTTTTGCAGCTAATTGCTTTATTAACTTCCTATTGTTGCTGTAACAAATTACCACAAACTTGGTGACTTAACGCAAATTTACTATCTTAAAGCTCTGGAGATCAGAAGTCTCAAATGGTTTCACTGGATTAAACTCAAGGTTTTGGCAGAGCTGTATTCCTTCTGCAGGCTCCTGGGTAGAATCCCTTACCTTACCTTTTACAGTTTCCAAAAGCTGCCTGCACTTCTTGGCTTGTGACCCCTTCTACCATTTTTAAAGACAGAAGCATAGCATCTTCGAATATCTCTCTGATTCTCACCCTCCTGTTTTTCTCTTCTAAGGACTCAAGATTACATTGGGCCCACCTGGATAATCTAGGATAATTTCCCAATGTCAAGAACCTTAACTTAATCTTATCTGCGAAGTCCCTTTTACCGTGTAAGGTAACATATTCACAGGTTCCAGGAATTAGGACATAAACCTCTTTGGGGTGGGGACATTAGTCTGCCTGTCACATTCGCCCACAGTGCAGACCCCAGTACATGTATTGTACTGTGATGTCTGATCGGGCTTGGATTGCATTACCCCAGTGGTAAGAGTTGGGTTATGAGGGACTGGCATGGTTATTATAAGTAATAATATTTCATTTGTTTCTGCTTCAGAGACTTCATGTCTTACTTTCAGGCTAGTTTTGAAGGGCTATATTGCCGAGCTGTGTAGAATCTTGAATTATAAAAACAGGAAATATGCAGAGTTGTTCTGAAAGTTGTCTGGGACCTTCTACTACTTTAGGACAACTTACTCAGCCTTTTTCTGATAAGAGCGTTCCACCTTGGCTAACTCATTCAAATTGAAAAGCCCATCCTAGTTCCTTTTTGGTCAGGGTTTTTGTTTTTTCTTGTTCTAAGCTGAAACTAACCTAAAAACAATTCAGATGAATCTAGGATTTAAGAGTTTGACTCTGCTTCCTTCCCATTGCTCTTCTGCACTTGGACATAGGAACGCAAATGATACCAGCCCTCCACAGTAAATGTGATTCATCTTCAGATATGGGACTGTATGCCCATTTCATAGTGTATTTGTGTTTTTTAGTACAGGCTGACTGTATTTTAGTAGGTTTTATCCAACTCATTTTCCAGTATCCTATTATGGCCACTGAACTGGCTCAAATATTAATCCATTGACCCTAGCTCAAGGATGTAGTGGATGGTAGGCATGGATGCTAGGCACAACTCTCAGATCTGGGTTTGGCAGTAGCTAAGGCAGCTCACCTAGACCTACCATTGGTAAGGGCTGCCACCTTGGAATTAGATCTTTTTCTCCCAGAACTAACCATAGCTTACTCCCCTCAAAAAGTATTACACCGTGTAATATGTGCCTTATTCTTTCAAAGCCTAGCCAAAGACTTAGGTAGAGAAATTTTTCCTAGATTTAACATTTAACATTCCCACTAGCTCCCAGACTTATGCATTGCTTGCTTCGCTTATATTGTCACCATCCTTATTAAGTAAATATGTACTCAAGAAAAAAAATAGAGCAGAGCAATAAACAAAAAAAATTGGTGTGTTATGTTTAATACTGTACCTAAGGCATTTATGTTAATTGACATATTAGTCTGTAAGTGGCTCTTTCGGTTCCTTTCCTTCTTCCTCCCCTTCCTTTTATCTTCCTTGTTTCTTCACTTCTCTTTCATTTTCCTTTTCCTTACCTTTCTTTTTTCTTCCTATGCCTTTTTCTCTTTAATTAGCAAATACTGTAAAGATATGCAACTTTGGTTTTTTGGTATTATTATTCTAGAATGGAGTTTTTTATAACTAAGGATTAGTCATTCAATGTATTTTGAAACAGTGCTTCAATAGAAATTGGATTAGCAGCTTAAAAGTAGAGGTTACCTTTTAAATGTATCTTCTGTGTACTATTTCAAGGTAGGAAAAAACTGATTTTCATCCTTTTCCTTTACCATTTTAGGACCTTTCTTTTTGGTAGAGATGGAAATCCAAATAAACGGAATGTGCACAATGAAACATCTATGCATTTGTTATGTATGGGCCCTCAAATTATGATATCGGAAGGAGCCCTTCATCCTCGCTTAGCACGCCCCGCGGAAGATGATTTTAGAAGAGCAGACTGTCTGCAGATGATTTTAAGATGGAAAGGAGCAAAACTTGACCAAGGCGAATATGAGAGAGCAGCTGTTGATGCAGTTGATAACAAAAAGAACACACCCCTGCACTATGCTGCTGCCTCAGGGATGAAAACCTGTGTAGAGGTAAAACTTGGGTGGTGTTTTTTTTTTTAATATTCTGCATGGTAAAATCTGTGTCTTGGTAATGTGTAATAATCAGTTTTGTTTTACTTATCTTAACAGTTAATTTAGCTAGTCATTTCTGTCCCTTTTGTGGTTCTAAAAGAATCAGGAGCCCTTGTTTTAGGGAAAACAAACCCATAAACATTCATCCTTGGAAATAAAATGGAATTAGGAGCAATTGAAAATTTGCTAACATTCCTGAAGATAACAGTCATCATACAAACTCTATCATATTGAGAGTAATAGTTTTAGTAGAGATATGTTTTACATTTTTTGCTTATTTTTAGAAGCCAACTTATAAAATTTATACATTTGGCAAATCTTGACAAGTGGGACCTTTAGCTATATATAGAATTGATCAGTTCCCTAAGCAATTGATAAATATTAATGAATACATTTATTGGGGTCTTTTAAAAACATATATATATTAAAATGTGCTGGTTTTTTCTGTGTAGTCTGCATTAAAGTGCCTGAATACTATATTGTAATTGAGTTTTTCCATATATGTTTTTCATATATATATAAATATCTAACAACAGGCTTA
The DNA here is from genome assembly GCF_003676395.1 of Aethalodelphis obliquidens. Taxonomy (NCBI): domain Eukaryota; kingdom Metazoa; phylum Chordata; class Mammalia; order Artiodactyla; family Delphinidae; genus Aethalodelphis; species Aethalodelphis obliquidens. The sequence goes on from NW_020837949.1 coordinate 55,503,194, forward strand.
GATAAAATCAACCATATAGTGTAGGATCTTAACTAAGCTAAGAAATCATTACTCTTTGTACTGTCATCACGACTCTACATACAGAAGAACAGGTTTCTCTCAGCTATGTAGAGGTCAGTCCATACATAATTCTTAGAAGTTCTTTTGTATAGATGTACTTAAGTTTCAGTGGGGAGAATTATAGATTGAATCACAGAGTATCCAGTTACCAAAAATGTAGGACTTTATTGGAAAATCAGTGATCCAGATTAAATATATATTAATCAGATTAAAATACATATCTGAAAATTTAGTATTTCCTTAATATTATTCATCTATATAAACTTTATATTTCTAAATTGATAAATATACCAAAAAACATGAAGGTCCTTCATTTTCTTACTTGTGTTAAAAGGTTATGGCCATTTAGGGACTTCCCTGGTGGCACAGTGGTTAAGAATCCTCCTGCCAATGCAGGGGACACAGGTTCAGTCTCTGCTCCAGGAAGATCCCACATACTGCGGAGTAACTAAGCCCATGTGCCACAACTACTGAGCCTGCACTCTAGAGACCGCAAACCACAACTACTGAGCCCACACACCAAAACTACTGAAACCCGCACACCCTAGAGCCTGCGTGCTGCAACTACTGAAGCCCGCGAGCTCTAGGGCCCGCGTGCAACAACTGCTGAGCCCATGTGCTGCAACTACTGAAGCCCGTGCGACTAGAGCCTGTGCTCCTCAACAAGAGAAGCCACTGCAGTGAGAAGCCCACACACTGCAACAAAGAGTAGCCCCCACTCGCTACAACCTAGAGAAAGCCGGCGTGCAGCGAAGAAGATCCACTGCAGCCAAAAATAAATCTAAAAAAAAAAAAAAAAGGTTATGGCCATTTATATGATTTCTTTAGTGTATCTGAAGTGTCAGTTATTTTCACTTCTAGAACCTTTCTGATCTTATCTTGTGTGTATTGCTGTTGTTTGTGATACTTATTAATCTTTTAGAATCTTTGTCATTTCATCTCTTGGGTTTGTGTCGCCTTTGCCCACTAGTTAATTAGTGACAGTCATTAACTTGAAACTAATTTTAAGCTTTGCTTTCTAACTTTGATTCACGGTGTGGTGGAAGGATGTTCTAGGATTTTGCGGGAGGGAGGCTATGGGCAGAATTCCTGAAGGCTTTTTACACAAGTCTTTTTGTATATTGTTCTATGCCCACCTCTTATGAAAGAATCACTGCCTATAGTGACTCATCATTGTTGACGGGACTGCATCATATTTCTCAAGTGAATTAGAGTAGAAAATATCTTATTCTTGATAGTAATAGTAATGCTCTTAAACTGCTGCTTTAATATCTTGCTTCCAAAAATTCTCTATAAGCATTGCTTTAGTAGTTGTTCATTTTGAAGTATGTTTGCAATGACATGTTATTAAATTATTTTTAAAAACCGAATGTGGTGTTTTTACCAACATTGTTTTTTGCTCAGTGAAGGAAATTAGTACCAGGTTTATTCTGAACTGACAGGCCTGATGATTTGCTTGGTGTGAATGTATGTGTAAGTTTTAACTGTTTGATCTGTCAGCAAATCACTTTATACAAACCACACCATTTAATGACTGTTTTCATTTTTTTGTGTTCAGAAGAGCTCTTTGACTTAATGTAAAACCCCTCAAACAGAGCCCTATAAATACCTTCATTGCATTTATTCTAGTTGTCATCAACAGATTTTAGCACATCATTTTACCCATATAAAGCTATCTTAAATCTCTTATATATACTTGACTGTATACCCAGCCTTAGGTCTTAAATGACTTTTGATAATGTTTACTGTTAATTAAACCAGAAGAGTTTCACAGGGAAGTGTACATTAATTTCCAGAGGCCTTATGTTTTCTAGTTCTAGTGAGTAAAACAAATACATTGAAATACATAACCTACTATATAACTGTACTTCTTAGAGAATTAGTCCTCAAGTGTCTTAGTGTTTGTATAAGGTCTTCTAACATTCACTGTGCTCATTGGTACCAAGCATGATATAAAGGGTTTGGGTTGAGTAAAAGACTGTTATCAGATACTTACTAATTTTTTTCATTAAGCTAAGCTATCATAGTATGTTATATAGGGCACTGGTTTCTAGTCTTGGTCCTCACAGAGACTGTCTGTAAGACCTTGAGCGAATCACTCAACTTCTTTGAGATTATCAGTGTCAACCATCCAATAGGAAACTATCACAGTTATCTTAAAAGACCCCTTTTAGTGCTAATTTTCTCTTAATCTGTGATTGCAGTAAAATATATCCCATTTTCAGTGTCTAGCCTTTGAGGTTAAATTGATTATTTTACTCCATGGTTAAGGCCAAGCTATTTTTTTTAACTCTTGAGGACATATCTATGGAAATACGTCTTTTCTAGTTGTTGATGTTTTTCTCTCTGTGTGTTTATTTAAGGATAGAGCTGATAAAGTCAACAGCAGACAATTTCATATGTGCATTTAAACACATACTTTCCTATGGCTCATTATTTTGAACCATATAAATGAAATGTTTAAAAACTTCCCCTTCTCTCTGTAATAATTGTGTTCCATAGTCAGCTAAAGGGACGCACACATACACACACAGAACATAACATAAAAGTATCTTTTTTTAAAATTTATTTATTTTATTTATTTTTGGCTGCATTGGGTCTTTGTTGCTGTGGGCAGGCTTTCTTTAGTTGCGGTGAGTGGGGGACACCCCCCATCGCTGCACGCTGTGGGGGGGGGCCTGGGACCCTTGCTGCGGTGGCCTCTCCCCCTGCAGAGCATGGGCTCCAGGCGCACAGGCTTCAGTAGTTGTGGCTCGCCAGCTCTAGAGCACAGGCTCAGCAGCCGCAGTGCACGGGCCTAGCCGCTGCCTGGCATATGGGATCTTCCCGGACCAGGGATTTCTGAGGTCCAGCTCTGTGCAGGTGAAAGGTCCCGCGGGAGTCCTGTTTTCTGCTTCCTAGTCTGGGAGAAGAGAGTGTCTGGATCTCTTCAGGGAAATGCAGGAGGTTCAGCAGCCACAGGAGGACAGGGTAGAGGGAAGACTGAATCTAAACGCCTCCCTCCTTTTTCTCTTGTGCTGCTGGCTGCTGCCTCATGCTTTTTCCTCTCTTTCTATCTCTCAGAAGTTGTGCTGAGAGAAAAAAACATAGGCCAGAAAAGGGATGCACCCTGGACTGGTGTTTGTGGTGTGTGTGTGTGTGTGTGTGTGTGTCCCCCAGAGGCTGGAACCACAGTTCCTCTGATGAACCCTGGAGGCGGCCCAGTTCCTGATTGGTGGTTACCATGGAGACCCACCTAAGCCTCTTTCACCTGAGCTGTATTATCTGAAGAGGGCGGCTCTCTGACCTGACAGTCACCTGAGAAGATCAGGGGGTGAGAGAGAGCCTGTGTCCAGATGGCATTCTCTGCCCTGTCCTCCCCCAGCGGGCACTTGGGGTGGCACAAACTGGGGGAGCCAGACCATGCTCGCTGCACCCTCTGTAGAGCCCTAGGTGGACCTGCTCAGGGCAGATGTTTCCAGCTACTTGGTGAATGGTTCCTGGCCAGAACCCACTCTTTCCACCCCCTCCCTCCACCAGGAGAGGGGTGATTCAGGAGCAGAGGGCAGGGGCCTTCACCTTTAATCACCACACCCTCACCTGTCCTCTTTGCTAATCGAAATTCTCTCCTTCCCTCAAGTCAAGCTCAAGTGCAGAAAGTTCTTCTGATGTTCTGGAGGAGGGGCGAGGCTAAGGAAATAATCCAGGGAGAGGAGGAAAGATGGACTGTGATTATTGAGTTTGAGGTATTTGAGCTAACATGAGGGGCTGGCAGGAGCCCTCCTGTTGCTCTTCTCCCAAATCCCACATTCACATATGGGCCTCCTGCCTGTCTCTGTGCTCTGGGCACTGTCACTTGCAGACTATGCTGGCTTCGGGCCCATGTGGGCCAGACTGCCCCTAACAGACATCAGAAACCGATGCATGCTGCCCTGTGGGGGGCCTCAGGGGTGCTCAAGTGGGCACTAAGCTGCATTGTAATACACCTCAAGTGATGCTGCACCAGGTACCAGGTGGTAGGGTGACTTCTGGATACACCTTGTCCTGATTGTATTGAAAATAAAGCAGAAGGCATCGCCAAGAAGAAATTAAACCATGCCTGATGAGCTGCCTCACACTGCTTACCCGCCTGCCTGCGTGTTTTGACTGTGTTCCTGGGTGCAATGCCACTTTGCGCTTCCTCTGTGGCTGGTTCCATTAGGCATACCTGCCGTCCCTCCTCATCCAGCTGCTCAAGCAGGGGTCTTGAGTCAGGAGCTGGACCATATACCTCTCTTGACCAGTTCACAGCCCAACAGTCCCAAAGATTGAGAAGGTCTCTTGGGGACGGGAGACTCCCATGTTTTGAGGAGCTGAAGTTGACCTCCTCGCACTCACAGTTCCCTGGTGACCTCCACCCCAGGACCAGCTAAGGCCAGAGCAGCCTGGGGCAGGTAGCCAGGAGTCCCCACCTCTGAGCATCCCACCTCTATCCTGACGCAAGGGCAGAAATTCCAAGGCATTTCCATGCTGGGGAGAAGGGAAGAGTGGGATGAGAAGGCTTTGCTCTCCCTTTGGGAAAGTTGCTAAAAAGTGACGAGAAGAGGTCAGTGACTAAGTCACAAATTCGTTCATGCAACACGTATATCTAGAGCACTGTTGTGTGCAGGCATACCAGTTGCTGGCTGAGGGTGTGTGATCCCATTCCCCTCCCCCTCGCTCCACACTTCCCAGCCAAGCCCCCGTGAGGCTGGGTCAGATGAGTAGAAGGTGGAATTCTTGTAGGAGAGTGGGGAGCAGAGACAATATTAGGGTTCAGAGCTAAATGCCTTTATCTTCCTGCTGTATAATCTTGGGCCACCACAGACCATTCTATTTGAATGAAAAAATTCATCCCGTGGATTAGTCTTAAAACCTCACCCTCAAACACACGTGCACGCATGCACACACAGAACGCACACACACACACAATTAATGTAAAAGAGATCATGCCGGTTCTGAGCCATCAAAGGCAGATCCCTCTGCAGCAGTGTGCTAAGGACTCCTGACCTGTGACTTTGGAGAACATGCACATAGATGACCAGGTTCTTAGCATCCTCCCTCTCGACATAGCTGGCCCCTTCCCTGTACTTTTCAGTGATGCCTTCAACCAGGAGAGGGGGATCATCTCCTCTCTCCTCCCTCCCCCACCTGCTGCCTTGACACCACAAAGAGGTCTCGATGTTTGTGTTGACTGCCCATTTCTTTTCATCTGTTAACCGGTGGAGGCTTTGTGATTATCCACACTGAGTGTGAGTTTGTACTGGGGAGAGAAGGTGGTTGTGTTTTTTTTCTCTCATTCCACATCAGTGGAGGTTGTCAAAGCATAGGTAAATATTCAGCAACCATTCAAATGGAGAAACACCAATGGGGCCCGTGACATTGCCTCACAAATGGTGTTTGATTAATAAATTGGAGATGTGGAATTGCGAAGCCATTGGTGCAGGGCTGGATTAAAAACATCTTAATCATAGAGTTCTTTTGGGAACTTGCAGATGTGACAGTATCAGTGGCTAAATATTTTATATGTATATACATATATATACATTTATATATATATGTATATACATATACATATATATATATATATGGAATATCTAGCCCTGAAGTTTCTTATGTTATATTGCTGCCTAGTTGACAGTGGACGTTCCAACAGTCTCTCAAATTCATTGTTTCCAAAACTGTACTCAGTCTTCTCTACCAGTTCCTCCTCTTGACTGCCTTATTCCTATTAATGATGCTACCGTTATCCCCATATCTAGTCTTGATACCTGGATTTACCTTGGGACTGTTTTTGTTTTGTTTTGTTTTGTTTTTGCGGCAAACTTATGCCACTCATTTGCAGAACAGAACTCTTCCTTGCCGCTTTTGGCCAGCCCCTTCTTTTTATCTCTGTTGGCCACCTTCTAACAACAGGTGCTTATATCAGATCCTTACTTTGTATTTTTCAGAACTTCCTTGAGTAGGAAAATCTGGAGTTTCACAAATATTTATCATTCAAAATTATTTATGAGATAAAAGTAACACAAAGAGGAGTGGGCTGCAATTGTTTGAAAATTAGAAATGCTTATATGTTGAACATTTATTAAGGCAAACTATAATTAAAGCCCCTTTAATTTTAATTTTTTCATATTTCAAAGAATTATTTCAAGGGTAAGCAAACTTTTTTCTATGAAAGCCCATATATTTTAGGCAACTGCTCAACTATGCTACAGTATCCTGAAAGCAGCCATAGACAGTGTATAAGTGAGCATGGCAGTGTTCCATTAAAACTTTGTTTATGGACATTCCCACTTGAATTTCTTATAATTTTCACATATCACTAAATAATCTTTTGATTCCTTTCAACCATTTTTAAATGTAAAAATAGTTTTTAGTTTGTGGGCTATACAGGAACAGGCAGCAGGCTAGATTTGGCTCACAGGCCTTAGTTTGCAGTGGACCCCTGCATTATGCAAAGATTGGGAGAGGAAACCAAAGATGACTCCACACTATAGAAGCTTATTTTAAATATGTAAAATAACGTTATCAATATGTAGCAAGTCCTGTATGCTTTAAGTATACAAAGAACTTAAAAAATACTATGTAATGGATGCCCAGCGCACAAAAATAGAACTCCATTAAAATATAAATTTTACAAGAATTTAATACTATAAAAAATACACTTTTGTCTTGGTTGCTGAGTTTTTGTTTTTCCACTTTGGAATAGAGATGGACTTTGGAGAGGAATGATATGTTAGGTCTATTAGCAAGGCCCAATTAAAAGTTTAGTGATTTTTCTTCCCCTTTGCGGACTTCCCTAGATCAAGCCTAGTCATTAGGCCTCATTTTATTTATATTGGTGCTTCACCCATCACAGTGATTCAAGAACTGGTTGATGTGACAGAGGTGGTGGTTGTGTTTGATAGTGCTTCAGCTCTTTGTGAAAAGCATTTTTTAAAATGAGTGTTATCTTTAGATATTTCCTATGCATCCTTGTTCCACTTGCTTATTCAAAGTTTTAAGTGTAGCTGCTCATTGTTAGATCAAATAAAGGTCACCAGAAAACCAAAGGTCATAAATCACACTTCCATTTACAGCTATAGGGACTATTTGACACTTTGGCAGCTATCAGAGTATCTCACACTTCATTGAAAAGCCAAAAAAATCATTCACAAATCATACTGAAGAGTTTTACTTAATTATATTGTGTTTTTAGCACCTGGGGTTTTAAAACTGTAAAAAGAATACAGAAATTGTAGTCTCAGCTCAGCAACTGAGTAACTTTGCCTGTTTCTGGGCCTCAGTTTTCTAATTTTTAATCAAGAAAGTTATGATTTTATTATTGCATCCAAAACATTATGATGCTAAGAGCTATTAATTATTTAGGCATTAACTGTTATAGGCATTGAAGGGAAGGAGACATCATTTAAATTTTACTTAGCCCAGAAGATTTCATGGGTAGTAGTAATATTTGAGTGGATGAGATTTCAGTTTAAGTATTTGGAGGAGGCTACTCAAAATGTGGCCCTCAGCACATTTTGTAGCATCAGTAACGCCTGGGAGCTTGTTATAAATACAAATTCTTGTGCCCCACAGACCTCCAGATTCCAAATCAGAATCTCTGGGGGTAGACTCCAGGAATGCTTTAAGCAAGTTTTACTGGTTATTCGTTTGCATGTTATAGTTTGAGAAGCACTGTTCTAGGTCTCAAACAAATGCAGATTGAAGTATTTTGCAGAGGTTTGATAAGACAGATGACTTAAAATGAAGATAGAAGCCATACTAAGTAGAAATACTAATGCCAAGAATTTTGGATTTATTTATAGAAAATTGAGCCATTTAAATTTTTTGACTGGTGGAGTGCTATTATGAAAGCAAATATAGTAAGATTAGCCTAATGGTTGTAATGTAGAATAGAGTTGAAAGGGGGGACTTCTAAAGGAGTGGTTCTTAAAGCCTTGCTACCCAGACAGTGGTCCTCAGACTGGCATTGGCATGAATTTGGGTACTTGTTGGGAATGCAGAATCTCAGGCCTCATCTCAGATCAGCTGAGTCTGAATTTGTAGTTTAACAAGAACCCCAAGGTGATTCATTCATACTCACATTAAAGTTTGAGAATCCTTGGCTTAGAGCAGTAGTCTGTGGGACATAGAATGGAATCACCTGTAAAGAGTTCATATATTTAATCCCCACTCTAGATCACCCTAATATGACTATCAGATTACCTAGATGATTCATAAACAATTTGGAAACCTTTGTGCTGAAACATTGGTTGTAACCATGTCTGCACAAAAAATCCCATAGTGTAGACCATATCTCAAATTGATAAAATTGGAATTTCTGAGAGTGGACCCCCAGACACTAGTATATTAAACTTCTCCAGATGATTCTAGTGTTCAGCCAAGGTTGAAAACCAGTGTACTAGAGGGAGTGACAGGAGTTAGAATCTTACTGCATTAATTCTGCTGTGAACTGATAAAGGGCCTGCATTTGTATGGTGGTATTAGAAACGGAAAGAATGAGGCAGATGCATTTAGGTGACTTGGTCAGTTGATACAAGAAAGTAAGGGAGAGAAAAGTTTAAAATGATGGAGACTTTAAAATGTTAATATTAACAATGTTGAGCTATCTTTGGATAATATAATTTTCTCTCTTTGATTTTTTTGCATTTTCTGTAACAATCTGCTATCATATCTATAATTAGAGTAAAATAAATTAACTTTATTTTTAAGTAAACTGAGGATGGTTTTGAACCTAGTTCACTGTGAACCCTGCTAACAATTGACAGATATTTTAAAAATGAGATGAGGTGTTGTATGTCAACTACACTTCAGTAGTAAAAAGAAAAAAAAAATTAAGTGAGATGAGGTGAAGGAATTGGTTAGAAGGAAGGGAGAATATCTTGTGTTTTCATTTAGAAGGAGATTGAGGTCTTAGATTATCCACGTGAAATGGTATTCAGGCTATTGAAGATTAGAACTAACTGGGAGTAATGAATATAATATTGATTTAGAATTAAATGTTATCTGCAAGATAAGGTATAGATGAGAAATCCAAGGAAAAGACTTTATAGGTAAAATTACAGAATTAAAGTCACAGCATCAACTTGGAGAATGCCCCTGTTTAAAGGGAGTGGGAACAGTACGTGGCCTACAACAAAAACCAAAAAAGCAGAGAAGAGAACCAAAATAATACATTGTCGAGGATGCCAAGAGAAGAATTTCAAGGAGAGGAGGTAGTCAGTCATTTGATGTGCTTCAGAAAGGGCAAGGAATTACAAGAGTGATAAGGCTGTTGGATTTGAGAGGTATTAATGACTTTTAGGAATATTATAGTCAAGTGGGCAGAGTAGAAGTCAGATTGCTGGGAGAAATTGAGTAATTTGCTGAGAAAGTAGAGAGACAGCGGGTGTCAGTCACTAATTTGACAAATGTGGCCAAGAGAGAAGGTAAAGTATTAGGGAAGTGACAAGAAGGCTAACAGAATTAAGATAGGGGACTCTCTGTACCGGGAGCCAGTAGAAAGTCAGAGAGTGGAGATGAAAGGAATAATGGAGTGCTCAAGATCATAGAGAAAACAGATGAGGAAATGGTAATTTTACAACCAGAAGAGACTAAGAATCGTCTTTTTTTACATTTTTTCTCAAGATTATGTAAGCCTCATTTTATAGATGGACCTGGTAAACTGAGTCTTACAGAAGTTAAATGACTTGTTCAGAGTCAACCAGCCATTTAGATGATGGATCAAAGGGGTGGGAAGGGATTTGTCATGAACTAAGGGCTGTCCTTCCCCTCTTCCTCTGGGATTATGAACAGAAAGGAAGGCAAAATCGATAAACAGATGCGCTGAGATAGTGATAATTGTATGTTTCTTTTAAGGTAGAAAATTGTATGTGCCACCAAGTGTCTGAGATAGGCTAAAAAACACATTTGAATAAAATATTCAGTTCTCCTTGCTTGAGAGTGGAGAAAATGATACTTAGAATGCTTTGGTTGAAGCATTTAAAAACTACCTCTTCAGAACCACGTGTAACACCCTATTATGTAAAAGCAAAACACCTGACTTTATGCAGCAAAAGTTTAACAGATATCTTGACATCTTCTGCTTTCTTGTGTTCCAACCTTAAGCCCTAAAGGTCAGTATGCTAAAATTCTTTTTTAAAAAGTAATCCTCCAATGTCAGGCAGTACTGGTGATAGCTAGCTAGCTTCTATGCCAAAGGTAGCATATACGTTGATTTTCCTTGCCAAGACAAATGCTGTAAACATGGACCCTCCATTCCATCACTGATTATGAGTTTCTGTCCAGGTACCAATTGCAGCAATGAGATACAGGTTTTTGTGGCCCCTCACCCCACTCCCATCAGACTCATCTGGGGACTCCTTTCGAATTACCAATCAAGGCAAGAAGTCTCAAGTTCTAAAAATAGTCAACAGTGACTCTCAACAATGACTTCTCACACATCCTTTTTTTGTTTGTTTTTAAACCCCAAGGAATGCAGTCTATACTCTGGAATGTTCCTCTTACCAATATTCTGGAATGACACAGCCTCTTAAATTTTGTCTTTGCTTCTGCTAAAGAGTAGGGTGATTAAGTTAAAGATGATTTATCTTGTTTGCTAATATTTAGAATCTCTTCTGTGGTAGTATCTGTTGTGGAAGTAAATCAAGTCATGGCTTTGAAACCCGTCCCAGTGTGCATTTTCTGCTACTCTGAATATCAAAGAACCATAGAGTCAAGTCAGCTCTCAGTTCTGTAGCAGCCAGAAGCAAATAGTCTGTTTTGTGTTAGTGAAGCAGAAAGGCTGAAAACAGTAACAGACCCTGCAATAGGTATGATAAGTCTGTGGACTTAATACAAGTCGCCAGTATTGAACAGAGAAGGTAATATAAATATGTCAGTTTCCATGCCACACAGGCCATAGTCTAGGATCATTGCTTGTCAAACTTTAATGTGCATAAGAATCTCCTGGAGATGAGAATCAGATTCTGATTTAGAGGCCTGGAGTGGGAGGGGCTTGGGTGGTAGCCCTGAGAGTCAGCATTTCTAACAAACCCCCTGGTGTCCCTGGACCACATTTAGACTGAAAAGGTTCCAGGTGGTAAATAGCAGCTGATATGACCTTGCCTTCAGGCTCTAGAAGGTGGCTGCAACAGTGACTGCTGAGAGCTATTGCTTCACAGATTTTTTTTCTGTAAAGGGTCAGATGTAATGGGTAAATATTTTAAGCTTTGTGACCACAAGTCTATGTTTCATATTCTTCTTGGTTTGTTTGTTTGCTTGTTTTTACAACTTAAAAAATGTTTTAAACCATCTTAGCTCTGAGGTATACGTTTGGCTTAGAGCAAGAAGCCTAAGTCATATCCATTGGGCTTGTCAAGTTAGCCCATGGCTTCCAGGCCTGGCATTGGTATAAGTCCCTTATTTTATCAGGGCCTCTTGGGATGACTGTGGAGGAACCATAAGGATTAAGGATGACAGTTCCAAAAGCAATAAAAGAACTTTACAGGAAGATCCGTGTGTTTGTTGGAGGGAGAGGAGATAAAATTATTTGGAAGAAAATGAAAAGAAGCTACCATTTTTATTAACCCACATAAAAAATGAAAATCTCTAAAAAGTATTCACATTTAGATCATAAATAAGATCTGACCAGAACTTTATGGTGGGCCCGGAATACATTTGACTTCTTTATTTTGTGATCAGCCTATACTTTGGGTCAGTACAATGTCCAGTCATGGTTAAGAACTTGGTCAAACTTGTGTCTGAATCCCAGTTCTACTGCTTATTAGTTGAGTAACTTCGGTCAACTTGTTTAACTCTTCTGAAATATTATAATATCCCTGCTACTTGGGGTTGTTAATATTAAGTAAGAATATGTATTTGAAGTCCCAGCATAGTGCTTAGCACTTAGAAAACAATAAGTGGTGGCTGTTACTGTGTTGTTATGGTTGTGACTGAATTCTATAAAAGAATCAGCTCCATGACTAATTGTCAGGCTGTCCTTTAGGGTTGTCCTAGATTATGGCCTTCATGGTATTCATGTCCTTGTTAATGTCTCTGCAGACATACTGGGGAAACTTGAACCTATAGCCCTTAATAACAACATATTTAACTTCTGCAAAACCAGCAGAAACCTCAGTAGTGCACAAGACAAGTCCCTATTCCGTGTAATTTTAAAAGTGGGATTTCCTTGGGCGAAATCCTACCTTTAAATATCAAGAGATTTGATAGAATATCTTCCCAACTTGGCTATCAGTAGCTATTCCCATTGCTTATTTTGAGGAATATTGAAAACAATTTTGCTCTCATTGCTTATTTGGAGGAATATTGAAAACAGTTTTGCTTCAGTGATTTGCTCAACCGAATTTTATTTCAGCGTTTAGCTGGATAATGAATGATACAAATGAAAACTTTTGTCCACCTTGTCAGGACATCCAGGTATTAGTGGTTAAAGTAACAGTATTGGCTGTGTCCTTCTTTTTTAAGAAAGATTTATAGAAATGTATAAAATTTAGAGCATTGAATGACTATAAAATTATTGATTTTTAAGTAAACTTTGGACAGAATGCTTAAGAATTTCTTTGTAAAGTTTAAGAAATTGGTTTGTTGTTGTTTTTAACCAAAGGAAGTCATCTTTTTTTTTTAATAAATTTATTTCATTATTTATTTTTATTTTTGGCTGCGTTGGGTCTTCGTTGCTGTGCGTGGGCTTTCTCTGGTTACAGCAAGTAGGGACTACTCTTCGTTGCGGTGTGAGGGCTTCTCATTGCGGTGGCTTCTCTTGTTGGGAGCACGGGCTCTAGGCGCGGGCTTCAGTAGTTGTGGCACGCGGGCTCAGTAGCTGTGGCTCGCGGGCTCTAGAGCGCAGGCTCAGTAGTTGTGGTGCACGGGCTCAGTTACTCTGCGGCATATGGGATCTCCCTGGGCCAGGGCTCGAACCCGTGTCCCTTGCATTGACAGGCAGATTCTTAACCACTGCGCCACCAGGGAAGCCTCAAAAGGAAGTCATCTTAACGCTAATAAGCAAGAATTGCTAATCTTAAAATTAGAAGCCACTGGTATCTAAATAACTTTTATTGTCATTTCAGATACATACTGTTGAATTTTTGTTGTGCTTACTTTATTAAAATTTTTCTAATAGGCAGCATGAAATAACTTGTCATTTAAGTCTATAGTTGCAAGGTTTTTTTCTTTTTTTTAATATATTTATTTATTTATTTTTGGCTGCATTTGGTCTTCGTTGCTGTGTGCGGGCTTTCTCTAGTTGTGGCGAGTGGGGGCCACTCTTCCTTGCGTTGCACGGGCTTCTCATCGAGGTGGCTTCTCTTGTTGGAGAGCAGGGGCTCTAGGTGCGCCGGCTTCAGTAGTTGTGGCTCAAGGGCCCTAGAGCACAGGTTCAGTAGTTGTGGCGCACAGGCTTAGTTGCTCCGCGGCATGTGGGATCTTCCCGGACCAGGGCTTGAACCCGTGTCCCCTGCATTGGCAGGCGGATTCTTAACCACTGTGCCACTAGGGAAGTCCTATAGTTGAAAGTTTTTGAAAAAATCTTTTTTAGCTTTTAGTAAAACATGGAGGAGACTTGTTTGCTGAGAATGAGAATAAAGATACTCCTTGTGATTGTGCTGAAAAGCAACACCACAAAGATTTGGCCCTCAATCTGGAATCTCAAATGGTATTCTCACGAGATCCTGAAGCTGAAGAAATAGAAGCTGAATATGCTGCATTAGACAAACGAGAGGTAAGTTTTTTTTAATAAAAAAATTATATGGATTTTATATTAAATTTTATTTTTTTCTTCTTTAAAACCCAGTTTGTGTGGTCTTCTTTGCAATGTGCTAAATATCCTGTGATCTACATAGCCATAAGTATGAAAATACATCTAGAAAACCTGGAGGTGGTGTCTGTCCTTTAGCATATGTAAGTATGTTTAATTACATATAAATAGAGATGCTGACTCCAAGACTCCAGTCCTGTACTTCAGTCTCTGCCTGTCTTCTGGATTGCTCTTATCAACAAACATGCTTTGGTAACTCCCATCTTAAAAAACAAAACAACCTCTCCATTGACCACTCTTCCCCAGCCCTGTCCCTGTCCCCCTTCACTTGTAGCCCCATATCTCTGATCTTCATATGAGAAAAACAAAACTTAGGAGCTGTCTATACATACCAACTTCCTCACCTTCCCTTCACTCTTCAGCCCATTGCAGTGTGACTTTCTTCCCTTCTACTCTGATGGAACTGCACTGATGTGCAGAGTCACTGTGCTGCCAAATCCAGTAGGTGCTTTTCTTACTTGAATTCTTCAGCACTACTTGACATAATTAACCACTCCCTTAGTGAAACACTCTTCCCTTGGCTTCAGTGACATTGCTTTCTGGTTTTCCTTTAAGTCTTCCTTGTCTCAGTAAACATTACCTCCATCCACTCAAGCATAAATGTGGCAAGCATTCTCGATTCCTCACATCCAAGCAGTCTGGGAATTCTGTCAGTTTACCTCCAAGGTTATAACCTAAATCCATTTACTCCTCCCATTCTCTACTCCTACCTCCCTAGGTCCTCTCCACCTTCACTTCTCATCCGAACTACTATAGTAGTTTCCTTACTGGTCTCCTTCCTTCTGTTCTCGTCCCCTTAGAATCCATTTTGTGCACAGTAGCCAGAGTGCCTTTTAAACTTAAATTAGATCATATCACTTAAACCATAGAGTGACTTTTCATAGCACTTAGAATAAAATCCAAACTGTTTGCTCAGATATAAGACCTTATATGGTCTCGCCACTATTTACCTCTCCAACATCATCTCACTGGCACACTTTGCTCTAATTGTAGTACCTAGACTATACTAAAGCTTTTGCATTTCCTGTTCCTTATGTCTAAAATCATCTCCCAAGTTTTCTCTTGACTATATCAGTTCTGCAGAGAGGCAGTCTTAGACCATTCTTTCTGAAGTAGACCCCTCTCCTTCCATTATTCTTTACCATATACCCTATTTATTTTTTGTAGCACGTATCACATGCTATAATTATTTTGTTTATATATTTTTATAGTTTACTTGTTTACTGCCTTTCTCTTTTATTAGATTGTCAACTTTATGAGGGCCAGAACCATAACTGCCTTATTTAGCAGAATATTTTCAGTGTCTAACACACTGCATGCACAGTGGGCATCCATAAATATTTCTTAAATAAAGACATTATTATAAGACACAGTAAATTTTTTCCTCTAAAAACGATTCTGATTCTTCAGTATTCAGTGCTAACTTGATTCTGAGAGGACTTATATAACTATTATTTGTATGTGTTTAGGCACTTTTATTTGCCATTGCTCTTTAAATTAGTTTTCTTTTTCTTTCTTTGTATCAGTATTGGACTGCTTTGAAGGTTATTGCTGGTTTGTGTTAATCTGAAAAAGAAGCAGTTTATCTTTGCAGCAGGAAAGAGAAAGGCACCTTCATCTTAATCCCTCCTGCAGAAGAAAGGGGTACTGCCCGCTTGGAACTGAGCAATGTATTGAAATGCATCACATGGCCTAGTTATAGTTTCATTGCAGAAATTCAGAGTGAATATGTTACATGTTCATGAAGGGAGTATGTCTTTCTCCTTCAAGGACTATTTTTCTTCCATTGTAACCTATTTAGGTTTTAAACTGTGCATTAAAAAAAAAGAATCTATACAGATTGCTTTATATCAATATTATTCCTTTCTTAATGTATCTAAAGTAAAATTTTATTTGGTTCAACATAAATTAGGTAGAATGATGGCTAATCTGAAAAAGAACATTTAGGAAATATACCAGGAAATAAACAGTTGCCACCACTGGGAATATCAGGAAATATTGATTTTCATTGCTGAGGCAGGAAAGATACCTGGAGTCCCAAATCTGAACTTGGAACACAGTTTCTAGAAGCAATGTTATATATAGTGTATAAATTCTAACTGGAATGAGTACTACAAATTTAATCATTAAAGGATTTGGTAGATTTTTGCAGGACAAAGTATGGTTCATAAATTAGCTTAAAAGCAAACTGTATATGATGATTTGGGGGCACTTTTTAAAGGATAGTTGGGTTAAATTTCCCCTTTTTCCTTTTTTAGTTAATCCCTATATAGAATAGTTTAGGTTAAATTTTTATTTCTTTTTCTACTTAAGGTTATAGGATACCTGTAATATGTAGAGATTCATGGCAGTATAGCTGAATGCATATATAGGTGTAGTAGACTATTAATACAGTATGATATGAAATGTATTCAGCATTAAGTTTTTTTTTTTTTTTTACTATCATTTGTAAAAAGAGTAACACTGCAGACTGATTGAGTGCGTGCTCTGCCCCTGTTTAAAGCTTTTTAACATCCCCAGTGATTTTTCTTTAATTTTTCTTCTTTTTGTGGCCGTGCTGAGTGGCATGTGGGATCTTAGTTCCCTGACCAGGGATCAGACCCGCGCCCCCTGCATTGGAAGCGTGGAGTCTTAACCACTGGACCACCAGGGAAGTTCTTTAATTTTTTAATTAAAGTTTTTTCAGCCAAACACCCCTTTTATAAGAAGAAGCAGAATGAAAATTTAAAATATTCATTATTCTACCACTTATAAATAATACTTGTAACATTTTGCCTTCCATTTTTCATCAGTGTGATGATATTGTACATTTTACATCCTGTAGTTTTTTTTTTCCTTAACATTTTTTGATATTCACAGACTCATCATGGAAAACATTTTGAATGACTGCTAACTACTCTAACATGTAGATGTCCTATAACTCCCTGAAAGTATATTTGGGTTCCTTGCATTTTGTCACTTTTAAAAGTAACATTGCAGTTGACCAGTTTTGTTCACATTGTGATTAGACCTTAGGATAGATTCCTATAAGTAAAGTTATTGAGTCACAAGATCAGTATTTTAAAGGCTCATGATACGTGATGCTTAGTCATTAAATGATAATCCAATTTCTGTTTTTACCCACAGTACATCAGAGGGCCATCTCACTGCAACCTTACCAATATTGAGGGGTGTTTTTGTTTTTTTCCAAACCTTGGCCAGTTTGTTAGGTAAAGAGTTTGTATACTTAAGGATGTTTGTGTTTTTATAACTTTTGACATTTTAAATTTACTGATTGTCACAAATTCCTTATATATTAAAAGCAACACACTTTTTATGTTTAAACCTTGGCAGTTTCTTTTGCAGTCAAGTTTGTCAGTCTTTCCTGTCATTACTACACTCATTGCTTGTATATGCTTCCCTGCCAGAAGACATCTTAGGATCAGGAAACATACATCAACTGAGAGAAATTACCCCTGGTGAATAGAGTTCCCACCATATGGGGTTAAGTAAGAATTGATGAAATGGTTTCCATGATAATCAAAAAAACAAAGCAAGAAATAAAGATAATATCTAGTTTTAAAATATCTATAAATCAGCTGTAAGGGATAGGGCTTACTGACTGCCCAGAACTCTCTGGATGTTACCAAAGGACTTCCTCAATGGTTGTTATTCTGATAAGTATTTGAGAATTTCTACTGCTTTTTAAGTTATGGTCTTTAGTTCTATGCTTACTGCAGTAAGCTGGTTACATCTGTTTAAAGGATTGAAATAAGGTACATGAGACTAGGCATCCACTTTCCATCTTAAAAAAGACTTGTGAGAGAGTAGTTTGAAGTCCATGATAGTGGAACATACAGAGCCTTTTTAACTTCATTGCCAAACTGGAACTGGAAGGTTAAATAAATGATAATCATATATATTTATTTATAGGCATTTAGAACTTCCTAATAGTATAATAGCCAATTTAACTTTGTTTTTCTTCTTTTTAAAGCCATATGAAGGATTAAGACCTCAGGATCTTCGTAGATTGAAAGATATGCTTATTGTGGAAACAGCAGACATGCTCCAGGCTCCACTATTTACTGCTGAAGCTTTACTTCGAGCTCATGGTAATGAAAGAAATGTGCTTCTGATAACACGAGTGCCTTTTGAAACTTTTCAGAGTTAAAAGGTGGCTATTTTAATGTTTTAATATAAAACAAAATAGTTTGCTAAACAAGCCTAAGTTCATTTTTGTGCAGTAGTTACTGCAGTACTCAGCATCCTCATAACATTTTGTATTTTTTTTTTAACATTTTGTATTTTGAAGTATAAACTAGCTACAAATTGTAGAGAGAAACAGGAAATTTCTTTTAAAAATTGAGCTACTAAATCAACTTATAGATTGTCTAATTTTAGAAATGTATCTGATTCAAGCAGGGTTGAGAGTTGGAATCCATAGTCCTAGTCCTGGTTTTAACATTAATTTTTACTAAAGTCAATTAAATAAAGTTAACTAACAGTTGTGTTATCAGTATTGTCAGTTGTATTTATTTTATGTAAAAGCTGTTTCTCACCATGAAATGCACAAAGAGAAATTTAGAGAGTCAAGGCAGGAATATGCTATTCTTTTAAGGTGAGGTTTTTTTGTTTGTTTTTATTTTTTTGAGGACATTACCAGATTTACTTAGGAAAAGTGCTCAGCTTATTTTAAGTTCTCTGTGATACTTAGCATAGCCATTCTGGGAGTTGTTACATGCTGAGTTGGACCCTCTCATTGCACACTTGATATTTGACATTTTGGCTTATTTCAAAGAGGTTTTTTCTGATTTAGAAATGCTTTTTAAAGATAGAAAGGTAAATGGCTATTCTCATCCAGTAATTTTGAGGCATACCGGTCTGTTTTAACTATAAATCTGTACCATCTATCCTAAAATAGAATGTCAACTTCCAAAAACGTTTATATAACGTTTTGATCAGAATAAAATTTAAAACTGCATTTCATCATCCTTTGATCACCTCTGTGAATAATTTGGTGTATAACCATCCAGAATCACTAACTTCAATATTGATATTTCCCAGAGTTCTGTGGCTCTATATTTTAGTATAAATAAGGATAGCCTGGGAAACTAACCAGAGATTCCTAGGTCGACTTCCAGAGAGTCTAAGTCTTTAGGTGAGGGATGCAGCATAAAAACGTGTGTTGTAAACAAGCCTTACAAAGTAGACCGTTTTCTGAGAAACATTGCTGTGCACATTTATCTAATGAAACCAAGGGTTTCAAAAACCACCTAAATAATAAAGAATATATCTACCACCTGACCTTAATAAAGTATTCAAGGCTTTATTTCTAAATGCCTTTTTAACATTTTCTCCTCAACCTAAGGGTGTCCACACCTGAACTCATCATTTCTCCCACTGTCTTGATAAATGGACTGCCACATTAATTTAATCACCCTAACTAGAAACTGGGAAGTCATACTTTCCTTCTTCATCTCTATTACATTTGGCCACAGTCTTATCATTCCTCTTCCTAAATATCTCTCATCCTCTCCCCATCCTCCCTAGCTCTTTCCATTCTCACTGCCACTGACTTAAATTCAGGTTGTCATTATTTTTCATCTAAATTGTAGTCTCCGCTGTTGCCATTCCTCTTCATCCTTATTCATTTTTTATATTGCATTTTAAAATTTTGAGCATGTAACTCCCCTGCTGAAAAACCCTTCACTGGCTCTCCACAGACTTAAAATATCCCAGCTCTTTAGTAGACCTTCATGACCCAGGCTTCTTTACCTGGGCTGTTAATTTTCCCATTTATTTACCCACTCCTGCTTGTCCTTATTAATCACTCTTCCAGGAAACCTTTTCTGCTTATGTGTTCCCAAGTATTCACTGAGAGCCTTCCTGTCTCTTCCCATTATATCCTGTGCATGTTATGTGTCGTACACTTAGAATACAATATTGTAATAATCTCTTTATTTGCTTTTCTTCTACATGAGCCTGGGAGCTCTTAGAGGACAGCTTTTTATTGTTTTTTGTTTCCACAATATCTGGCATCCCTTAAGCCCTCAGATCATAGTTACAAAATGAATAGATAATATATCTGAAATGTTATTTATATATTTTTAAATCCATCTTTTTATTATAAAACTATTTTTCTCCATTGCCATCTTTTAAAATTTTGAAGTAAATCCTTTGGGAAAAAAATTTAGACCTGGTTTCAAAAACGACATTGAGAAATTCAGAATAGTTTTTAAAATCCTAGAATTTAAAGATAAAATATTTTCCTCTTAGTAATAATACTTAACATTCGTAAAAACTTGTAAAGAAATACCAAATACCTTAAATTGTTTTTCTTTTGTGTGAGGTTCACAGCACCCCGTCCTTTGCTTGAGCTTTCAAATAAAGAGAGTGCATTTAAATATAACATAGAGCTGGCATAAAAGTGGAAGCTATTCATCTGTGAGGAGCTATAACGTGACAGTTGTATTAGTTAGGGTAGGCTGGCTGCTGAAATGAAAGTATCGAGTCAAACACAGTAAACATTTATTTATTTATTTTGTGGTATGCGGGCCTCTCACTGTGTGGCCTCTCCCGTTGTGGAACACAGGCTCCAGATGTGCAGGCTCAGCGGCCATTGCTCACGGGCCCAGCCGCTCCGCGGCATGTGGGATCTTCCCGGACCGGGGCATGAACCCGTGTCCCCTGCATCGGCAGGTGGACTCTCAACCACTGCACCACCAGGGAAGCCCAGTAAACATTTATTAATCATAATAGTCTCTAAAGTGTTAGGAATGGGACAGGGGCTGTGCTCCACACAGTTACTTGGACTGACTGAGACTCTGCCATATTAACAAAGTAGCTTCTGAGGTTGCCTGGATTATCTCCATTCCAGACAACCAATCAGAAAGGAAAAAGTGTGGAGAAATAGGTGTGGGAAGTTTTTTGACCCAGTCCTGGAAGTGGCATAAATCACTCCTGCACCTATTCCACTGACCAGAATTCTGTCACATGGTCACACTTAACTGCAAGCAATAGTTCTACTCTGTAGAACTGTTGTGTAGTACTTATGGCCATTTCTGCCACAGGTATCTACATTCAGCTAAATTATATAATATATCATAATTCTAACTTACAATATTATATAGAATCTAAGGCTAACTTAACTAGTAATTTTATTGTAATTAAAACAAAGATTTTCTTCTCTGGTGTTTACACATTGTGTCATCAAGTATTTTTAAATGATCACCTCCATTTTCATTCCATTGATATTTCCCTAAATTACTTCTTTTATATAGTAGGGTTAATTCTAATAACCTGATATCTAACTGAATTTTATTACTTGACCTTTGTCTATTCTGTGATAACTTTTTTGATAACTTAAGAGTTCTATATTTCAGTCTCCTATTAAGGCATATAATAGAGGCTAATGCAGGTTTTCAGATGGACATCTCTTCTATATTGTTTAGGTAATATCAGTGATATTTTGATAATCAAATAAGATTTTCAGAGATAAACCATGCTAGTGAATAAAAAAGACAGTGCACAGAGCTGCAGTTTATACTAATTGCTGTCAAAATCCGGATGGGCTCTGTTTCAGAGCTATTAAACTGAACTCTTCGTTAGATTTATAGATTGTATCCTTGGTAACATTCATTCAGCTTTCCACAGGAAAATAGATTTAAGTATTATGTTATCTACTGTCAAATTTAGTCCCAAAGTAATGAGGTTGAAGACAGAAGACAGAAATGTTTGGCAGTATTTACTAAGTAGTAATTGAATTTTAAGGATGACTCTGTTAAGAATACAAAGGTCATTTTCTGAGCATTTCCTCAGTAATAAAAGTAACTTATATAGTTCAAAGCTACCTAATGAGAAAATAAGTAAAATTTACTTACCTGTTTTTTAAAATATGAGACCAAGGCTAGTTTGCTTGTCCTTAGAGTAAATGTATACTGAAGTATTTTTTAAATCTCCTTTGGAGACTCATCACTTCTATAGGTACTTAAACATCGGTATTCCACACCTCCTCTCACTCTACTCTCTTCCTAGGAAATGACATCTTCTCCCATGGCTTCCATAGATACAGATTTCTCCTTCTAAAACTAGACTTCTGAGCTCTGTACACTTATATATAACTGCCGATTTGAAAGCACCTCTAGGATATCTCAAAAGCCCCTTAATCTCATCATGTCTAAAATTAAAATCATGCTTTTAAACCTGTACCTGAGTCTCTGGTATTCCCTATTTACATAGATGGCAGCACCAACCAACCAATGTGGAAGACCTGGGACAACAACTTTGACATTTCCTCTCCCTCAGACCCTATATCCCATTGTTACCAAATTTTCAGTCTCACGTCCCGGATCTTAACTTCTTCCTTTCTCTTCATCTCCACCGCAGCCAGCCATGGCCTTGGCTACCATAATCTCTCACTGGTATTTCCCAGTAGCCTCCTTTCTAGTCTACCTTTCCCTCCACTCTCACCCTATCCAATTTCTTTGTTATTCCATACTGTAGTCAGAATGATCTTTTCAGATCTAACTGTGACAACCTGTTCTTCCTAACCCTAAGCCCAGTTTTCACTGGCTTTCTGTCACTTCTAAACTGATGATAGGAGTATTATTAAAAAGTTCTACATGGCCTAGTCACTGCCTGTTTTCAGCCTCACTCACACAGTGCTTTCCCTCTGGTCTCCATGCTCCAGCTACACTGACTTTTTTAATTTCACAAGGATGCTACCTTTTCTCCTACCATAAGGCCTTTTAGCATGCTATGTACCATCTGTCTAGAATGTCTTTCCCTCTTCCTTTTACCGAGTTAGCTCCCACTCATCCTTCAGATGTCCGCTCCAAGCCATGAGCTTCCTGAATGGGAGTCTCTACCTCTTCTTAATGGTGCTTCTGACAGTGATAATTTTTTTTAATGTGTTGATTTTACTTAATGTCTTTTTCCCTACTAGACTCTAAGTTCCATGAAAGCAGGAATTATGCCTGTTTTTTCCTCCTGTTATGTCCCTACAGCTTGACATAGTATATGGCACATAAAAGACATTCAATAAATGTTTGCTAAATGAATGATATGATAGAATCCAAGCAGGAATTGTGCTGGAAAATATTTGTAGCAGATAAGACTAGAATTTAATTTAATATGTGTGTATATAAATTATAGTAGTTCTTTTCTCCATTTATGAAAAAGTATTGTAGTGGAGATTTGAAAAATAATATTGTTCTAAGAAAGTTTTAACTTTTTAAGTAAGTACAAGTATACCTCATTTTATTGCACTTTGCTTTATTGTGCTTTGCAGATATTGCATTTTTTACAATTTGAACATTTGTGGCAACCCTACATTGTCAGATGATGGTTAGTGTTTTTTAGCAATAAAGTGTTTTAATTAAGGTACTATAGTCTGTTAAATGTGTAATAGCATTATAGCTAAAAAAACAATGTAGTGTAAACATAACCTTTATATGCACTGGGAAACCAAAAAATTTGTATAACTTGCTTTATATTTGCTTTATTGCAGTGGTCTAGAACCAAACTTGCAATATCTCCAAGGTATGCCTGTAATGTCCTATCAAAACACTCAGGTCCATTTAGCAACATTTCCTAGAATGCACTCATGTGCAGTGTTTTTCAGTTGTTGGATTTTTCTTCTTTTGTAATGACTCCTGTTTTCAATCTTATCTTCCATCTCCCCAAACCACAATATAGTATACTGTAACTTTACAGAGCTGCTCATGTCTCTCCATTATATTTCTGTGCCTTTGCACGTATGGAAACACACTGTATCTTCACTGCATGTCTGAATCATAATTATCCTGGTAAACCACCAAATATATTGACTTCATATGGTTGAAAAAAGTCTTATATAGAAAGTTTTCACAGTTATTTGTATTTGATTTGTAAAATGATATAGAATGGGCCCATGGTAAATAATTGACTCATATTACTTTTGACCCTATGCTTTATTGGGCTGCAGTGGAAAGAACACAGGCTTTGGATTCACAGAAATTTGTTTCAAATCCTTCATATCTGTGTGAGCCTGGGCAAGTTGTGTAATTTCCCTGAGTCTTGGTTTCTTCACCTCAATAATGATTGAAAAGTTTGTTGGGAGGAGTAAATGAAATATATATATAAAACACCTGGGAAAATCATTGGCTATATCAGTTTATTGTTTTGAATGGGTTAGGTTTTTATGGCTCTGGACTTATAATAACATACTTCACTTGACTATTTTTAAAGTGTTTGTACTAGGAAGGTAACCTTTTTTTAGTTAAGTCAGAATCAGTCTCACTTAATGTGCAATTTATATCAAATTCACTAAAACTTTATAATCATAATCTCTTCAGAAGTTCCTTCTGCTTTCAAGCTGTTTATCAAATGAGTTTTAGGACTTGTTGGCATTTTGACATGCTTATAGTTAGCTGTGTAATCATTTTACAACTTGACAGCAGTGAGGCCAATTGTGAAGTTACATATTATTCTTGAAAGAGTAAAATGGCCTAATCAAACCTATACCTATAAAAATTTAGTAAATTCCAATGACATGTGAGCCACCACTTTTGATTATTAGTAGAAATGACTGAAAATTTTGACCATATTATTAGATATTGACATGGTTGTAAGCCATGATAAATTATAAAACTTTAAATTCTGTTTAAAAATATGAATGGATATAAAATCATAAACATTCATTTGCGATTACTATTTTGATACAAATAGTTTTTTTTCCATAGATGACCTATATCTCTCTAACTTATTCTCTTTTGTTATTATGAAGCTCTTAAAACATCACCGTATTTTCTCTGTTATTTGAGAGATATCCATTCTATTTTTCTTAAAGATTGGGACAGGGAGAAATTACTTGAAGCTTGGATGTCCAACCCAGAGAACTGCTGCCAACGATCAGGTGTTCAAATGCCAACTCCACCACCAAGTGGGTATAATGCCTGGGACACACTCCCTTCTCCAAGAACTCCAAGGACTACACGTTCTTCCATCACGTCTCCAGATGAAATAAGTTTATCTCCTGGGGATTTGGACACCAGTTTGGTATGGTTTAGTATTCCGTGTACTTCCCATAGTTTTAGTTTTAATATTGTTTCATGGAACCTCTAGTCATAATTCTTGTAATTGAATCCTATACCCTACTTAAAAGGTTCAATTATTTCATGCTTTGGTAAATATTTATTATCACAGACTATTTTTGAGATCTCTGAATTACAGATTGAAAAGCAAAAGGGGTTTCTTTTTCTCTTTTAAAACAAAACATAAGAGAATTTGGGAAAACCATCTACAATATTTTCACTTAAAATCTCCAATTGCTTAAAATTTTGAGCACACCATACTGAAATATTAAAAGTTGAGTTTGTGATAGGCACCTGAAACCCAAAGATATGAAAATATTTTTATATTTTTCTGAAGACATTTATCATATGTTGATGATTATGTATTTGTTTCAGTAAAACTTCTGGAGTTTGTCATCTGGATACATTTCCAAAATAAATATTTGCTTTTTATTGAGAAACAGTACTGCCATTGTGTGCATTTTTAATTGGCAAACCATTGGTGTACTGTTACAGGAACTTTTTATGTTTCTCGAATAATTCAGCCACACAAAATATGTTATAAATATGAATGCACTCCAGATTTTATCTGGGCCTTCTTGGAAAACAGAATCTTACTTCTGTAATTCACATCTGTAACATTATAAAGGTAGTTATTGTTTAGAAGATACACAGCTTTGTAGCATGGTTCCCTGGGTAGAAATCCTTAAATTGCTCCTCTGAATATCCTGAGTTGCTGTATTGAAAAAACAGAGTTACTCCGTTTTTGTAGATTTTCTGGGGTGCGTATAGGGTGAAGGACATGATATTGAAGTGGTTATTTTGCAAGGAGCAATTTGATCTTGACTTGAATAGATTGCAATGATTTGTTCCTTGTATTTCCTTTTCCAAACAAATAGTTGCTGGCTAATTTAACCACATACGTTTGGAATTTAAGAATTTCACTTTTGCATTAAAACATTTAAATCCCACAATAATTTATAATGAGATAAGCATGATATTTGTTATTTAGTCAAAGGTAGGCACACTAACTTTAATTTCCCTTATAACTTTGAAACACTGTTTATAATTACTATGCTAGTATTTTTGCCATAAGCTAATGAACAAAGAGATGTTCTATCTCCAAGGTATGACTTTGTTTAAATCATTTTCTTCTTCACTTCCAGTGTGACATTTGTATGTGCAGTATTTCTGTATTTGAAGACCCAGTGGATATGCCCTGTGGACATGACTTTTGTAGAGGATGTTGGGAATCGTGAGTATATGTGCAGCTTAGTATTTCTTACTGCATGATAGCACTCTGATTTGGCAATAAAATTGCTTGCTTTCAGTATTTAATGATATGGATTATTTATATTGGTTTCAGAGTTACACTCAAATGTGTTATATTTTACTACTAAAGAAGAATTCTGTTTTTATTTTGACATCTTCCTATCTATTAATTTAGTAAAATTATTTAATTTAGTAAAATTATTTAATTTAGTAATTAAGGTTATTTTGCTTAATGTAAGGTACTTTGGGGAACAAAGCAGATGTAGGTAAATAAGTTTTCTCATCTATTGTAAATTTTAAGGCTGCACCTCAATATCAAGAATCAGTTTCTTATATCCCAAGATTGTTTAAGCATTTGTTTTTACGCTTTCTCTGAACTTTTTGTGACAAGCAGATAGCCTTGGAAATCTGTAAGAATATGGACGCTTAAAATTCCTTTTTAATCAATTCAAAGTTAGATGTCTCTGCTAAGCATGGTTGGTCTATATTACAAACTGAAATTTTACTTTCCTCCTCATGTTTATCTCTGTTCTCCTTCCCATTACCTTGCCAAGATTTATACTTTCTCACCATCCATTAATGTTGCTCTAATGTTGTACTTTTTGAGAGAGGTTTATAAACTAAATGAAGAAGATCAATATAATGAGCAATACGTTATCAGGTTATCTCTGGAGACACGTAAATCTAATGATTATGACCTCAGCAAAGCATATCACTAATATTTAAGGGAAAAGTTTTCAAACTGTTCTTTTTCGTAGAATACTAGGAACCAAGTATAGGGAACTAGGGAATACCATGTTGCGTGAAACAGCAAGAACCTGAGGAAATTTTCTGTTGTTTTTTTTTTAATAACTTTGTCGTGGTATGGATAGCATACACTAAAACACATATTCAAAATAAATAATTCAGTAGGCTTTGACATACATATATACCCATGAAACCATTATGACAATCAAGATAATGCATATATCCATTACCCCCAAAAGTTTCCTCATTTCTCCTTGAAATCCCTCCCACCCTTCTCTTTCCACCACCACCCTCCACCTCCCATCTGTAGGCAACCACTGATCTTCTTTCTGTCACTGTGGTTTCATTTTGAGTACATTTTCTTTATCTGTTTTCCAAATTGGGATATAAGGGAAGATTATATTTGGATTTATATTTGTATAAATGGATTTGTATATTATATTTACATTATTTATTTGGAAGGGAAAAATAATCTGCTTTAAAAAAAATCAGAATAAGTAAGAATATCTGGTTGTTCTTTTTAAAACATAGATTAGACTCTACTCTGAATCTAATTAGATGGGATCAAATCAGTGCAGCTGATACAGATAAATTAATTGGCAGAGGTCAGAACTCACAACACAAAGCAAACTTTGAGCTGGTTCTGAGCACAGAAAATCTTCCACAGGTTTAGTACTTTATTTAGCTTAAAACTGTCAACTGTATTATATTAGGAAGTATTATCTGGGTTCTACCAAGTTTGTTACTCTTGATGTTGATTTCTCTGTGAAAATTGAGCCCCTCTAAGGGATTTACTTGAATTTTCTTGAACTTCCTTGACCTTCCTCTCCAAACTCCTATCACAGGAACCATCTCCCATACTTAATGGTAAGATTTAAATTTGAAAGATCTAATTATTGTTTTCCATGGTACCTTATCAGCCTACCTAGGATATTCCTCCTCTCTCCTACCAGGTAGTTCTTGTCAAATCAAGCATCAGTAAAACAAGTACCAGATTGAGTGACTCGTATGTGAATAAAACCATTTTAAAATTAATTGCAGTCCTTTCATGGGCATATAGAAAAACTCTTCAGTCTAAGAAGCAAGGAAGAATTTTTAAAGGTCCCTAGATAGTTTTGAAAACATCTTAATTTATCTTACTCTTCTCTACCCCCTTATCTCATCAGTCTATACAGGTGCTTTGAAGCATCTATGCCAAGGGCTTAAATGAAAGAGAAATTACTATTTTCTACCCAGCCTAGAATATCCTTCCTGCTACTGATTAGTTGTTGATTTACTAAGTGGTAACCTTCCTGTGCCTCAATTTCCTAAACTATAAAATGGTGACAGTGGTGAGTACTTTATAGGATTGTTGTTAAATGGCTTAATATATGGAAAATGCTTAGAACAGGGCCTGGCATATAGTAACCACTCAGTAAATGTTAGTTATTACCATCTTACTAAGCTTGATAATAAACAGTGGGAACTTACGATATAATCTGTGAACCTGACCTACAAGATAAAAATATAGGTAAAGTTTGCCCCAGGTTTCTCTCTTTTACTAACATTCATCAACTCTATGTTCTGCTTTTAAATTTAGTGAGAAATTCTATGTTGCTGAAAATTAGTAGACTGGCTCACAGAGAGATGATCCTTTCTTCAGTGAGGTCTTCTCAGTTCTGTCATTTAATTCCCCAGAGATAGTTAAACCTGCTCTGATGTATTTAGAATACATAAAATTCAAAAACATCATTATATAGTAACTATGTCTAAGTATGTTGTGCACTTTGACAGGGGACTATAAGTATTAAGGTAAATTATATCTAACTTTACAGGGAACCTATTCATAGCTAAAAGGAAGAGAATCCTGCTATGTGAAAAAAGGAACTCTGCAGTTAGCTGTTCTCAAACTTTTAGTCTCAACATCCCTTTACACTTTTAAAAATTGTTGAGGACGTTTTTCACATAACTAGAACAAATAATTCTAAAATTTGTATGGACATACAAAAGACCCTTCATAGCCAAAGCAGTCTTGAGAAAAAAGAACAAAGCTAGAGTTGTCACACTCCCTGATTTTAAACTTTACTACAAAGCTGCAGTTATCAAAACAGTATGGTACTGGCACAAAAACAGACACAGATCAATGGAACAGAATAGAGAGCCCAAAAATGAACCCACACTTATATGGGCAATTAATCTGCAACAAAAGAGGCAAGAATATACGATGGAGAAGAGATGACCCCTTCAATAAATGGTACTGGGCAAACTGGACGGCCACATACAAAGAATCAAGTTGGACTACTCTCTCTCACACCATGCACAAAAATATATTCAAAATGGATTAAAGACTTAAATGCAAGACCTGAAACCACAAACTTCTACAAGAAAACATAGGCAGTAAGCTCTTTGACATCATTCTTAGTAATATTTTTTTGGATATGTCTCCTCAGGCAAGGGAAATTCACACTTCAAAAGTTTGTTTCGGGCTTCCCTGGTGGCGCAGTTGTTGAGAGTCCGCCTGCCGATGCAGGGGACACGAGTTCGTGCCCTGGTCCGGGAAGATCCCACATGCCGCGGAGCGGCTAGGCCCATGAGCCATGGCCGCTGAGCCTGTGCTCCGTAACGGGAGAGGCCACAACAGTGAGAGGCCCACGTACTGCAAAAAAAAAAAAAAAAAAAAAGTTTGTTTCTTCAGGGCTTCCCTGGTGGCGCAGTGGTTAAGAATCCGCCTATCAATGCAGGGGACGTGGGTTTGAGCCCAGGCCCAGGAAGTTCCGACATGCCATGGAGCAACTAAGCCTGTGCACCACAACTACTGAGCCTGTGCTCTAGAGCCTGCGAGCCACAGCTGCTGGGCTCGCATGCCACAACTACTGAAGTCCGCACACCTAGAGCCCATGCTCAGCAACAAGAGAAGCCACCACAATGAGAATTCCGTGCACCACAACAACGAGTAGCCCCCACTCACCGCAACTAGAGGAAACCCACACACGGCAACAAAGACCCAACGCAGCCAAAAATAAATAAATAAAAAATTTTTTTAAAGTTTATTTCTTCTTTTTCCATGGGAAATATTAATGATAAAACCCTCACTAAAATTTATGAATTCTTTTTTCTGTGCCAGGCACCATGTAAATATTTCACATACATTATATCATATAATCTGTATAACAACCCTGAGAAGTACATATTGTTATCTCCATTTTACATATAGCGAAATTGAGGCCCAGAACAGTTAAATGAATTGCTTAAGGTCATATAACTTGTTGGTGGCAGACCTGGAATTCTCTAATATAAAATCTTGCTGTTGCTCTTTCTCGTGGCGCCTCGGAGGCGGTCGGCAGCTTCAGAATGAAGCTGAACATCTCTTTCCCGGCCACTGGCTGCCAGAAACTCATTGAAGTGGACGATGAACGAAAACTTCGAACCTTTTATGAGAAGTGTATGGCCACAGAAGTTGGTGCTGACGCTCTGGCTGAAGAATGGAAGGGTTATGTGGTCCGAATCAGTGGTGGGAACGACAAACAGGGTTTCCCCATGAAGCAGGGTGTCTTGACCCATGGCCGAGTCTGCCTGCTACTGAGTAAGGGGCATTCCTGTTACAGACCAAGGAGGACTGGAGAAAAGCGCAAATCTGTGCAGGGCTGCATTGTGGATGCCAATCTGAGCGTTCTCAATTTGGTCATTGTAAAAAAGGGGAGAAGGATATTCCTGGACTCACTGATACTACTGTGCCTCATCGCCTGGGGCCCAAAAGAGCTAGCAGAATCCGCAAACTTTTCAGTCTCTCTAAAGAAGATCATGTCCGCCAGTATGTTGTGAGAAAGCCTCTAAACAAAGAAGGTAAGAAACCTAGGACCAAAGCACCCAAGATTCAGCGTCTTGTTACTCCACGTGTTCTGTAACACAAACGTCGGCAAATTGCTCTGAAGAAACAGCGTACTAAGAAAAATAAGGAAGAGGCTGCAGAATATGCTAAACTTTTGGCCAAGAGAATGAAGGAGGCCAAAGAAAAACGCCAGGAACAGATTGCCAAGAGACGGAGGCTGTCCTCTCTGAGAGCTTCTACTTCTAAATCTGAGTCCAGTCAAAAATGAGATGTTCTTAGAGTAACAAATAAATATGATCAGACATCAAAAAAAAAAAAATCTTGCTGTTAACTACTTAATTCACCTTGGGCTAGATTCCTGCCACTTTCCAGGATGTCTTTTCTGTACTACCTCAACTAGTGTGCCTAGAATAGGACATGAAACTCATTTTAATATTTGTCTAAATGAAATATAAGCAGAAAACCTTTTCTTCAAAAAGTTATGCTGTATTCCAATGCCACCTCAAAAATCTCTTGAATTATCTATGGTTTAATTCTGTACCATTGCTCTCTTTAATTTAAAAGTGTAGAGTATTGAGAATTGAATATGACCTTTCTAAACCACTTATTTCTATTTTTAATGTTAAATATATTGTTTCAAATTTTTAAAGAGGATAAAGCAAACAAAGTTAAAGAAATTATAAAACATAGATCTGTATATAAATATTCATACATATATAATGAATGGTTGGGCAGGTAATAAGTGTTCAGTGTTTGTGAATTATATGAATTAATGTATTACAATTGATATTGCACAGTTTGTTCATTGGTATATTTTAATTATACTCTAACAGAAAATTCAGCATCAAGAAAAAATTCTTAGAATGTGCAAATTATATCCTTGCCTTTTTTCTATCCATTGATAATTTTAATAGGTTTTTGAATCTGAAAATTCAAGAAGGTGAAGCTCACAACATTTTCTGCCCTGCATATGATTGCTTCCAACTTGTTCCTGTGGATATCATAGAAAGCGTAGTTTCTAAGGAGATGGACAAACGATACCTACAGTTTGATATTAAGGTATGCTGCCAATTATCTGTGTGATTTCCAAAATATAAATTTTATTAAACCTATATAACAGATTTTAATTTTTTTGTTTTATTTTTGAAAACAAAGTAATGGACTCTGACTTTGTCAGAAAAACTGCATAAAGGAATGGTGGCCTAAATTATAGTTTTAAACTAAAGCATTATTTTATAATCATGATAGAAGTAAAAGCAAAAAGCCATAATAGTAGTTCACAAAAAAAATAAAACTATCGCTCCAAACTATTCATTGATTTGCATGTTGAACTTTTATAACTGATTGATCAAGATAACGTTCAAAGTAAATAGTAACTATTTTAAATTTTCCAGAAGACATATTTTTACTCCTCAGTGTAAATATTTAGAAATAAAGATTATCAACTTGGAAATTTATGGATTTTTTAATTTCAAGTAATAGTTTCATAAAACAAATTATAATGTTTATTTCATCTTTTTTTCCCCATCTTCTTTTTCACTCAGGAGTTATTCAGAAGTGTACGCAAACGCAAATCTTTGTGTGATTTAAAAGTTACATTTTAACTGTCTTGTTCAGATTTTTTTTATGGTCTAATCCCTAATACATGGACTTTTAAAAAAGAAGTCCTACTGTTTCTTTAACATAGAAAGCATCTTAATATTGACTTTTTTTTTACATTTTTCTTTTTTTTATTATTGTGGCAAAATACACATAAACTTTACCATTATAACTAGTTTTAAGTGAACTAAGTACTTTTACTTTGTTGTGCAACCATCACCACTCTCCATGTCTAGAAGTTTTTTCATCATCCCAAACTGAAACTCTGTTCCCATTGAACGCTAACTTCCCATTCCCTCTTCCCACAGCCCCTGGTAACCACTGTTGTGCTTTCTGTCTCTATGTCTTCCACTATTCTAGGCATCTTATATAAGTGGAATCACACAATATTTATCCTTATGTGTCTGGTTTATTGCACTTAGCATAATGTCTTCAAGGTTCATTCATGTTGTAGCATGTATCAAAATTTCCTTTCTTTTTAAGGTTGAATAATAGTCCAATAATGTATATACCACATTTTGTTTATGCATTCATTCATCCATGGATATTTGGGTTGTTTCTGCCTTTTGACTGCTGTGAATAATGCTGCTATGAACATGGGTGTACAAATATCTATCCCAGTTCCTGCTTTTAATTATTTGGGGTATATATGCAGAAGTGGAATTGCTGGATCATATGGTAATTCTATGTTTATAATATTGATTTTTATGTATTATTAGAGTACCATTTAGAAATTTACTGTTCTGATGCAACTAATAATCACAAGATTCTATTTATAAAAATTATTTTTCATCAGAAAAGTGGCACATTGTATGAGCAAACATTTTTAAATTACACATTTTCTGTATTTAAATTACAGCATTTTTACTCTATCATCATCTACTTGGTTTTTAGATTAAAGAAAACATAAATTTTAAAAGTCATGTCATTACTAAGGTAATTGCCACATTTTTCCTTCTTATTTTATATATCCCAATACTATTTTAAGTGTTTCTTGAGACTGACTATGCTTTGTTTTTTTATTTCACTCTGTTTTTGCTTTAAAGTAAATTGACATATGGGGTACACTCCCTATTAGAATTGAGAGTTAAAATGTTTTGTTATGTTTTGTTATTGCTGTTTAAACAGGCCTTTGTTGAAAATAACCCTGCCATTAAATGGTGTCCTACTCCAGGCTGTGAAAGAGCAGTCAGACTAACAAAACAAGGGTCAAACACATCTGGGTCTGATACACTCAGCTTCGCCTTGCTCAGAGCCCCTGCTGTGGACTGTGGAAAAGGACACCTCTTCTGCTGGTCAGTAAAAGACAAGTTGGAATAGCCTAATCACCTTTCTGACAGTTTTTAAAGAGACTTTATACTTTGAATCAGGCCTTTAAATTGTAGTATTTTTGATGTCATTCTTATTCATTAAAAAATATGTAAAGAGTGGTGATAGTTTACATTTATTGTGTGCTTGATGTGTGCCAGCCACCTTGCCAAATATTTTCAAATATTGAATTCTCCTAACAATGCTATGAACGGAGTGATATTATTATACCCATTTTACAGATACGGAAATTTAGGCACAGAGGAGTTGCCCAGGGTTATGCAGCTAGGAATTGGCAGAAATGGAATTAAAGCCCAGCTCTGGTGCTAGAGCCCATGCACTTGAACTTTAATACCAAATTACTCACCATAGATTAGAAAATGTTTAGAGTTTAACATCGTTTCTTAAAGTAGAAGTCTCTAGCAGTGATTCTTAACCAGGCATGCCCAGAATTTAGTATTAAGACAGCTTTTCCCAATTTTCATTCTAGACCCCGACAAGAGATATTTTGATTTAGTGGATTTTGGAGTGGGGCTTCAAAAAAAAAAAAAAAAAGCTCTTATGTGATTCTAATGCACAGTACCAGTTAAGAACCAGTTTGTGTCTTATGTTTTATTTAATTTCTAGTGCCTGATAAATAATTAGTAAGTATGAACTGATGATAAATCAGTAATGAATAGGCCATGTAACTATGTATAGTCTCTTGACTGTATGTTTGTCTGACATCCGCGTTATACTTTATTCAATTATAACTGTTTTAGTTTTAGTTAATTAAGTGATCAGAAGAAGAAATAGTATTTGTTATGCTTTTTGCTCATTTCCAGATTTATCACATATGCAAGGAAATATTGTACTTGAGGTAGATATAAAACTCTAATCTTTACTTGTATGCTTATCAGAAACCAAAATCAAACTGTAGCACTGCTAGATAGTAAAAAGGCAGTTATGGAAATATCCCTACCGTGAAAGGTCTATTTCTTAACCCCATCATCATTATCATTAGCTAAAAATATTTCTTGAACTGCCAAGCTATATATAGCACTGAATTCTAGGTCAGGTGTCAGCAAAGTAGTGTCTGCACCAATTTTTAAAAATAAAGTTTTATTAGAACACAGCCACACCCACTCATTGCCAGTTTGTTTACCTATTGTCTGTGGCTGCTTTCAGGCTATGACAGCATCGAGTAGTTGTGACAGAGACCATATGGCTTGCAAAACCCAAGATATTTAGTATCTGGCCCTTTACAGAAAAAGCTTGCGAGGCTTCTGGCTAAGTGCTTGAATATAGTGATTAATGAAAGGAAAACCACATTTACTACTTTCATGGCTAAATCAGGTTCAGCAAGTAAAATAGCAACAAAATACTGAATAATAGATTATATCCACATGCCTTAAGATAATTTTTCAAAACATTTAAAAAGCAAATTCCTAATTTTTAGTTTTACATGTTTTACTGTTTGATGGTTGAGTCCTAATTCTACCTCACTATCCCACCAGAAGAGATAAGGATCCAGCAACAGAAATGAGAAGTGAGTTATTGAATACACACAAGCTTACTTGTTTGCATATAAATTGTCCTTAGATTAATATGAATCTACTTTATTAGTAAGAATATTAAAAGAAGAAAATAAAGGAGCTTCTTCTTTGAAGTTAGTTTCTTGAGAAACTTAAGCTCTAGTGCCCTAAAGCACCCCATCTAGAATAGTACTAATTATGTACTATCCTTCAGAAAATCATTTTCTGAGCCCTCTGGTTCAGGTAAGCACCCCTGGATGAAAAAAGCTGATTAAGAGGATTGGTGGAGAGGCTACAAAAATGGAAAACATAGATTAGTAAAATGTATAGAAGATTAAGAAGATGATAACATTTGCTAACATCTGAGGATAATAAAATTTTGAAAGGAAAAGAAAAATCTGTGATTGGCATTGTCTTCTTAAACTCTGTGGTTTCTGTGGCCTAGCTTTTATTAGTTTTCACTGTAGATTAGCTTTTACTTTCTTGTATTCTTCCCCACCTCTCTTTGTATGCTGCAAGTAGTAAGTTTGGTTTGACTGAAAATACGGAAACTAATGGAAAAACCTACCAAGGTAGATTAGATTCTAAAAGCTATATATGCCAATAAACATATATGATGCTATAAACTGTACCTTTCTAGTCTAGTGTTTGGAGAAAATATGTCAGCTACTCTTTCTCACACCCCAAAATATCAGGCTGGTTATACTCAGTATCCATTGGAAACTATATGCCAAGATCACAGGCCCTACTTGGAATTTTATCCCAGTTCAAGGGATCTGTGGATGACCACATGGATTTAAGATCACATTTGGTAATTATTTACTCCTTCTGCTATTATAAGGGTGGTAGATAACTTAGCAAATAGTATCATCATTTTCTGACATAGCAATTCAGAACTTAACTTTATTACCTTTCATTTTTGAAATTCATTAAGCTATAGGATTGATATATGTAGGTATATGATATATGTATATTCTAGGATTTTTACATTGCTTCACCTCTCTAAGCATTAATTTGCAATTTTTGTTTTTACATAGCTTCCTACTTGTATTCATATAGTATAAAAGCTTTGCCTATAGTCAGAAATTCTAAGAAAAAAAGGAAATTCTAAGTAGAATTCTGCTGCCCTTACTTATCTAGTGTTTCAAAGAGAAAGAAAGTCTGCTTCATGCAAAAAGAAGCTTTGCAAGAGAGATCTTTATAAAATAAAAGCATGTGATTCAGGGTTTTCTTCTTTCTTTCCCCCCAAAGTTCAAAAATATTTTCTAAAAATGATTGCAAAAACCACAAGAAATGCCAATAACAGTTTCTTCTTTTTAAGAACTACGTGTGACAGAATCAGTTGAGAGCTATCCCCAAGAGATGTCTGCTTGGATATAACTGAATATATTCATTGTTGGGAGGGAAGGTAGGAGTAGGCATTTTCCTTCCCACCACAGGATAACCCCTTCTATTATAACTTGTTCACCAACAAGTTCTGTGCCCTTAATAACTGAACCTAGAATGCTTTTTCCCACTATCCTGTGTAATTACAGTTTCTCTGTCAGAGTATTTGCTACCAGTCATTGGTGTCTTGGTTAAAGCTTTCTTCAGGAAATTAGTTTTCCAGTATCTGTAGAACATTCCAGTATCTTCATTATTTCTGTCAGAATACTCTGTCTTCCTACACATGGCATAATCCAGATTATCAGTCACCTATTACATCTGATAGCATTGTCATCACTGTACTGTACTTTGGAGAAGTTCAGGCTTATTTTCTCTGATGTGTTAGTTTTCAAAGATCTACTTTGAAAGATCTACTTTGTAGATACTATCTACTTCTACTTTTAATCAATGCAATATTTTATTAATGTCTATTAAATTATCACTAAGTTACTAAGGAGCTGTATAAAACCACAGTTATGGAAAAGGTTTCCCAAATGCCAGATTTGGTAATAAGTCAGAAATTTAAGAAAATTAAGTTATTCTTTCCAGGTATTTAGTGATTTTTTTAGGTATACAATTCAATGGCATTAAGTACATTAACAGTGTTGTGCAACCATCACCCCTATCCATTTTAGAACATTTTTATCATCCCAAATAAAAACTCCACAACTATTTAAGCAATAGCTCCCCATCCTCCCTCCCCGACCCCAGCTCCTGGTAATCATTATTCTACTTTGTCTCTATGAATTTCCCTATTCTAGATATTTAATATAAGTGGAGTTATACAATATTTGTCCTTTGGTGTCTGGCTTATCTCACTTAGCATAATGTCTTCAAAATTCATTACATGTTATAGCATGTATCAGAAGTTCATTCCTTTTTATGGCTAATATTCCATTGAGTGTATATAGCACATTTTGTTTATCCATTCATATGTCAGTGAACAGTTGAGTTGTTGCCATCTTTTGGCTGTTGTGAATACTGTTATGAGCATTGGTGTAAAAGTTTGAGTCCTTGTTTTCAGTTCTGTTGAAACTATTTGAGGAACTACCAAAATGTTTTTCATAACAGCTGTATCATTTTACATTCCTACCAGCCGTGCTCAAGGGTTCCAGTTTTTCCACATCCTTCCCAGCACTTGTTATTTTCTGTTGTTTTTCAAAAATAGTAGCCATCCTAATGGGTATGAAGTAGAATTGATACATTCTTAATATAGTGAAATGTTACCTCATAGTTAGTTAAGACTCTACCTGTCAGTTGGCATGTCTTCTTAACTTAAACTTTGTAAACAAGATCTTTGTTTAGGGACTTCCCTGGCGGTCCATTGGTTAAAACGCTGTGCTAAGTGTCCATCATCGGATGAATGGATAAAGAAGATGTGGCACATATATACAATGGAATATTACTCAGCCATAAAAAGAAACGAAATTGAGCTATTTGTAATGAGGTGAATGGACCTAGAGTCTGTCATACAGAGTGAAGTAAGTCAGAAAGAGAAAGACAAATACCGTATGCTAACACATATATATGGAATTTAAGGAAAAAAATGTCATGAAGAACTTAGGGGTAAGACAGGAATAAAGACACAGACCTACTAGAGAATGGACTTGAGGATATGGGGAGGGGGGAGGGTAAGCTGTGACAAAGCGAGAGAGTGGCATGGACATATATACACTACCAAACGTAAACTAGATAGCTAGTGGGAAGCAGCTGCATAGCACAGGGAGATCAGCTCGGTGCTTTGTGACCACCTAGAGGGGTGGGATAGGGAGGGTAGCAGGGAGGGAGACGCAAGAGGGAAGAGATATGGGGACATATGTATATGTATAACTGATTCACTTTGTTCTAAAGCAGAAACTAACACACCATTGCAAAGCAATTATACTCCAATAAAGATGTAAAAAAAAAAAAAAAAACACTGTGCTTCCACTGTAGGGGGCGCAGGTTCCATCCCTGGTCAGGGAACTAAGATCCTACATGCCTCTTGGCCAAGAAAAAAAAAAAATTAAGAAAAAGAAAAGATCTTTGTTTAAAATGAGACTGGTGATGATGATGGCACCCATAGATTGGGTTTTTCTTTGCCCCAAATGACGTTTTGTTATTAACTAGAATGATTAGCTTTGTGCTACAGAATATAATGTCATATTGAATTAAATAATTCGTAAAGGCTCTAAGTCATTTTTGTTTGACTTTTTAAATTTTATTTATTATTTATTTATTTGGCTGTGCTGCGTCTTAGTTGCAGCATGCAGGATCTGTAGTTGCGGCATGAGGGATCTTTTAGCTGTGGCATGTGGGATCTAGTTCCCTCACCAGGGATCAAACCTGGGCCCCCTGCATTGGGAGCACAGAGTCTTAGCCAGTGGACCCCCAGGGAAGTCCTTAATGTTTGACTTTTATATACCTATAGAAAGAATATATAATTAAGTTACAAATAATACATTGCTACAGTTTTAATTATTTAAATAAAAATTTGCCAAATTCCAATAAGACAGAAAATTGGAATTTATCAAACTTGAAAGTAAGTTAGATTGCCTTTGCTGTTACTTGGGGATTCAGAGGTAAAAGTAATGACAAGAATGTGATGTAAAATAGTACTTCCCAAACTTTAAAATGCAGATGGGTCATATGGTGATTTTGATAAAATGCAGATTCTAATCAGTAGGTCTCATGGGGCCTGCTCTTCTGCATGTTTAACAAGCTCCTGAGTAATGGCAATGCTGCTGGGCAGGGGAACACCCATTGAATTGCAAGAATTTAAACTATTAGTGAGACAGAACCCAATTGATAAAAAATACTTTACAGCTCTTAAGGCATGAGAGGCTAAATTATAAATATTAGGTAATCTATTTGGAACTTTTTAAAATGTGTGAATAAATGTACTGATGAAAGAAAATCTGTCCTGGTGGTATTGAGCTTTAGAATCATGCTTCCAGTTCCTCTATTGAAATGCTTCATCTCTCAGTAGTCACTGTGCCTCAGTGTTCTCAACTTTACATTTGGAACAGTACTTCCCACCTGTGCTTTTACCTTGATGTTGATGAAGGATACTTTTAAATTGCCTTTTCCACGTTTTCCTCTTTAGGGAGTGCCTTGGTGAAGCCCATGAGCCTTGTGACTGCCAAACATGGAAAAATTGGCTACAAAAAATAACTGAAATGAAACCAGAAGAACGTAAGAGGAATTTTAGATAGCTACTTATTTTATAATAGCATTCAAAAGATAACATGGTTTTATTTCTTAGAGTCTTCATTTAAAAATGAAGTTTTAAGTTTTCAAGTTTGTTAATGCGACAGCCCGCCTTTTTAACCCCTCTAACCAACATCCTTTTGGAGATCCCAAGGGGGGAAAGCATAGACAGGTTCCATGTTTCTAATGGACTTATTAGGACTCCAGGGTAAACAGGGGTCACATTTAAGTTCTGCTCCTATAGTCCTTCCCTTTTATCCTGGGGTGGGCTAACTAGCTTTTCTGTACTTCATGAGAAGAAATGTATGATCTGTACTGAGAGGAAGCTTCTTATTTCCTTGGAAACTTACAGTGGAGGATAAGGCAAGTTAATTTCTTGCTCTTATGTGGTTCTGTAGATTTACTTACATTAAATGCCATGTCTATAACTAATTTTTACTGAGATGTCTATAAATATATTACTTCTGTTAATCCTCACACAAATGCTATGAGATTGATGCTGGTTGTCCCATTGTACAGATAGGAAGCTAACAGATTGGATTGAGTGACACAGGGGAAACAGAGTGGGTTTGAATTAGCCTTCCTAATAGCAATTCCCATGTTTGACAAGTAAATATATCTGCTTTGCCATAATTTCTCACCTCCTGAAGTAAATATTTTATGACAACTGTCGTAAAATTAATATAAATGAAAACTAATTTGGTGGTTTTTAACATTTTAAAGAATAGTGTTAGTTTGAAGTATTGCAGATGAGGATTAAGAATTCACACACTTCATCTACACTTATTATGAGCAAAGCACATAATAAAGATGATGCCAGCCTTCAAAGAGTACAGAGGCTAGAAGGGAAGCAGTCAGATAATTACAGTATCATATGTTAACTAACACAGTTGGATAAAGATGAGAATACAAAAACAGAAACAACTAACTCAGATTGGGGACAGAGGATGTTGACAGCAGCAAGATATGAGTTGGGTTTCAGCATATCCACAGAAGCAGAGATGTGGTAGGTAATGTCAGCAGCTGAAGTGACACTGGGAGAGACTGGCTGGCAGCCATGAGTCCCTAAAGGCTTGTATTATATTGGGCAATATACCATTGCCCAAGAGATTATTCTCAGCAGTTTATATTCACAAGATCGATTTTGTGCACTGACTCGGGGTTATTCAGATCCATGGAAAAGACACTACTTAGGTAAACCAGAATACCAGTTTATTCATTGACAATGAGGGTGATCCCTTTCACATGATGAGAAGGCTCATGTCCTTTAAATGGGAGCAAAGGGAAGTGGATAATTTTAGGATATTTTTTAGTGAGGGCTGATTAATCATTTCTGTCCTGAACATTCATCATTCAGTCAACAAATATTTTTTGAGTACCTGCTTCCCAAATCAAAAAGATTTGTATAGATTGTTCTTGTTCCCCAGGTTCATTGTATCTCTCTCTTGAATACCAGATACAGCTTGCCATTGCTCTCTGGATACCCACCCATTAGCCCTATCTGTGTATGAGTATGTCTATGTGTGTGAGTTCCATAAAGAGATTAATACCATTACCCTGCAACACCTTTAAACATGACAAGACGACTGGATTTTGTTTTCTTCTCCTGCTTCTGACACCTAGAAACATCTATATTTCTATTAGAGATGGCTTGCTATTGCCCACCTACCTGCATTTCTTTATACATTCTGTGGAGTTTAAAATTATGGTCCAGGGGAGACATTTGTGAGAGATGAGGCTGGAAAGGTAGGTGTTGCCAGATTGTGAGGGTTCTTGCCAAATTGTCTGAATTTTTCCTATTAACAGAATAAGCCATAGAATGCATTTTTTGAATAGGGAAGTGGCATTGTTAAAGATACTTTTATCAAGATAACTGATAACTAGGAAGGGTAGACTAAAGGAGAGTTAGGTCAGAAGTAGGAAGGTGAATTTTTAGTTTGGGTCACAAGGTAGATCATGATGTCATTGGTGAAATTAGGAAATTCAGGTAAAGGAGTAATTTTCAGGGGAAAATAATTAATTTTGTTGTGGGCATTTTGCACCTGAGGTACCTACAGGACATATGTGTGGAGATGTCCAGTGGCTTTTAGAAGTGCTTGTCTCCAGCTCAGAAAAAATGCTGAGAAAACTTAGGAGTAACTTGTTGCTTTTAAATAGTATCTTCATTATGTGTTTAGCATTTATTTAGTGCTGTTTTATGTTAGAGTACAGAAATAAGATGCCCTCTATGCTCTTGAAATTTACATTTTAGAGTTGGAGACAGGTATGTACAAAACTCAGAAAAATAAGTATAAAGGTGGTGTGAGAGAACAGTATACCTGTGATACATTGTGAGGGAGGGGAGGAACAAAGGAGCAGATTAGTTAGGAGATCATCTAGGAAAGAGATAAGGAAAGCTTTATAAAATAATTGATACATAAGCCTTGTATTGAAAACTGATAGATGTTCTTCACACAGACCAGAATAGGAAGGGCATTCTAGGCTCATGGTAAAGTAGGGCTGTGAAATAGCATGGCGTATTCAAGGACTGCAAATAATTCAGTTCAACCAGTGCAAAGGTGCAGTGAGAGATGAGACTGCATGTGCAGGGGTGGGGGGTTATATGTAATGCTGGGAGGTCTGACTTTACCCCGAGACACCAAAAAGAAGTTTTGAGTAGGAAAGTGATAACTGAAGATGTTTGCTTAGAAAAATCATTCAGGTGGAAGTGTGGATGATGAATTAGGGGCTATTGAGATACTAGGTAAGAAAGCTGTTTCTGAGACAACTTCAACATGTCCAGGTGAGAGAACATAAGGGCTTGAACAAGACAGCCAGTACAGATGGGAGAGGAAAGGTGTTTACAGGAGAAGTAAGAAGATAACTTTTCATTTTATTAAGTTATTAATCTAGTGTACTTACCAGTTGCCTAAAAGAGTTAATGCACCACAAGAAGTAATTAGTACAGTATAGTATTTAATTCTTGAGAAGAAAATGGCCAGAAGTATGTGATTTGAGATATAAAGCAAGTATTTTGAAATGGGTGACTATTTTTAGTTATCCCTTGCCAATGTAAAATTGGATCAATCACTCCATATTCACAAATAAGTCTTATTAGAGAAGAAGAAGGAGAATGACCTGGCTAGTCAGTACAGATTTTTGGAGGGACTGTGACAGATTGTCCTTGCATAAGATAATGATCCTGATAATGAAGAAAGAAGGGAAATAGAAGAACTAGTGTATACGTTCACAGTGTATACGAACACAGTGTATACGTGGTTACCTCTGGTGGCCAGAGATAGGGAGACCTCAAGTAAAAACTGAAGATAGTCCTCAAAGAGTCCCAAATAGGATTTTAATTCAGAAAGATGGAGGAACTTTAGAAAATTGGATAGGAGGCAAGAGACACAGGACACCCGCAAGTGGTCCACTGCAAAGGGAGCCAAAGCCAAGACTGCAGAGGAAATTCCCCATTGCTGAGAAAAAGTTGTCTCACTGTATTGATGTGTAATCACCACAGTGAAACTTGGTGGTAACCAGTAGACTATTAATGGCCACTTTTAAGTTTATGAAATTTAGGATAAGGCTTAAAGCAAACAATAATAGGCCACTGTAATACTTAAGTAGAACATCACTGTTAAATATACAAAAATAATACTCCAAAAAAGAAAAGTATGATTTAATGCTGTATTGGGTTCACATATTAATTTGGGTCATGGTCACATATCTTTGGCATAAGAATTTTCAACCGAACTTGTAGATTCATGAGATCGTTTTCTCCCTTATCCCTAGTTTTCCAAAGTTTTTGAGTTATGAGACTTAAAAGGAGTGACAAAATCTAATTGATCAGAAAAATATTAGAAAATATACTGAGCTCAGTTGAAAGAATTAATTCCATATAAAGATTGAAATACTGTTTTTCAGTACTGAAACTGCCTGTATTGCAGCTTATCAGAGCAAGAAGCAGGAATGATTATATTTTCTGTGAAATGATAGTTAAGTTATAAAAATTTAAGACCAGTTTTTTTCATAGTACATACTCAGTAATGGTTATTGAATGAAATTCAATAGTCTTTTAAGAATTCAGTCTTTAAAAGCAACTTTGTTTTCACTTGAGCACATGTTGATTCTACTAATAGATCTGAGATTTTTATACTGTAATACGTGATTAAA
Source organism: Aethalodelphis obliquidens (assembly GCF_003676395.1). NCBI lineage: Eukaryota > Metazoa > Chordata > Mammalia > Artiodactyla > Delphinidae > Aethalodelphis > Aethalodelphis obliquidens. The sequence goes on from NW_020837949.1 coordinate 55,547,111, forward strand.
TGAAGTTAATTTTTCTTACAAAGAGACCTAAAAGCACACTAGATTATTAAGGAAAGAAGATCAAGCTATATTAGACATGCATCTGAAGTGAAGAGTTTGGAAGTCAGTAGGGATGGAGAAGACTCACCAGGTAGATTGAAGGGAGTTTGGGTATTGCAGGTATTGAGAAAAGTATGTACAAAGGGCAGATGTATGAAATGAGCATGTTCAGAGCACAGGTAGTAAAGGCTTTTCTTCCCGTTCAAGTTTTTGTTGTACTAATAGTTGGTTATTTTCTGAACATGATTTACTTCATGTAATCCTCTAGAATGCAGTCAGAAACTAGCATTCTCTCCAAGGGTAGGAGAATAAAACTGTTAATGTTGCAGGCCACACAGCTGCTTTGTTTTAATGGCTTTGTGCTTTATTTATTATAACAATGGACAATAAAGGTCATAAGAATATGTTGGAGACTCTGAGCTAAAAATAATGTTGATGCTAAAGGGAGGAGAAAGGCCACTACTTTAAACAAAAATTAGACACTGTACTTAGTGATTAGGTTTTATAGCAGTACCCTTTGTAAACAGCATTACCTTCACAGCTGACCTTCATAGCCATTAAGTATAGTATGTTCCTTCTGAAACTCCTGTTCTCCACCAAATTATCTGAGCATGCTCTGCACCACACCCTAATCAAACCATCTTCTACCAAGTGGCCTTAGAAATGGAGTGCAGTCTGAGCAGTTCGTTGCTGCTATTGTTTCTCTCTGCTATGTGGAATTGAAAACCAGTGCTTCACAGTCCAGCAGTAGCTGCTGTTCTGTTGTTGACACAAACTTAAGTCGGTAGGCACCCAGGGTTCCTTGCAGCAAGACATCCCCTGCCTCCACTCCTCCACTGCTAGGCTCCATCAAAGGGCTGTTGCTGGTGCTCATCTCTTCCAGTTCATATGCAGAACCAGTTCCCAGGGGTCAGACAGCCCAAACCTTTGTCGCCTTTCCTCTCCATTAAATCTGGGGGTTGAGTAACTTTTTCTTTTAAACTTCAAAACTTCTGATTTCTCCCCTGCTTTCAACAGTAGGGCTAACCTGTTACCCAACCCTTCCTAGAATATCTGCATATAATGAGGGTCTTAACTGAATGGACTACTCTCAAGGATTTCAAAGTGATTTTCAGACATCTCTTTCAGTAAAGAAAAGGTAGAACTTCCCTATGTACTTGAAGTTAGAAAACAAACTTCATTACTGTCATTCTTGCAGGAAAAAATAATTTTTTAATTATGTGTCTACCACTCTCTCCAGCCCCTAAATCTCCGCATGGGTAGTGGTGGAGATTTATAGAACATAAAATGTAAAAGTTAGAGTCTTTAAAAACCCTGGCATTCTTTAAGAGTGCAGATCTCAAATTAAAGTAGAATAAACAGAGTTTAAGATGATGAAGAGTATAAGGTTAGTGTGGGGATAGAGGGTGGGAGGACCTTACCAGTAGTTAGTGGCCAAATCATGAAGGGCTTTGTATTCTTTGCTAAAACAGTTTGATTTTATCTTGTAGTCAGTGGGGAGCAATTAGAAGATTTAAAGATTTGTATTTTTAAAAGATCACTTTATAGAGGCAATATAGTGTGGGTTGTGAGGGTGGGAGGAGAAGGATCTGGGAGCTAGGTTGGTTTCTGTGTTTTAATTGTCTGGGAAGAAGGTGTGGACGATCCTAGCTAAAGAAATAAGAAATGGGAATGGAGAGAAGATGGATATGAAAGAGGAAGAGATAGAATCAATGGGACACAGTAGATGAGGGAAAGAGGAAGGTGTCCAAGATCATGCTCTTCCTGGATCTATTCTGGGTAGAAGATCATATCGTTTAACAGGACAGGAGATAGAGAAAGGAGCAGATTTGGGGGAAATGATGAATTTACTTTCAGACACGTCATTGGATTCATTTTTATTTTGTCTTAAATAATCATGGGTAAAAACTTTGCCATAGACCCTAATAGGAAAATAAGTATATATTTAAAATTGAGAGACAGCCTGCAAAGAAAACTTTGAGTGTTTTTCCATCTGGAGTTGTACACTAAATCATTTATTTCTGTATTTGTGCTTTATATCCCAAAGTTGTGGGAGTTAGTGAAGCTTATGAGGATGCTGCCAACTGTCTCTGGTTGTTAACTAACTCCAAACCTTGTGCTAACTGTAAGTCTCCAATACAGAAGAATGAGGGATGCAATCACATGCAGTGTGCTAAGGTAAGTTAAAGAGGATTGTACAATACATGCTTTGCAGTTAGAACCTTCATTTGATTGTGAATCCAAAGAAGAAATGCTGTAAGCATAGGTATCTTATTGGCTTTCAGATGGATTCTAGAAGATTGTATTCTACATTCTTCGTTAAATAACATAAATGTTGGTTTATATTACTGAAGTTTACAATCATGATGAATGTTAAAAATAAAGGTAAGGATTCAGTGGTACTTGGCCAGATCAGAAATGCCTGAGTCCTTCCCTCCCAGTCACCCACTCCCCCAGTGAGGATTCTGAGAGAGTTTTGTGTATATATAAATAACATTAAATGATCGAGTGCTACGTTACATAGATCTCTTGCAAAGCTGATTTTGGAGCACACAGCACAGTCTCAAGGTCCAAGTCAGGCCCCAAGCAATCCCCCTAAGTCCAAATTTAAATCCTGGTGTCTATATAAGAAAGGTGCCCGAAACAGTGGGCAGACTTTAGGTTTGCTAATGAAATCATCAATTAAATAAGTAACTCATTACTATATTGGAAATGAAAATGTCACTTGGCTAAAAATTATTATAAATAATTACTGTTAGAAGGCTACCTTCCTGACCTAGATTGCATAGAAAGAAACTACCATATTTAAAACAAATATTCTGGAATTAAGTTAATAATATTTTATTAATCCATGCCTACATTTATGAACATTTTTGCTTAACAGTAATATTATTATGACTTCAAAAATAATGACAGTTACCAGATGATTTTATATTATAATAAATTAACATGAATGAATTGTCTTAGTGAGACAGCAATGATTTCCTAAGAAGAAAAACTTAGTAGTGTTCTGAGTAAAATGCTCAGAATTGCTTATTAGTTTAGCTGATCAGGCCAAAATTATTTCATTTATATGCAGTCCTATCTCCAACATCCATATTAGTTTTTTCTTGGACAGTCTGATATAGACTACATAGATGTGTAAAAAAAAAATACATGTTGACCATAAAAATCAGCAGTTGGGCTACTAATAAAAGGGCGGGATCCAACATTACCTTTATTTCAGTCATAGCACCTACCAGCAGTAAGTAGTTGATAGATATGTATTGAGTGAATGAATATTTTCATGAATTATTCAGGCTAATGATGTAAGGTAATTTATCTTAAATAGATTTTGCTTAAACTTCTTTTGCATATAAAAGAAACATTTACTTACATACTATGTAAATGTAGTCTTATTTAACCATCTGAAGTATTTGCATTGAACAAAGGAAACTGATGAGTAATTCTCATGACATAAAAGGAGACATCTAGGAAGTGTTTATACTTTTATAGTTTTTTTAAAATGTGGGACAACAGGTAATATGTAATTGAATCTATTTTCTAACACAATGACTAAATCATAATATACCTTTATTAATGCTTCAATATTGATTATTACTCAGTAGATAGTTTTTACTTTCTGGAATCAAATTGTTAAACATTTTAAAAGAATGACAGGTTTGGCCCTATAAAAATAAGTTCATTTATTTTAAAACCTCTCTTTATTCATTTCCCTTTAGATAATTTTCAGGAAGTTATTTAAATATTGCATCCTTACACATTTTAAATCACTTATAGTAATTTATTGATCTGGCTCTGTGGAAAACTATGCTGCAACTAAAAAATAAAAAATTATTAAAGTTCTATATTCTTTTTTTTTTTTTTTTTTTTTTTGCGGTACGTAGGCCTCTCACTGTTGTGGCCTCTCCTGCCACGGAGCACAGGCTCCGGACCCGCAGGCTCAGCGGCCATGGCTCACGGGCCCAGCCGCTCTACGGCATGTGGGATCTTCCCAGACCGGGGCACGAACCCATGTCCCCTGCATCGGCAGGCGGACTCTCAACCACTGCGCCACGAGGGAAGCCCCTATATTCTTTTTCTTATCATAGAATGTAAAATTTTGCTGTTTGTAGACAGTTTTGCCACTAATTTTGAGAGCTCAGTGGAGCTGTACTGAAGGGTACTTGGATCAAATCAGGCACAAGGTTTGCTTTTAGCAGGCAACAAAAGAACTTGCATACTGTCAGAACCTTGAAACAAGTACACAATTTATTGTGTAAGTACATGTTTGTGAAGGGCTAAATGAGGACAGAGACTTTAATTCAGCCCTCTGTTCGTGACATACCAGGTAGAGAAAAGATTAATGAAGATAAGACTTGACATAATGACTAAGGTATATCTGATTACTATATATTCAGACTCTGTATCCTGAAAAGATGGACTCATGCCATATTTTCAAGTACCCATGGAACATTCACCAAAAAAATTAACCATTGATCATCAAAGAAAATCTAAATAATTATCCAGAAAATAGAGTGGTGTAATCAACATTCTCTGATCATAATGGAATAAAATAGAAATGAATAATAAAGTTACAAAAAGCCTTTTCATTTGGAAATTTAAAATCTCTCAAACAACTCGTGAGTAAAAATAAAATGGAAATTAAAGAATTTCTATAAATAACTACTTTTTCAGAACCTGAGGGCTATGTTTAAAGCAATTCAGAAGTGTGCATAGCCTTATTCACTTAAAATGATACAAAATAAGGAATGAATTAAGAATATGACTCAATAAATACAAACTTGAAAACAAGGAAGAAGAATTTTTTTTAATCAGAAATCAGTGAATCAAAAACTGAAAAACAGTACAACTAATAAATAAATCCAAAAGTGGTTTTCTGAAGGAAAAAAAATAAGAAAAATGTGGGGGTGAGGGAGTTCAAATACACAATATAAGAAATAAGGGGACTGGGACTTCCCTGGTGGCGCAGTGGTAAAGAATCCACCTGGCAATTCAGGGGACACGGGTTCAGTCCCTGGTCCGGGAAGATCCCACATGCCACGGAGCACCTAAGCCTGTGTGCCACAACTACTGAGCCTGCGTTCTAGAGCCCATGAGCCACAACTACTGAAGCCCGCATGCCACAACTACTGAAGCCCGCACACCTAGAGCCCGTGCTCCACAACAAGAGAAGCCACCACAATGAGAAGCCCACACACCGCAACAAAGAGTAGCCCTCCGCTGGCTGCAGCTAGAGAAAGCCCGTGTGCAGCAACGAAGACCCAAGGCAGCCATAAATAAATAAATAAATTTTAAAAAGGGGACTAATCAATAAACAAAGCAAAGTAAAATAATAATAAGAGATAACTTTGCTCAACTCTTGCAGATAAATTTGAACTTGGTTTTGAAATGGACTGATTTTCCAAGAAAATATAATTTATTTAAACTAACTCTAGAAGAAATATCCAAACAAACTCACTCCGTAGAAGAAAGAGTTTTTCAGTGATCTCTCCTTTAAAAGCAATAGGCCCTAACAGTTTCACAATAGAGTTTTATCAAAGCTTTAAAGAATAGGTAACTCCAATGTGATTCAGACTGTTTCCAGGACAAAAAGAAAAAAAAGAAAATGGAAACTTTCAAATTATTATTATAAACTGAGTAGAACCTTGATACCAGCACTTGACAAGATTATGACAAGATTATAAAAATTAAAACTGTAGATCTGTCTTATTTATGAAGAAGAATGCATGAGTCCTAAATAAGATATTGGAGGGGAAAATACAGATATTAGCAAATGTAATCTAGCAGAGTGCATTAGAAGAATAATTGAATATCGATTATATTTCAATGAAAAACATGTTTTTAATTTTAAAAAAAGACTAATTAATCATGTGGGGTTTATTCCGGGAATACAAGAATGGTTTGATATTTAGAAAGCTATTACTGTACCTCATTTTAGTGGTAGATACAAGAAGAAAACCCATGTAAATTTTCTGTAGATGCCAAAAAGGCCTTTGACAAAAACTCAACAACCATTCTTTATAAGACACACAAAGAAATAGGAATAGATAGATTCTTCCTTTTATCGCAATAGCATGATAAAAATAAATCTTAGTCCAGAAGTTAGCATGATGTTTAGTGGGGAAACTAGAGGTACTCTCACTAAAATTGAGAACAATATAAAGATACTCCCCATCACAAATATTATTAACATTGGACTGGAGATACCAGTCAACATAATTTGACAATGAAAAGACATTGGGGATATAAAAATTAGAAATGAGGTGGGAAAATTGTCATTTTTTACAGCCAGCATGATTGTATACCTAGAAAACCCACAAGAATCAACTGAAAAACTATTGCAAACAATAAAAATTCAATTAACTAGCAGAGTACAAAAGTAATATGCAGAGAGTAATAGCCTTCACGTGTGCCAGTAACATTCAGATAGAATATATACTGAAAAAGAAGACCTCGTTTATCTAGAAAGAAACTTAAGAAATGGATAAGACTTACATGAAGAAAATGTTACGACCCCTATCTGTAGGACACAGAAGATGACAAACAAATAGAAAGATAACAAAGTTCTTGGATAAAAAGATTCCAACAAAAATACCAACAGGTTTTGTTTCTGCATCTAGATAAGCTAATTAAAAGTTCACATGGAAAAACAAAGTAAGAAGAGCCAGAAAACTCTGAAAAAGAACAGTGAGGAGGAACTAGCCTTGTCAAACAGTAACCCATACTATAAAGGCTCAGTAATTAAGACAGCATGGTGCTGGTACATGAATCTACAGATCAATGAAACAGAATAGAAAGAAAGCCCAGAAAATAGACACATAAATGGGAATTCAGTATATGGTAAAGGAGGCATCTCCAACCAGTAGAGAAACATGGACTGTTCAGTAAATGGTATTGAGACAACTGGGCAGCTATGTGGAAAAAAATAAAGTTTAATTCATACTGAATACCCAAATAAATTCTGAACAGATCAAATATTTAAATATTTTTTTAAACAAACTCTAAAAGTACCAGGAGAAAACATAGATTTAAATTGGAAAGATCTCTCTGACTCAAAATCCATAAGCATTTAAGAGAGAAAAAGATATATTTTCATACTGGAATACTCATATTTTTTGGCATTGTCTGCGAATTATGGTAATTAAGAAAGAGAATTTTTTTTCTTTAAATGACAAATAGGTTTTATGTTAGCTGTTCTGATTAGAGGCCTTTTTAACTTATTCCCAGTTTAAAAATCAGTTTGTCAAAGTCAACAGAAGTTTTCAAATACACTGGTGGAGCTTTATAGACCAAGGTAAGATTACTATGCACCTGAAAAATGAAACATTTGTCAGGATCTGGTTTTATTATTTGGAAAGAATATCCCATTGATATTTTTCAAGCTTTCTTGAGATTACTTAATAATATTATGATTTTAACTTATCCTTATAAGCAATAACTTTAAACTACCCCCACATCTTTCCATAGCGCACATAAGGTCTCCAGAGAAAACCTCAAAAAGAGGAGGGTGTGTCTTTGAGAAGATTTGTTCCTGGTCACACAGGCAGGATTGTTTAATCTCTACAAATTGGTTGACAGGAATTTAGAAAATAATTTGCATATTAACATGGGGCGATATTTGCATATATGTTTTCTTTTGAAGTGCAAGTATGACTTTTGCTGGATTTGCCTAGAAGAATGGAAAAAACATAGTTCTTCCACAGGAGGTTATTACAGATGTACTCGCTATGAAGTCATTCAGCATGTAGAGGAACAATCCAAGGAAATGACTGTGGAGGTAAAGAGAACTGTAGAAGCCAAGATCTCTAAGCCACTTAATACCAGTGGCAGTGTTTTTCATTTCTTCTTTTCCTATCTTTATTGTAATGAGGCAGTTAAATTCAATACACTTTAGAGTAGCCTTTAATTTAAACAAAATAGCTCTATAAACTTGAGCTTTTTTTTTTAATTTTCCTTTTTTTATATTGGTGAAGATTAGACAAGACGTATATCCCAGCATGTCTCTAAAATGACTTAAAAAAATTTTTAACATTATATCAACAATATAATATTATGTTATTGTATATAATAAGTATCTTAGTCTGCTTGGCTGCCATAACAAAATACCATAGACTGAGTGGCCTAAGCAAGAAAAATTTATTTTTCATAGTTCTTGAGACTAGGAAGTCCAAGATTAAGATTTCTACCAATTCGGTTTTTGGCAATGACTCTCTTCCTGGCTTATAGACAGTTATCTTTTTGCTATGTCCTCACAGGAAGGAGAGAGAGCAAGCTCTGTTGTCTCTTCCTCTTCTTATAAGGGCACCAGCTCTATTGGATTAGATCTCCACCCTAATGACCTTGTTCAACCTTTATCATCTCACAGGCCCTATCTCTAAATATAGTCACATTGGGGGTTACACCTTCAACATATGAATTGATGGGGGACACATTTCAGTCCATAGCAATAAACAACATAATAAAACATTGAAGATCTAATGAACATAAGGTTTGAGAGACATATTTGCCTTACACTCTGGGAATTGCGGATTCAGTGGTTTGTCACAGAGAATACAAATACAAGACTTTGTTCTGGGAAGCGTTTAAAATGTATTGGTTATTATTTTCTCAACAAAATAATCGATAAATCTGTATGCACTACTATCTGTTACTAATAAAATTTTGAAGTGATCAAAAAAAACAATTTTAATAGCTAGTACTTTTATTTATAAATGTCATTTGTGGACTTTCGTTTCCTAGGCTGAGAAAAAACACAAACGATTTCAGGAACTTGACAGATTTATGCACTACTACACAAGATTTAAAAATCATGAACATAGCTATCAGGTATGTCCCAAATCATTTCAAATGTGCTAAACTCTACTGTTGTGAATAAATAAAGAAAATGATATATTTATTTACTTCTATTCTTTTAGTTAGAACAACGCCTTCTTAAAACAGCCAAAGAAAAGATGGAGCAATTGAGTAGAGCTCTCAAAGAAAGTAAGTTATAAGTGATATGTGTGATAATTAACATAAAATAGCTGTCATGCTTAAGTCACTTCATTGGTAGGAGGTTAAGACCCTTAAAAGAATACCTTATCTCCATTTGCTCATTTGGCAGTTTGGAGTTTTCAGAAGCCCAGAGTGTAGTTTAGCATTTGAGGCCTCTGGTAAGATTTTCCACCTTGCTTACGTCACCTGCTCCTCTTAGTGCAAGCTCTGCTGCTGGCAGATAAACACACATTGTGGGTTTGCTTACTCTGTGCCACTGCTGATGATGCTCTACAATGTTGGGAAAAGTGAATGGGCCCAAAAAGGCATCCCTGACCTAGTCAAAGGAGCAAGATTCACAAGCCATCAAATTGTCATGTAACTGAATTCCAAAGATTCTTGAGAAAATTTAGCAGAGTGCCTAATATAGAATAGAAGTCAAGTACAGTTTTGGGAGAAATCATGTCACTGGTAAATAGCGGACATTGGAGTCAAAAAGCAAAGTCATGAGATAGGGCTTGCTTATGGTTCCTAAAATGGAAGTTCAAAAAGAACATTCCTAAAAATGGATTGAATACTAGTTACATAATTAAAATATAATATCTCAGTGACCACACAGAGTACAGGTTCTGGCATGTTTGTTTTAAAAAGTGACTTTTTTTTTTTTTGGCTGCTTTGGGTCCTCATTGCTGCGTGCGGGCTTTCTCTAGTTGTGGCGAGCAGGGGCTACTCTTCGTTGCAGTGCGCAGGCTTCTCATTGCGGTGGCTTCTCTTGTTGCGGAGCACGGGCTCTAGGCACGCAGTCTTCAGTAGTTGTGGCTTGCAGGCTCTAGAGCACAGGCTCAGTAGTTGTGGTGCCCAGGGTTAGTTGCTCTGCGGCACGTGGGATCTTCCCAGACCAGGGCTCGAACCCATGTCCCCTGCACTGGCAGGCAGATTCTTAACCCCTGTGCCACCAGCGAAGTCCCTAAAAAGTCACATTTTTTAAATAATCACAGCTTATATATAAAAGGTTTTAAGCCTAAAATGGAATCAATTACCCTTGTGTTTGCTCCATTTTATAAAAGTAATGAGTACTAACACCATTTTCATGAGGCTAACTTCCTAATTAAAACAATAACCATAAGTTAAACAAATTAGAGTGGGACAAAAAGCATCAGTAGCAGCTTAGTCTCCTTGTTAATTACTAGTTCTGAGACTGTAGTAATGACATAACTATATCAAGCCAATACCAAACTCTTGAAGTATTATTGTCCACAGTAAAAATTGAAAGAAAAAGTCCTCACAGGTTCTACAGTCTATCCCATCACGGACGTATCTCTAATACTTAGAACAGTGCCCAAAACATACTAAATATACAATAAGTATTTGTAGATGTAAATTACTGCTTCTGTTCAACCTTCTGGAGGTTCTAGACAGCATAGTAAGACATAAAAAAGAATTAAAAGGTAGAAGATTTGGAAAGGAAGAAATAAAACCACTCTTCCTCCCTTTCTCTTTCTCTCCCTGGAGTATTTATTAACTAGCATTAGTTACCCAGTTGTTCCCCAGAATGTTGTGTCTTTTACCTTACAATGTTGTTTTTGCAGAAGCATAATTTATAATTAGGCTTTTTTTTTTTTTAGCAAGCAACTTAGCAAGGCATTTGTTCTAATTCTTAATGAGTAGAATTCTGCTAGGGATAACCTAAAAAACTTAGTAAAACATGCAACCTTTGAGTTGACCTAAAGCTAGATTTGTTTACTCACAGGGTGAGAACAGAATCCAGGATCAATGTATGCATTCCTTCATGACTGCCGTCAGTACTCCTGGGCTATTGCAGGGTGTGCTCCATTTATAAATGCATACACGTCACCTAAATGCAAAACGTATGAGTGTTTTATGTAGGTTTTTAGTCTAGTTCAAATAAATACTATCATATAGCTACTTCAAACAGTTTCTTCTTAGGGATCCTTGTTCTTTTTTCTTTCTTTTAAGAAAACTTAGTTGTTTAATTTTATAATAGTGTATTTGCAAAAAAAATTTTTTCACTGTGCCTGGTTTACTTTATAGCTGAAGGAGGCTGTCCAGATACCACTTTCATCGAAGATGCAGTTCATGTGCTCTTAAAAACTCGACGCATTCTCAAGTGTTCTTATCCATATGGATTTTTCTTAGAACCTAAAAGCACAAAGAAAGAAATTTTTGAACTCATGCAAGTAAGATGTCTTTTTTATTAAATTTAAATGCAGTTACTATGAAAAACAGATTTTCTCCTTTTTCAACCACTTTATAACTAAGGTTTATCTTACTTGAGTGTAATTAATAAACAATTTTGTTTCTGTTTTCAGAATGGTTTTTAAATAAAGGAAAAGTTACCAATAATAAACTGAAATTTTCTTTATGTTTGAATTTGTCACTGTGCAGATTTGAATGAGTTCTGAGCTATGTAAACAGTTCCTACCACATTTATTTCTTTTTTCTTCTTTTATTTTATTTATTTACTTTTGGCTCTGTTGGGTCTTCTTTGCTGTGTGTGGGCTTTTTCTAGTTGCTTCGAGCGGAAGCTGCTCTTCGTCCCGGTGCGCAGGCTTCTCACTGCGGTGGCTTCTCTTGTTGCAGAGCTTGGGGTCTAGGCTCGCGGGCTTCAGTAGGTGTGGCTCGCGGTCTCTAAAGCACAGGCTCAGTAGTTGTGGTGCATGGGCTTAGCTGCTCCATGGCATGTGGGATCTTCCCGGACCAGGGCTCGAACCCATGTCCCCTGCATTGGCAGGCGGATTCTCCACCACTGCGCCGCCAGGGAAGCCCCCACATTTATTTCTTTATTTTAAACTGGTTGAGGTTGAAATCTGGCCTAATTCTGATTATGTAATTAGGCATTTTATCTTCAAAAACGAAACAAACCACATTACATACTAGATAGGAAAGTTGCTATTTGACAGTTCATTTTAACAGTACAACTGAAAAACTTAAGAGTACTTGAAAAAACAAAACAAAACATGTCAGCAAACTGACATCAGTGTAGCTGACCAGGTTCATTGTACATTCCTTTTTTTTTTTGAAGTCACCAAACTTTCTCCTCTTGCTACTATTTTTATGTCATCCCTTTGAACTCCCCTCTACTAATTTATATCTTACATTTCCTTCAATGCTGAATATTCTTTTTCTCCATGAGGCCTTCCAGACCTAACCCCAAATTACAAAGGTTTTGCCTTGCTTCACATTCCTTCAGCATTTACATATAGTCTGTACCATGTGGTCAGGCACTTACATGTACAATGCCTTGAAATTTATTAGTTCTTTTTCACACAGACAAATTATAAATTTTTTTTACACAGCTGCTATATTATACTCACTACTTCTTTGTATCCATACCAACTACATTACTCTAAATGCCTATTTAATGAATGCTATTTTCCTAAAATGTGCAAAGTAGAAACATATGTTAAATTGGAAGTTATATAAAATTTGGATTAATTTCTGATTTCAAAAGAGTTAGATTTAACCAGACAGACACTGGATTTGCTATTGACTAACCCACTCAACCTATAATTTTTTTTTTCCTCTTCTTAACATAGACAGACTTAGAGATGGTCACTGAAGACCTTGCCCAAAAAGTCAATAGGCCTTACCTTCGCACACCCCGCCACAAGATAATCAAGGCAGCATGCCTTGTACAGCAGAAGAGGCAAGAGTTCCTGGCATCTGTGGCTCGGGGAGTTGCTCCTGCAGACTCACCAGAAGCTCCAAGACGCAGGTGAAAAGGATACACACCATGGAACTCATCCTAGCACCAGCCACAAATGCTAGCAGGTTTATTTTTTTCTCCAACTAGGGTTCATATGCCTGAAAGTTATTTATACCTAAAATATGGATAGCTGATAAAAGTATGTTAACTTCTTTTTGGTGTTTTTTTCCCCCAGTACTATATCTATTTTTTTGTTTTGTTTTTCATTGTATAGTTTCTCAGACTAAATTAGGCTAGGTAAATTTCACACTTCAGTGAACTCATAATTCAACAAGTATTCTAACGCATCATTTTGATAGTCAAAAACATCTTATAATGTAGAATTTGGAAGCCTTGCCAAATTGTTATGGTCATATTTGTATTTTTTGGTAAGAAGTTGTAAAGAAATTAGAAATCTGATATTCGTAAAGTTTTTTAAGTGATCCGTATTCATCCATTAAAGAGCAGTTGAGTTTTGGTTGTTTTATTTCAGACACTTATACTATTTCTGCCATTATAAATTGAAGCATATTTTCTTATTCATATTAATTATAAGCATTAGAAATTCCTTGGACCTTTATTTTTACATAAACCCCTAAAAATAAAAATAGAAGCAATTGTAAAATACTCTGGTATAGCATGGTGGTTTTTAATTTTTCCACCATTTTATACAAACATAAAGCAATGTCAAATTTGAAAGAAAAAATTAAAGAATCATTTTAATTATATTCAGTAGTTGATCTTTGGTTAAGCAAGTTCCAAGCAGAGGAATTAAAAGTAATGTTCAAAGGGCAAGGGTCTGATTGTTTGTACTTTGTAGTACTGATAATAAATCAAATGGTATGTCTAATTTCTTTGTAGCTTTGCTGGTGGAACATGGGATTGGGAATATTTAGGATTTGCATCACCTGAGGTAATTGTTTTGTGCGGGTTTGGTTTGGTTTGGTTAGTTATAATTTTCCTTAGTGCAATCCTGCTTGCATTTGCACCCTCAGCTATTCTAAATATCCTACTGAGATTGTAAGCAATGTTTTTTTCTTTCTTTTATAATAATAATGCCTCAGCAGAGTCTACATTTACCTATTCATTGGATTATCATCACATTATTAAATGCATACCCTCTCTTATTTTTAATTACTGAATAGTCAGAAGGCCAATTTATAGCTTACATTTTTGGAAAATATCTTTAATTAACAGAAATATTAATTTTATTTATTAGAAATGCATTTCTAGTTGTAATATTGTTTCAATCCGAATTTATTAAAAATCTAAATAGACAATCTTTTTTTTAAAGTTATTGCAACAACCTGTTAGCATTGATTTATAATCAGTTACTAAGGTGGAAACTTGACCTTAGTGTTTATGCAGAAAGAATGCTTTGATAGTTGCTCTCTGCTTCTCTTTAAGATTTTCACACTCTTCTTGTTTTCATTGTTGTTGTTGTTGATATACCATCTTAAAATACTAATACTGCAAATAACATTTGCTGCAAATAGAAATAAGATAAAGTGAAAATCTTAATCACATTGCTATTTTCTGAGATTTAAATTGCCACTGTCACTGTTGAGTCTCATTTTAAATGGTTTTAGCAGTTCTCTCTACTTTCTTGTTCTTTATATAACAGTATACCATTCGACGCTTATATTATGATAACCTTTTAACTTAATTCTTGGAAGGCAGCAGGACAAACTATGAAACCTTTATCATTTATAGTCCATATGTTATCTGCAACTGAAAGACAGTGGAATTGACTATTATCCATAAATGACTGTGGTTTATTTAAATCAGATACTTTCTCTTTTCAGCTGCTAAGGATACTTGCAATCACCTTGTGGCCTTTTGTATTGGTAGATATATGCAAAACAAGATTTACTTGAGGAAGAGTTTGTACTTAGAGCTCTGATACAGAAATTTTAAATTCACTTAAATTTTTTTAAAAATTTTAATATATTAATGAAATTTCTATTGTAAAACAAATTTTGAACCTTTTCTTTACCTGACCCTATGCTTGAATATTTCTGTGTAATCGTATAATTTCAGCTTTGGGGAATAGTATGGAAAACTTCCACCTAAAGAGGAATAAACAAGCTTCAGTTATCAAAAAAAGAATACAAAGATTTCAGTATTTCAAGGTAGAAACACAATTTAGCAAAAATAAAACCTTTACCAGTATATTCACAGACATGTATGCATCATCTTGTGGCTTCTGGCTGTGAAAATAACTTTAGTAATTTCAAAATATTTCTCTTGAATATTGAGGGTCTGCTAATATGACTAACACCATTTCATTTTGTAAAAATATAGGCAGGCTTTTTACCTCACATGTGAATACTTATAAATAAAATTATTGAGCTCTTGTCCTCTTGGGATTGAAAACTGTGAAATTATAAATAACATTTTTCTTAAATTTATTTTTTATGAGTTAATAAATTTTATAAGGATAATTTAATTCACTTTCAGTTTTCTATTCTTTAAAGTCTTTGGTACATTGAACACCAAGCTTTTATGTAAACCTTATTGCAGATGTAAAGAATTACCACACAGTATGAACCTTTAAAATTCTGCATGTGTGTGACTATCAAGTATCTGCCAAAATTATATCTATAAAAATTAGCTCTTTGCCTTCATATGGATTCTGAAAAAAATAATGTTGCCCAACTTCAGTAGACTTTTAGGTTGAATTTATATTTTTCATTAAAGTTAATTACATCTTATTCTTTTTAAACTAAATTGAGTGAGTCATTGACAAGCATCAGTATTTGTTTTGTGCCACTTTAAAGGCAATGGAGCCCAGAGGAAACAGCATGATCAAAAAGTCTAAGGGACACCAGAATTTGAGGTCTAGCCCTATAACTTAAGGTCTATTTAGGCTGTGTCTTCCTTAATTTCTCATCTTTAAAATGTGGATGGTGATATCTACCCCATGGAAGTTCTGGAAGGATTAAAGCATCTGTTTAAGTCACTAACAAAATTGGTGCTCAATAAATGGTGGCTATTATTATTTATTAAAAAAAAAAAAAAAACTCCTGGAAGCTTTTTTCCCTATAAATCCTAGAACTTCTCACTCTTCTCTATAGCCTTAACACTCTCAAACCTTTTGGAGTATCCCGACTAAAGCCTTTTCATATGCTTACTTGAAGATCTTAGGAATCCATGGAAATTTTCAGATAAGTTTAATTTTATGAAAACAATTTTTTTAAAGCCTGTTGCATGGTGAGAGAAGGCCATTTGAGTTTTTTATCAGAATAATTGTGAATATAACGTTTCTTTTACAGGTTTTTTTAACCACTTAGTTTTCTTCAATTGGAAATATGTATATTCTATGGTCAGAAATAGTTTATTTAATTCAGAGTAACTTTGTACCATCACCAAGTGTACAAAGTAAACAAATTCTCCCTAAAGATAAATCTTAACTGAAATAACGTTTTCTTGCCATCTTTGTCTGAGAAACGTGGTAGTCCTCAGTGGTCCAGTGAACCATGATGACACATTAACAGTCATCCAGTTTTGGATCATGAGCCTCCAGGAAAAGAGGAAATGATACCCCAGCTCAGCAGTAAATTTAAAGAACCTGAATAATCTCTCTGGGCACTTGTAGTATCTTACGTTCATTTGCTTCTAACCTGGTAGAATGCCTTCCATTCTTTAATTAGGGTCCAGTTGCTTACATAGATGAGGGAGTTTGAATAAATTTAACCAGAGTTGTATGACGTAAAAGTTTTACTGGGGTTTTAAAACTTATTTTCATTTATTCCAGTTACTTTCACAACATAAGCATATTGAATATTCTAGAGTAACCAGATAATCATAAACCTGAATATTTTAGTGTTTATCACTTAAAGAATCTATAACGATTCTCAAAATTAGCCTTTTTATGCTGGTGTCATGCACACTGGCCCGTCTTCTAGTCTCTTCTGTCTCTAAAATCTGGAAAAGTGCATTTGTATGCAGATAATAGCAGGTAGGCCCAGGTTCTGCCTCTGGTGATAGCAAACCCACTTTAAACTATTATCACAAATATAAAATAAACTCAGGGACATCTGCCCAAATCTGTGTTCTTCCCGTATGCTAAATAGAAAACACTTCCCCCTGCCTGGGTTGTAGATAACCCCACATATTAACTAATATAGGAAGGAAGCCAAGTAACATCTTATTTTAAAGGTAACCTCATATTCTTCTTTGATGTGAGTGTGGTATGTAGTAGTCCCAAAGAATACAGAATCCAACAATCTAACAAGCACTTAACTGTTAGTGCTTTTCTTTATTTTATCTTTTTCTTTTATTTTCTGTTGCATATATCACAGTCATTTTTTTTAAAACCAGACCTCCAGAGAGGGCCTAACTTTTATTAGTAAAATCATTCTGGTATTAGTTATAATATTAGATAACAAGACCCAGGCATATGAAATAAGGCTCAGTTATGATCTAGCATTGGAGCTTGCAAGTATCCCCAATTTATCCAGACAATTATAATGGCTATTTAAAATTTTTTCTTTTTCCATTTTACCATTTCTGTTTCCTTGGCATGGCAATACCTACAGTTTCTTTTTCTAAAGCCAAGTGATTTT
Organism: Aethalodelphis obliquidens; assembly: GCF_003676395.1. Taxonomy (NCBI): domain Eukaryota; kingdom Metazoa; phylum Chordata; class Mammalia; order Artiodactyla; family Delphinidae; genus Aethalodelphis; species Aethalodelphis obliquidens. The sequence goes on from NW_020837949.1 coordinate 55,564,400, forward strand.
ATAATATGTATATAAAATCACACATTTTTTTCCTAGAAAAAAAGTGTATTGTTTGTTTTATTTGCATTTAAAAATTTGCATGCTCTCCTGTATTTTATAACCTTTGGTTTATGCAGGAATATGCTGAATTTCAGTATCGGAGGAGGCACAGACAACAGCGCCGTCGAGGAGATGTGCACAGTATGCTTAGTAATCCTCCAGACCCTGATGAGCCAAGTGAAAGCACTTTAGGTGAGTTCTTGAGTTGGGTTTGTTTTAATCTTAGTTCTCTTGCATTTATTGTTAAAAGTGGCTAATCTAAATATTTGTGAAACAGTTTGTAATTTAGATATACAGTCAACATGCAGATGCTTCTAATGTCACAGGATACAGAAAACCAGGGCGATTAAGAACATGCGCCGTGCAGTTAATGGCTTCCCTTTGTGTCCTTTATCCCATAACTTCTCACATGGACTCTGGTCTTTGTACATCAAGTACAGTCAAAAAAAGGTGCTATGTGACTTCTGAGGCTAAGTCACAAAAAGGATATAGTTTCTGCCTTTCTTTCTTTCTTCATCTGGGACACTTATATTTGGGACCAAGCCAGAATGCTATGAGGAAGCCCAAAGTAGCCAATGTGGAGAGATAGTATGGAGAGATCATGTGGAGAGAACTGAGATCCCCTAGCTGGCCCCTTAGCCAGCATCAATTTCACCAGAAAGATACATGGGTGGCAAAAAAAAAAAAAGCACTAAAAATGAGACAGGGGTTTCCCTGGTGGCGCAGTGGTTGAGAGTCCACCTGCCGATGCAGGCGACATGGGATTGTGCCCCGGTCCGGGAAGATCCCACATGCCGTGGAGCAGCTGGGCCCATGAGCCATGGCCGCTGAGCCTGCACGTCCAGAGCCTGTGCTCCGCAACGGGAGAGGCCGCTGCAGTGAGAGGCCTGCGTACCGAAAAAAAAAAAAAAAGACAGGCTGGGACCTAGGTCCCTTTGCTGAAGTGCTGCAATGCTTGCACCTGGACATACCTCTCTCTGAGCAACAAAACAAAGAAACTATATGGGACTAAAAATAACTGCATGCATGTACAGTTGGGACAAATTATGGACAAAAAGAAACAAAAGACCCAAAAACTCAACTGCTACTTCTGAATAGCGGGGAGCAAAAACAGGGTGTTGGGAGCAAAGGCAGGGTACTGCGCATGTCACCTGCACTCAACACCCCCAGAGGGGTGGGCAAAACACCTAAGCCACCCCCCCACACACACCACTGGACACACCCCTACCCTCCCCCCATATAAGGAACAAGCTCACCTCCCCTTGGGGAGCGAGCAAGCAAGGGAATCTGTTGTTTGTTAGGGAACCTGTTGTTTGTTGTCGCTCCCCGCTGCTGCAACAGGGGCGCCAGTAAAGCCTTGACTGGAGGGGGAGGAAAAAAAAGTACATGGGCTGTGGAGTCAGACAGACCTGAGTTCATGACCCCAGCTCTGCTGCATATCGGTGTGAAACTTTAGTCAAGTCACTTACCCTCTCCAAGCTTTGGTCTCCTCATTCTAAAGAATAGGGACCTCCCTGGTGGTCCAATGGTTAAGAATCCACCTTCCAATGCAGGGGACGTAGGTTTGATCCCTAGTCGGGGAGCTAAGATCCCACATGCCTCGGGGCAACTAAGCCTGCGCACTCTAGAGCCGGCGTGCCACAACTAGAGAGCCTGGGTGCCGCAACTAAGACCTGAGGCAGCCAAAAAAATAAATAAAATATTTTTTTTTAAAAAAACAATAATAATAGTATCACTTTGTGGGCTTATTGTGAGCATTAAATGAGATAATAAGTGTAAAACCCTCAAGTACTAATAGCACCTAGTGAGCACTCAATAAATTGTAGCTGTTGATTACTGTTATTGTGTTCGTGAAATATTTTTCTCCTAGCCTCAGTTCTCCTAGCAACATTTTTTTAAATTTCTGGTGTTAAAGATAAATTATATTAATTATCAGCTTTAAATATTAAATTATTAATTGAAAGTCTTCAAACTATGGTGTCAGCAGATCATCTTTAATAAATCAGGATCGACAGGCCTCAAGATGGGGCTACTCCTTCTTGCGGTGCACGGGCTTCTCATTGCAGTGGCTTCTCTTGTTGCAGAGCATGGACTCGAGGCACGTGGGCTCAGTAGTTGTGGCTCACAGGCTCAGTAGTTGTGACACATGGGCTTAGTTGCTCTGCGGCATGTAGGATTTTCCCAGACCGGGGATCGAACCTGTGTCCCCTGCATTGGCAGGCGGATAACCACTGCGCCACCAGGGAAGTCCTTCTGTAGTTTTAAGAACTCTGAAAACTAAAACATCTTTCTTATTGCTTAAGGGGAAAAAAAAGAGCACTTGATAGCACTTGTATTTGTGAATAGAACCATTTATAATTCAAGCAAAAATATGAAGAACGATCATGGATTTGAAGTAATAGTGTTAGATATATATTGCTGTTTATGATGAGACAAATATGGATGAGAAATCTCTGAAAGATTAAGTGAACTTGTGAACACAGGTTTTCACCAGCACTCAAAGAGAAATCATCAATTTAAATAAAAAGATGTATGAGATCTTGTATGACTAAATTATCTCTGGCACCACTTGCTTTGAAACAGATATCCCGGAAGGTGGCGGTGGCCACAGGCCTGGCACCTCCGTGGTAAGTTCTGCGTCTATGAGCGCACTGCACAGCTCTTCTCTGCACGACTACACCCCCGCCAGTCACTCTGAGAACCAGGACTCTCTTCAGGTAGCCTTTCTGGGCAGCCTCGTTGCCCCTGCTTTTGCTCTTTCTCTGTTTAGCCTGGCTTCCTATTTTTACTTCTGTTGCTTTCCTTTTCCTTCCTTCCATTCTAAAATCTTTGCTTCAGAGATGTACTATAGGGAAAGATTCTTCTATTTCAGATTTACCTTAAGTAAATTTTTTTCCCTTTAGCATCCACAAGGGGAAAATTAGAATAAGATTTGAGTAGGTCAGATAATTCTTCTGTATAAATACAGGTACTATTAATTATCTGTTTGGTAAAAGAACAGTGGTAGACCTCACTGGGTTCAATCATTTTTCCTTTTAAATTTTAAAGTAATTTTACTTTCTGTTGCCTCAGGCTCTGAGTTCCTTGGATGAAGACGATCCCAATATACTTCTTGCAATACAGTTATCTCTGCAAGAATCTGGGCTAGCCATCAATGAAGAAAATAGAGACTTTCTCAGTAATGAAGCATCATTAGGAGCGATAGGCACCTCTTTACCTTCCAGGCTGGACTCCGTCCCCAGGAACACAGATAGCCCTCGGGCTGCGTTGAGCAGTTCTGAGCTGTTGGAACTTGGTAACAGCCTCATGAGACTAGGAGCAGAAAGTGACCCATTTTCAACTGACACCCTGAGTTCACACCCTCTCAGTGAGGTGAGAAGTGAATTCTATCCCTCATCCAGTGACCCTGACTCAGCTGGCCAGGACGCCAACATCAATGACAATCTTCTTGGCAATATTATGGCTTGGTTTCATGACATGAACCCTCAGAGTATCGCCCTGATTCCTCCAGCAGCTACAGAAATCAGTGCAGATTCCCAGCTCCCCTGTGTCAAAGATGAGTCAGAAGGTGTGAGGGATGTGGAACTGATGCTGCCAGAAGATTCAGTGTTTGAAGATGCTGTGGTCAGTGAAGGTAGAGGAACCCAAATAGAAGAAGAAAATCCTTTGGAAGGAAACATTCTGGCTGGGGAAACAGCATCTCAAGCTGGCGACAGTGGTAATGAGGCAGCCAACAAGGGGGATGGTTCTGATGTTTCAAGTCAAACACCTCAAACCTCAAGTGACTGGCCTGAACAAGTACATTTAGTGTGAGCTGCACACCTCGGGGCTCTAAATCAATTGCAGGTACAGATGGTATGCTAGTGGAATATGCTTTATAGAGATTTGATCCACTTAATTCCAACAATTATAAACCACTGACATTAGAATTAAATACAAAGGAGTTCCCTTGAATGGTAGCTTCATTTCTGATTTTAACCTTACAGGGAATTAATTTCTTTTGTATTTAATTGGATAGCTTTTCCCCTTTTTGCTGACGAACAGAAGAGTGGGAGAGAGAAACACAAATGAAATAAATAGGTTAGATTCCACATTTTAAGAAAATGCAGTCCTCTGTTTAGCCTAAGGTCAGCAATACTTAAATTGAACATTTAAATTAAAGGCTTACTCTCCAATCCTTGGGTGGTTTTTCCTTTTTAAAAGAATGAAAGTTTTCTTCATTTTAGAAGTTATTTTGGACAGATCTAATAACATTTCATTCCTCAATTTCTTCGTGCTCTTCCGTAATTTTCTTTCTTCCTTTTTGTCTGAGCAGTGTGAATTGAGGTATCCAAGGCTTCTCTTTAGTGCAGCATCTACCACAGTGTAATTCATTTTAATTTTCACATGAATCAAAGATCTCTTTTCATGTCTATTTATAGTCCACTTGTGCCAAACTCTGACTCGTGCGCTAACAAGGCGTTCAGGTGTGCGGTGTCCTGGAGGGCTCCAGAGCAGTCTCAGCCTTCTCAGAAGTAAAAGGTGCCACTTGGTAGCAATGATATTCCAGAGTTTAATGGGCTTTTGTTGCCATGGAGACTGCATTTAAATAAATGTAGCCTGTAGCTTAAGTTAACAAAATCTAATGCTGCTGTTAAATACAGTTTATTTTAATATTAAAGTACAGTTGATTAGCAACAGCGGTGCTGTATTTTAAGAGACACTTTATTGGAAGTGCAATCATAGTTCTTTGTTTTCACAATTTTACAGTGCATTCTAATTACTAATGGGTGCAATTACTTTTAATGGTAAGTGTTTTATAAAATAGAAAAAAAGTGGAGTTTTCATGAGTTATAGTAAATCCCACAATTATTAAAAAACTCAATAAAACATCCTGCGCAACATGTTACCGTGCCTTTGCCTAACCTAAATGGATAGTTGCCAGTTAAGTAATTCAGATTTCAGTGTCTCTTCCGAAGTAACTATGCTGTGTGAATTGCAAAGACCTCCATAAAACCACCCATGGCCTTGCCTTTACAGTAAATATAACAACTAAATGTTCAATCAGTTTGTTTGCCTAAATCGCAAATGCTGACGTGTTTGTTGTATTGCACAATACTCATTTGCTGTGTGATTACTGTTTAGTGTTGAAAAAAAATCAACTTCCTAGTTATCAGTGTCTTACTGTGAAGAAAATACTGGTCCTAGTTGTAATTAAGATACAATGGTACAGTGTGTAATTAAAACTAGAATAAACTGTTGGAATGGCTGTTTTACTTACATATTATCAAAACTAGCGTAACATAAGCAAAATAGATACGTAATAGTCCATTTAATGTTTTGCCAGATTCTTATCAGAAATCTACAGATACCAAAATTTCAGTACCAAGTTTGTACAGGCAAGTCCTGGGCTGGGTAAAAGGTTATATTAGTATTTATATCCACATGAGTTGTAATTGTGGTTTTCGATTACTTTTTTTCCCAAACCCCGCTTTTGAAATTTTCTTGTACTTTAAACCGTATGGCTCAGACATTATATTAGAGTATTTAATATTCCCCTATTCCCTTAGGATAAACTGTGTGGGAATTGCTCCTTTGCCATGGATATCAGAAGTCCACATTAGTTTTTATATCCCCAATTATCAGAAACACTGATATCAATCCCTTTTAAAATTAGTTGGGGAAAATATTAGGTTTATCTGCAGTGTATTACTGTATATTAAACTGAAATAGTCCATTAAAGGATTTTTTTACAAATTTATTTTGGGTTGAAAATATCAACACCAATCAGTTTTTAGATCAAGTTTTAATTTTTCAATAGAAAGAGTCTTTGTATCACATTGAGGCGCCTTGCAGAGCTGCAGTAAGGTGAGAAAGAGTGCCCTTTGTGCAGACAGTACAGCCGTGGGTTCTGGTTCCTCTCACTTGTGCAGTACCCTGTGTTTCTGTGGTGTTCTCTCCTGAGCATGAAAACGATCATTATCCAATTTGTATTTCCTTGGTACATATTTTAAAAACATAGTCATTGACTTTACAATTCGCAAATAAAGTTTGGCAAAGCCTATTTTGTAAACAAGTTAATTTTATAATGTAAAAAAAAAAAAATTACTCTAACCTTGACTTGTTATTTGCACTTTCATAGTCTATACTTGATACATTCCCACTTTATATACAGTAGGATTCTACAAACGTGTAGATGTTTAGCCAAATGAATGCTGTTAATAATATGTAAAATTCTTTGATTAAACATTTATTACTTAAACTACTTCACTTTTGTCTCATTACATTATAGACTTTGTTTAACCAAGTCAGGAAGCTGATCTTTTTCAAGTTAAATTCCCTCCAGTATGATGGGATTGATTTGGTTCTTACATGTAATAGATTAATTCCTAATATTTTTTACACTAGCCCACTTACTGAGCATTTTATACCCCAGAGATAAGTCCAAAACATTGCATGACAATGCGTTAAAACACAACAATCATTATTTTTTATCACTGTAGATTTCAGAAGAAAAGTGTTGTGATTTTTCCTTGAAATCTCTAATAGAAACATACAGAAAAATAGAATTTTAAGATATTTTGTGAAATTGCTTAGGATAGGAAAATTTCTTATGCCATATGAATAGAAATGCCTGCTTCTCAATCATTTTGTTATTTGTTCCCATCTGAGTTATTACAACAGCCCTCGGCATCTGTACTTCAATGTGCACAGGCACAAGTTCCAGGCCACCGGCTGGTGCTTCACAGGATGTGCCCGTGATAACCACCAAGAGTTGTAGTCTTATTTGTGCCTTTCATTGTGTGGATCTCAAGCTTAGCTCCAATGTCCGTATGCATGTTTATTGCAGCCACTGATCTCATTTTTCTTCCCTTTTTAGTCCTCAAATATTGTTGCTTACCTATTATGAATTAAAATCTGAGACTTATTGAAGTTTGGTCATAATTTTAAAAGTTATAGTTAGTAAATCACTAAAGAGTAAAATCTTGGAATCTAAATATTACATGATAATACAAATTTGGGTTTTTTTTTTTCTTTCTTTTAAGGCTGAAACAAAAACTCCATAGGAGAAAAGTGTTCATGTGCTTGGCTCTTGGGCTGAGTAGTAGTATCTCAGCCCTGGACTATGGGCATAGTTCCTAGGTCATCACCTTAGCAACAGTATGTTACTGCCTTGTCAATCATTATCCCCTTCTCTCTAGAATAGATTTCTTTATAGAAAGATGTAAGTGTCTCTCTCTACATTATTACATGACTGTCATTATTTTAGGAACTGGGAGTAGTCGTACTTCTTAAAGAAAGATGGACCAGAAAAGTTTCCCAAATTTAGCTCTCTGTTGCACTTAGGACTGACAGGTGGCTGACAAACTTAGTGATGGCGAAACTTTTGAAGAAATTCTTCTTCTTTTGTCTTTAAAACTGTAATTTGAAAATATTCCTGATCAGACTATATATCATCTCTTAGCCAGCCGTTGCATAATGGCCTAGCCTGCACGAGGCATCAGTTTACAGACAGGCTGAGAGAGATATTCATGAAGGAGTGAAGAAAATACAATATAGAGAAGGATAGTTATTAGATGAGACAGTCCAGTTCTCCTGGGCTTCTTATGTGCTTGCTCAGGGTGCTAAGACTGCAAGCCCTGACAAGAGTTTTGCCTGGACCACTCCTCAGGATTTATGTAGTAAGCTTGAGGACAAAGAGCAGGCTTGCTGTCGACGCGTTGGATTCCTCACACTGTTCCACGGCTGCGACACAAACCCCCTGCACACTTGGCATTCATCTAGACCCATTGTGTTGCCCCTGTGGAACTGGGGACTTGAGGAACTGGCACAAGTATGCTGACATGCATTCTGCATGCTGTGCCCTGAGTGATAAAGGTCTTTGCCTCTGACCCAGGGTCTTGTGTCTTCTGTCAGCATCCACGAAACTCTGACAGGCTAACTTACTGGATAAAATCAAATCCCAGATTTGACAATTTTGGCAGCGAGGAATGGAATGCTGAAAGAGACATGATTTTGTAGAAGAGGAACCGTTGGGCCAGGTTTGAGAATGTAAGACTCCCTGGAATCTGGCTGGTAATGAATGCTCTCACTCAAGAGATAGCTAAGAGGTGGGGGAAGGATAAGGGCTCCCGCTGTCCTACCTTTTACTCAACAGGAGTTGAGCTAATGTTTACAGGCTTAACGAAAAGAAGTAGGGTTGAAACAAGCTGTCCTGTGGGAATGGTGCCTTGATTGTTGCTAACTCCTGCAGGCAGTCAGGGAAGAAAGTTTTCATGACAAAACAGCAATTCTTGTGGCCCTACCTGAAAGGCAGTATGGCTGTGGCTGCTGAATCAGGGAGCCCCCAGATGTGAACTAATCAGCAGTAAGAACCGTGCTCTTTGATTGAGAACTTTGAGTGGACCAAAAACATGAGAAGTTCATGTGGTTGGGCTACAAGCAGTCCAGCACTGTTCAGATGCAAAAGTGACTGCAAAGCCTTGCCCACAAGTGCAGATCAGGCTACCCTTATGCCCTGGCCCATGACCCCTGACGGCAGTGAGGACCTGAGGATGAAGCGCTGGGTGCAGGAGGGACAGAAGGTGCCAAGGACTCCAGGTAATTGCGGAGGTGTATGTGGGGAAGAAAGAAGCCCGTGGGCCCTGTTCTCTCTGCATGTTGACATGCGTCACCACTGTTGTAGGAGAAGTATTGGCGCCAGTGTTCAGGCACTGGCCCTGGAGCGAGGGGCTAAGGGCGGGATAACAGGCCAACAATTAAGTGTACTCCCCACAGACCTGCCTCCCCCATCTCTTGGGCTCCTTACCCTCTCAGCTGAGGGACAAGGTGATCCGGCATCCTTTTGCCACCTGATGTATGTAGCTCGTGACTCACGCACTTTAGACTATTCAGCCGGGAGAAAGGAATTTGGACACACTCCATAGAGGGGAAGGGAGGCTTCCCTTGTGGGTGGGGCCCTTTGGCTGATTGAATATAATGCAGCTCCCAAATCTGAATGTTTAATGGAATTGACGATTATGTGCCCACAGTTACCTGTCTCATAATTATCGGTGGGGCATCTCCCAGTAGGGACTGCTACATGTAGAGAGGTTAGAGTGGAGCATAAATTACTCGCCATTCTGCCTCTTTGTCCCCTCTCTGGTGGTCAACAGAAACAATGTAGAGTTCCAAGAGGAGAAAGTAAAATCATTCCATGTGTTAAAGACTTGGTGGCAGCCCAAGTGCTTAAGCCATTTCCCAGCACAACACTGCCACCTGCCTGACGCAGCCACCTAGTACACCATTTTGGAGAAAGGCAGCTATTAACTGGCTCCTAGGCTCTTCTTGAAACTGAATGCCTGACCCATGGAAGCCTTGGGACTCACTGATGTGACATCTCCACTTCAGGGTGGGTCACCTGGCACTGGAGAATTAACATGGGCCCAACAGGCCTTGCAAGTCCAACAAATGGTATATTAGAGATCACAGCTAGCCTGACTGTAGCAGCAAGTATCTTAATTCTACATGAAAAATTAGTAGCTACCTTTGGGGGATATTTTGTGTATATCTTCACTGCCTAAAGCAAAGCCACTGGCTTAGTGGGAGGTGTGTGTGGGGGTGTCTCAGTTCACAGAATGCCCGGGTTTGGTTCAATTGCTTGGCAGCAACTTTACCAAATCCCAGCAACATTTTCTTATAGCTATAGATAATTCTAAAATTTAGAAATATTCTAAAAATATGGAAAGGCAAAGGAACTAAAACAGCTAAAACTATTTTGGAAAAGAAAAAGTACACTTGATACCAAAAGCATGATCCATAAAAGAAAAAATTGATAAATTGGACGTCTTCAAAATTTAAAGCTTTGTTCTGCAGAAGACCTAATGAAGAAGGTGAAAAGACAAGCTACAGACTGGGAGGAAATATTTGCAAACCACATATATAGAATATATAAAGAACTCTCAAAACTAAACAGAAGACAGACAATCCAATATAAAATGGACAAAAGACATGAAGAAACATTTCACCAAAGAGGATGTATGGCAAACAAATAAGCACATGAAAAGTTGTTTAACATCACTATCCATTAGGAAATACAAATTTAAATCACAGCAAAACACTACACACCTATCGGGATGGCTAAAATGATTAGTAGCATCAACACCAAATGCTGCCAGGGTTGCAGAGAAGCTGGGTCATTCATACACTGCCTGTGGGAATGTAAAGTGATACAGCCACCCTGGAAGATAGTTGAGTAGTTTCTTTAAAAACTAAGCATATACTAACCATATGACCGAGCATTTGCACTCCTAGACATTTATCACAGAGAAGTGAAAATTTAGGTCCACAAAAACCTGCACACAATTGTTCATAGCAGCTTTATGCCAAAAACTGGAATCTACCAAAATGTCCTGTAGTAAGGGAATGATTAACTGTGATATATCCATGCAATGGAATACTACTCAGCAATAAAAGGAGTGAACTAGTGACACAAATTCCAACAACTTGGATGGATCTCAAGGGCATTATGCTGAGTGAAAAAAATCCAATCTCAAAATGTCACGTCCTGTATGATTTCATCCATTTAACATTTTTTAAATGACAGTAATAGTGATGGAAACAAATTAGTGGTTATCAGGAGTTAGGGATGTTGGGGGGAAGAGAGGTGTATGTGTGTGGCTATAAAGGGGTAGAAAAAGGGACATTTTTGTGGTGATGCAACTGTCTGTATCTTGGTTACAATGGGGGTTACATGAATTTACATGTGATAAAATGACAGAAATATACATATATATTGTACACAATGTCAGTATCCTGGTTTTGGTATTGTACATTATGTAAGAGATAACCATTGGGGGTAACTGGGTAAAGAGTACACATGGCCTCTCTGAATTATCTTTGCAACGTCCTGTGAATCTATAATTCAAAACAAAATTTTAAAAAATGAAATGATAGCAGGCTAAATTTGGTGTGTGTCGTATGTTTGCTGACCCTTGCTTTACAGCAACAATCAGATAAATGTTATCTTAGTGCATTACAAGCTATCAATAGTGCTATGACTTGGAAACCATTGATGACAACTTCAGCAGTTGATTGATCTGTTTCAAGGAATTTGATTAAGCAAAAGATACTGAAACTGCCAACATTCGTCTTGATAGTAATGTCAAACATATGCCACAACATTTTGGCCATTGATATTCTTTGAACCTATGAGTGCAAAGTGGCATACTGATTTTAAAAAGGCCATGGCTAACTGCTTACTAGCCTTTAACATGAGTAGTTTCACTAGGGTCCACTTGTGTATAGATAGATTTGCTCAGCAAACCATGCCTAAAGCTGGATGAGGGAATACCCATTTGGAATAAGAAAAAAGTAACTTATAGGCCCAGGATTTGTGAGCATTATAGAAAGTATAACCTAAATTTTTCTATGGATTCTTTTTCTTTAAGTTTCGATTGCCCCATTGTGGACATCTTGGATTGATTTACAGATGTGCTACCCATCACTGGATTTGGGACCACTCCTGACAGATTTTCAAATCGTGGACTCTCTTCTCAAAAGGTGAATTTCTGTCACTGAGAACAAAGTAATCTACTCATTTGATAGACTGACCGTAAAAGGTATGTCTTTCTCAGAGTCCTTACTAAATGCAGAAATCAAAAGGTTGTCATAGAAGCAGTAGAATTTCTTTTAATCAAGTCAGCACTGCTGTATGATGGCACATACAATAGACTCACAGTGGGCTGTGTGTGGCTGGGAGCATTGCTGAGACAAGAGAAATGCCTAATGTGGTGTGGGGATGGCAGAAACTTCAATGGAGAAACAGATTGGCCAGTGTGTCCCTATTATATGCAGGAAGGTTGTCTTGATGCCAAAAGAATATGCAAAATCTCAAGCTTCCCAGCTGAATTTGCTTTCTTGTATGGAATTAATTCACCATGACTTTGGCAGGTGTATGTACAGATGGTGATGTTTTTTAAGATATCCTGACCCAGGAGCTTTAGAGGGTCCTCCTAGATTTTTTGCTGGGTGGCTGAAAAGTCCCTTTCTCTTCCACTTGCTCACATTTCAGAGGTTACGCCCATCTTCAGGATTTTACTGGTAGTAATAAGAGATCATAAACACAATGAAGAAACTCTACTAAAATAGTGGAGATATGGCTAATCTGAAATATGTAATCAAAAAGTCAGGTAGATGTATGTGACTATATTGTTTGTACTTAAGTCCATATGTCTTACTTGAGATCTGTATGTTCAGTTAAATTTTGAAATAAAGCTCTATGATAAATACTAGAGAGACCAGAAGAGTTCATCTAATTTCCCCATCCTCCCCCCTGCACAATTCATCCATGCTGGAAATGGCCCCTTCTTATCTTCCTGCCAGACACTGAAGTGGTTCAGACCCAAAAGGCTCCCCTTGGAGCACACAGATAGTTTGAGATAGAAACAGAGATCTCCCAAGATAGAATTTACTTCTCCAGTCTGACTCTGGAATCCAAGAGAAAGGCAGAATTCTTTATAGTTTCTCTTACTCTTAAAAAAAGTCAGATGCCAAAATATTCCCACCAAATGTCCAAATCAAGAGAAGAGGATGGAGTAAATATGGGTTTCAGTAATCAGTTTTATTCACGTAGAGGGATGTTGCTTACAGCTTTAAATAGTGCCTGGAAAACTTCCACAAAGTAATGAGCATCTTACAAATGTTTGTAAATATGTAGTTATGTAGCTCACCTTTTGAATTTATAAAAATCAGAAACGTCCGCCAGAAAGTTTTGCAATGTGACAGTGGAACTAAAAATATCTAACAGCTACAGCTAACATTTACTGAATGCTCACTGTCATTTGACAAAAAAATTAAGTATTTTAAAATAGAAGGGCTTATGGTGTGGTAACCTCTGTATGTCTTCACAGACATCCCTCCTTCCCTCTTTTCAGCACGAGCCAGGCTTGGCCGTATGACTACCGTCCCAGTCCAATCAGTTGCAAAATAAAAAGGAAAAGGTTGATTATGTCCATGTAGATGTTCAGGGCAGCAAAAACATACTCTTCAGGGTCCAGGTCAGAATGATGATGGCGCCCTCCCACCATCACCTCCCATCCATCACCAAGTACTTAAAGAAAAGAAAGAAGAATTAGCTACTTAAGTTGTACATTTCTATCAAATAAGTATCCTAAAATTATCTGGAAAAATTATTTCCCATCAGTAAATACATCACAGAGAGTAAATTTGTGGCTATAGATATTATTCTTACAGCCTCAATCATTCATGATGTCCCCAAGTTTATGCTTTATCTATTAAAGCAAGTGTTTCATTCTCCTGAAGCCAGTGGGACCAAATATGTGAGCCTTACTTTCCTTTCCTTCCAAGTCCAGAAAGCTCTGTGCCTTTAGCCAATGATGTAGACCAGGTGGGCAGATTGGACACAGAGAGAAACTACAAAATGCCCTGTGTTTGTGATTTTCCCACGTGTTCTCACTGAAAAAAAGAATGAAAATAAAGATGGTTCCCCAACATTTAGATTCACCCACAGCAATAATTCTGAACTTTCCTTTGGGTGATAGCATTTTTCAAAACTTGACATTGGAGATGGCTTTGTGACGATGTCAGTATTTCAAAATAGAATGAGAAGACTCATATATGGTTAAATAAACCCCAATTAAATGTTTTAGCTCAGCTGCAGTAGGTAAAATTATGAGCTTCTAAAGCATCAAGAAAAAAAGTCAGAGAGCCCTCTCACCCTTGTGTTTGTTGCAAAGTGAGCAGATGTGGGCAGCACAAGTGCATTAGAAGGAGGAAAAGAAAACAAGCTGCTCCTCAGGTCTTTATATCCAGCCTGTACACTAAGAGTCTAGTGCTGTGAGGCAGAGCCGCATCAGACAGGTCAACCCTGGCATTACAAAGAATTCTTGGGGTTTTAAAGACTCTTTAAAATAATCCATTTTAGAACAACATCCACTACAGGGAAACCTGTCCCAAGTAATTCAGGTATCAGCTCTCCCTGTGTCCTGGTTCCCACTCAGCCTTCTAAGAATGAGGAGAAAGGGAGGAAAGAAACAGGAGGAAAAGAATGGGGCACCTTCTGGGTAGCCTCGTATCAGTTCATGATAGATGTCATCTCATGTAATATGGGAATGACCCAGTTGAGGCAGGTGAGGTTAACAGAGCCTCCAGGAAGGGAAGATCACACTGTAGCAGGTGGCAGAGAAGAGAGTCAAACCCAAGTCTGGGGGTTGCCAAAGCGGCTGCTTCACCTGGACCACTAAGTCCCTTCCCACTTATCCTCCCTCTCCCTATGTCTGATTCCAGTAACTCTGTGGCAGAAAAAGCTAGAATGACCAACCATTCCAGTTTGCCCAGGACTTTTGTGTGTCTTCAGAAACCCCTCAGTCCCAGGGAAATGAGGACAGTTGGTCATCCTTTAAAAAAGGCCTCCAGCAGCTGAGCTTCCAGCCTTGCTCTTAGCCTCCATCTGTCACCCTGGAGTCCTTCTGTGGAAAAGTGCTTTTCTTTCTTCCTCCCCTCCAAGAACCCCTGACTTTATCTTATTTCTTCTTACAAGAGAGATAATGACTCCTAATCATTTCATGTATTGGCGGTTAGGAGTGCACCTCTCAGGTGAGGTTATATGTTTGAAGGCAGACAGGAAAGTGGGAGAGTAAGGTGAGATGGGATCCAGCTGTCTTCCCCCCAACCCCAGGGGAAGAGGGCTCAGGACACCATGCAAGAGACAGACAGCCCACAGGGAAGCCCTGGTCAGGATTAGAAGCCCCAGGAGCATCTGAGGGTTCAATAAGCAATTATCACAAGGTTGTAGGATGCAAAGTTACTATACAACAGTCAATTACTTTCCTATATGCAGCAATGTATAAGTGAAATTGGAAATTAAAAACACAATACCATTCACATTAGCATCCAAAAAACTTAAATACTTAGGTATAAGTCTAACAAAATATGTACAAGAACTATATGAGGAAAACTATAAATCTCTGATGAATGAGATCAAGGAAGAACTAAATAAATGGAGAGACATTCCATGTTCATGGATAGGAAGACTCACTATTTACAAAATATCAGTTCTTCCCAACTTGATCTATAGATTCAACACAATCCCAATCAAAATCCCAGCAAGTTATTTTGTGGATATTGACAAACCATATGGAGAGACAAAAGACCCAGAATAGCCAATACAATACTGAAGGAAAAGAACAAAGTTGGAGGACTGATGCTACCAGACAACAAGATTTACTATAAAGCTACAGTAATCAAGATAGTGTGGTATTGGTGAAAAGATTAAACAAATAGATCAACAGGACAGAATAAAGAGCAAAGGCAATACAACGGAGTAAACATAGTCTCTTCAACAAATGGTGCTGAAACAACTGGACATCCACATGCCAAAAACATGAATCTAGACACAGATCTTACACCTTTCACAAAATAACTCATAATGAATCATAGACTTAAATGTAAAACATAAAACTCCTAGAAGATAACATAGGAGAAAACCTAGATGACCTTGGGTGTGGTGATGATTTTTTTAGATATGACACCAAAAGTATGATCCATGAAAGAAAGAGTGGATAAACTAGACTTCATTAAAATTAAAAATGTCTGCTCTGTGAAAGACAGTGTGAAGATAATGATAATACAAGCCACAGACTGGGAGAAAATATTTACAAAAGAAATACCTGATAAAGGACAGTTCTCCTAAATATACAAAGAACTCTTAAAACTCAACAATAAGAAAACAAACAAGTTGATTACAAAATGGGCCCAAGAACTTAACAGACACTTCACCAAAGAAGATATACAAATGGCAAGTAAGCATATGAAAAGATGTTCTACATCATATATCATCAGGGAAATGCAAATTAAAATTACAATAAGGGCTTCCCTGGTGGCGCAGTGGTTGAGAGTCCGCCTGCTGATGCAGGGGACACAGGTTCGTGCCCCGGTCCGGGAAGATCCCACGTGCCACGGAGCGGCTGGGCCCGTGAGCCATGGCCGCTGAGCCTGCGCGTCCGGAGCCTGTGCTCCGCAACGGGAGAGGCCACAACAGTGAGAGGCCGGCGCACCACAAAAAAAAAAAAAAAAAAAAAAAAAATTACAATAAGATACCACTACACACCTATTAGAATGGCCAAATTCTGGAACACTGACAATACCAAATGCTGGTGAGGACATGGAGCAACAGGAACTCTCATACACTGCTAGTGAGAATACAAAGTATTACAACCACTTTGGAATACAGTCTTACAAAACTAAACATACTCTTACTGTATGATCCAGTGAACATGCTCCTTGGTATCTACCCAAAGGAGTTGAAATCATCTGTCCGCACAAAAACCTGCACATGGATGTTTATAGCAGATTTATTCATAATTGCCAAAACTTGAGAGCAAACAAGATTCACCTCAGTAGGTGAATGAATAAATTAACTGTGGTACATCAAGATGGTGGACTATTATTCAACACTAAAAAGAAATGACCTACCAAGCCATGAAAAGACATGGAGGAATCTTAAGTGCAAATACTAAGTAAAAGAAGCCAATTTGAAAAGGCTTAATATTGTATGATTCCTACTCTATGACATTCTGGAAAAGGCAAAACTTGGAAACAGTAAGAAAATTAGTGGTTGCCAGGGGTTGGGGATGGGGAGGGATCAACTGGTAGAACAAAGAGGATTTTTTGAGCAGTGAAAATATTCTGTATGATATTACAATGATGGACACATATCATTATACATTTGTCCAAACCCATAGAAGGTACAACACCAAGAGTGAGCCTTAATGTAGACTACGGACTTTGGGTGATTATGATATGTCAATGTAGGTTCATCAATTGTAATAAATGTACCACTTTGGTGGGGGATATTGATAATGGGGAAGGCCATGCGTGTATGGAGGCTGGAGTATATGGGAAATCTCTGTACTCTTCTTTTGGTTTTACTAAGAACCTAAAACTGCTCTAAAAAGAATTGTCTTTATAAAAAATAAAAAGGAGGAGGAGGAGGACAAGAAGACAGAGGAAGGAGCAAGTGACCTGGGGAGCTTTCCAGTAAATTACTGACTCCACTTGACTCCAGGCCTAGCAGAGGGCTTAGGGCCCCATCAATGCACATACCATACTCTTTGTCAAAGAAAGGGAGAAATGCGCTTACGAGTGAGAAGATCACAGTACCAAGTCCAGCATACAATAGATGCAACCACTGCAAAAAGAAAGGAAACAACTGTATATTAAGAGTATGACTTGGAACAACTCAGGGGATCACTTAGGTCACTGCTGTTAGATAAGATATTAAGAAAGCCAAAGCTGTGGAGAGAATCTTTTCTTGAACATAGTGAACAGCATCCACTCAATTCCATTCAGCAAGCCCCATCCACATAGTTCTTCAAGAGAATGTGCCCTCCCCTCAGCTCAGGGAACATAGTGACCCTCACACAGCCTTGCTAGAGCTAATTGACAAGAGGTGGATGATAACACTCCAACAGCAGTGAATCTCTTGACCGACCAAGAGCCTCTTCCCTGTGACCAGGATCAAACAGATGCTCTAGGCCAGTTAGAAATCAATTCTCAGGATAGAGGAATCCAGGCGGCAGTTCTATCATTAGCTAGTGCTGGAGATATTACTACACAAGCAGAGATGGCCAATCACCTCAGTTCAAGAAAGGGAGGTGGGGTTTCCTTTTCCATGAATTCTGGCTCTTCTTCCCACCTAGGAGCTCCATGAGAGTCTCTGGGTCTTTGCCTTGACCTAGTCTGAGGGGTATGTGTTCCTTGCAACCAGAACAACCCTGATCAGAATATGTGACAAATTGGCCTAAATGCCAAAGGGTTTGGCTGTAGAAGAGCAAAAGGAAGTGGTGTATAACATCTGAGAAGCATAATGGCGTTCACTCTTTAGGAGGAGAAAGCTAGTCCTAGAGGCATGGGGAGCACTCTGCTAACCAGGGAACGTTCTTGAGGAAAGAGAGAAATCAGGAGTCAGTGACACAGAGAGGGAGGCACAGTGTTTCCAGACTGAGCTAGGTGTAAGAAAACAGCTGACAACTGGAGTCTGAGGGATTCAAAATTGCCAGAGTCCAGCAAGGTTGGACATACTTAGAACAAGGGTCTGTCAGTGGTTCACCCCAAGATCCTCTGAGGGGAGGGCAGCTGTCGCCTAGGGTCGGAGCTCAATCTTCATGCCCAGACCTCCTGTCAGTGGTCCCCTACCACAACTGGTGCAGCAGGTGGCCTCACAGACCTCCAGCTACGGGGAGGGGCATGTAACTGACCAGGGTCCGGTGGCTGTGTGGTGCAACCCACTGTAGTTTGCTCCTGGGTCACGCTTCACCGTCTCAGGTGGGGGCAGCAGGACCTTCCTGGGAGACCCCGGACTGCTGTAATGGTCCACGTTAGCTCCAGGAGCCCCTGACGGCACCACATCCAGAGTGCTCCCACCTTCCTTCCCTCTCCTGAACCTGGGGTCACATATGCTGTCGTGGTCTGACAGCTCTCCCAGCCTTTGTTGCCGCCACACTTTTCTCCCACAGACATTTCTCCTATCACAGTCCTTGCAAGTTTCACCCATCTGGTGTCTGCTTCTCAGAGGATCCAGACCAACAACACAACCAGCACTTCACCCTATATTCTAACAATTCTCTGAGGTTTACAAAGGAGATCCCACTTACATATGATCGTATGAAGATTAAGAGAATTCCATAGATAATAAGTACGAAGAGTAAAACAAACAGCATTCCATTTAGCAAGGTGAAATCGCACTGAGGAAACAACACAAAACCAATTAAATTATCATCCATAAGCAATTTCAAGGTGTTTAGAGATGCATCGTGTACCCGCTAGACACAAACTGGCCCATTTGCTAATCATTTCCCCTGGCTAATCCCAAGAACCATGGAAATCCATTAGCCCCTAAGCAATGAAAAATGCTACATACAAAGTGTTGTATTTCTTCAGGAGGGAGAAAAGGGTAAGATATGGATGAAATAACAGGAGCCACAAATTGATAATTTTTGAAACTAGGTAATGGGCACATGGGAGTTTATTAAAGTATTCTATCTTTGTATCTATATAAAATTTTCCCTAATAAAAAATGTACTGAATAAGCAGGATGTAAATTTGTAAGTATAGTATGATCATAATCATTCATATTTTTTAAAAGCATATGCATAGACTATATTAATGGAATTAAATAGACAAAGATGTTAACTGGGTACCTTTTTCACATTTGTATGTATATATTTCAATAAAAATACATATACTAAGCTTTCAAAAATTACTATTAATTATTCTTTTGTAATCTTAAAATTTATTAATATGCTTTTTGGTTTTGCTTCTATAAATCAGTAACCAAGTCAGCCTAGGGAAGATTAGAATTTTTTTTAAAGAAAGAGGAATATTCATCTTCTGGCCTGAAAAAAGAATGGATTAGGAAGCAAAAGAATCCAAGGTATTTTCTTGCAAGAGTGTTTTCCTAATTCCTCTATTTTTCCTATTTCACTCCCTACCCTTACCACACCAAGAGAATAATCTACCAGGTCACCAAGTCTGGTTCTCAGGCCGGAAGCATCAGCAGCGCCTGGGAAATATAAATTATCGGCCCCCATGCCAGACATTGTGAAGCAGCAACTCCAGGAGGAGTGAATTCTGTGTTCCACACGCTCTCCGGGTGACTCTGATGCCTGCTAAGAAAGTTTGTCTAGAGCTGTGCTTTCAATACACTTGGCCACTGAGCACTGGAAATGCAGTTAGTTCAAACTGAGATTGCTGCAAATATAAAATACACACTGGGTTTGAATTTCGAAATAAAGAATGTAAGGTATCTCATTAATATTTTTGCTATACTGATTACATGTCAAAATGATAACACTTCACATATACTGGGTTAAATGAAATATATTATTAAAACTAATTTTACCTGTCTCCTTTTACTTTTTAAACATGGTTACTAGGAAAGCCAGAAGCCTGAAGGCAAGGACTCCATGGAGTGAGGCCCACAGAAAGCTGAGAGCCCGAGGGAGGAAGGAGCAGAATGGGTCAGGAGGGGCAAAGAAACATATTCACACACTCCCTTATGACAGAAATCTGCTTCAATAATACGTACTTTTGTTTGAAGAGCAAATAAAGTGAGTGATATCGTCTCTAGAGCGGTTCCTGCCGTTGCCCATAACACTTTCTCGGCATTATAGAAACTAAAACCAGAGACTGATTATTGTTCACATAACATTCAAAGAAAAGCACACACACACACACAAATGTGTATCAAAGACTTACACTGACACGGTTCCTAGCAGCAGACCTTGAGTATTGTCTAGAAACAAAAATCACAATAAATCAGAAGCCTGAATCCCAAGGCCAAAATCCAGAAGAGATGCTTTGAGGTTTGTGCATTCTGGCAGGGTCTAGTGAGCTATTGGGAATATGTGTGATCCCAGCGCACAAAGCTACAGGCTATGAATATGGGAAATAAATAACAGAAACAAACATTTCCTTATCGTTCTCCCCAAGACCGACAGAAAAAATTATTTCATGTGTAAATATTTCTTAGAACACAATAGTAACTTTCAACGTATTCAGCGACTTAAATATGTATTAATTAGGAATGTGGAAACCAAGGTAAAAGCTTTATCTGTAGACCATATTGTCATTAATCAAATAGGGCCATCCACACAGAATCTTAACATTTTATCAGAGCAGGATATGCTATTTCTACTGACGCTCCACCAAAGGTTTCTGTACTGACCTTTCCCATAGTGCTTGGATGAGAATAAAATACTTCAAACCTCAGACGTGGAATGAGGATTGAGACCTCAGTACGAGGGGATGAGCTGGAGGACACACCTACAAAGCATGGATCTGCACTGGTAGGTGCCAATCCAGGGCTCTGAAGAGGGCTGCACTGGGGCTGCATTGGGTCTGTATGGGGGCTCTATGGGGGCTGGAGGGTTCCCATGGTCCAAATGGAGCCAGGGATGGGGCAGTGAGGGAGAGAGGGAGGGGATGAGAGCCAGAAGGCAGTCAAGCTGGAGGATGAGACCAAAAAGGCTATGAGGACGTGCCCAGGCCCACAGTCAGGCTCCAGGACAGCCAGCAGGCCAGTGAGAACTACAGTCAGCAGTGGCTGCAGGGCCTGAGGACATTCCCCAGCTGGTAGTATGCTCCATCAGAGACAGATCCAGAGACTAGCTGGTCCATGGCAAGAGCCAGGAAAGAACCTTCTAGTCTCTGGGAGTAAATGTGAGGACACATCCTATCCTCAGTGCTAGGACTGCCTGAGAGGCTTTGAACTTCGTCAGCTGGCTAATGACGTCCAGGATTGGAGACTGGAAAAGAACCAGAGTCCCGGGAGTCCCGGATTGCCTCTCTGGATCTCCCAAACCCAGTGGGTAAGCCTGATTCTCTACTTTGTTCAACGGACCAAAGTAAGCTGTCTTTATTGACCTTACAGGTTTTTTTTTTAAGTGCACCTATTCCACGTACACATGATATTTTAACAATGTACTTGCTTTCGACCTTCCCTTTTATAATATTTCTTCTCTTAGGCTGTTACCAGCTTAGAAATAAATAGCAAAACCTTGGCGATGAGAGCTTCCTTTGAGATCAATAACTTTGATCTCTTCTTGAAATAAACATTAGAACTATTGAAAAAGTTAAAAGAAAACATCCAAAAATTTCTGGAAAAATACCTCTCCCTGTCCCATCGTCTCTTCCCCAGGATTCCCAGTGTCTTTCTATGTCTGGCTTTTAACTCCCACCCCTTCTGAGTGTGGTCTCTGCTGTTAAGTGGAGGAACTGGGAGACTCTACTCGCTCACCTGGACAATGAGCAGTGTATCCACACCAACTAAGAAAGGCCCCTCAATGCTCCGTCAGCTGAAGAAATGCCCAAATGTGGGTATCAAAGGGACAGTCTTCTCCAGCGTCATGAGGAAACTGTTCTTCCCGACATATAATTCACACTGGACGCTGTGTGGTACCCACAGAGAACCTCATCCTTGGCCGTGTGTCCTTGCTCACGTTGACCACCAGGAGGCGCAGATCCAAATCTAGGCTCATCACACTCAAATGCGTGGAACTATGCATTTTGCGCACGAATCTCACCTCTGGCTTTATTTTCCTTCCATCAGATTTCCCCACCAATTTATCTTATCTTCTTATATTTTGCATATATATATATATATATATATATATATATATATATATACTTTTTTTTTTTTTTTTTTTTTTTTGCGGTACGCGGGCTACTCACTGTTGTGGCCTCTCACGTTGCGGAGCACAGGCTCCGGACGCGCAGGCTCAGCGGCCATGGCTCACGGGCCCAGCCGCTCCTCGGCATGTGGGATCTTCCCGGACCGGGGCACGAACTCGTGTCCCCTGCATCGGCAGGTGGACTCTCAACCACTGCGCCACCAGGGAAGGCCTATTTTGCATATTTTATAAGCTACCTCAACTCTGATATGGAACCAGGTGAGGAACAAGTGAATTGGTAAGTAAATCTTCACAGGGAAGGGTGGGCAGCAGTTCATGGGAGCAATCGCAAAGAATCTGACTTTCTTTCCAGAACACTAAATCATACTGAGATTCTGTTCTGGGTTTTCCTAAGAGGAGCAAATACTATTGTCAGTGAGTTTCAGAGAGTCCACTGCTTCCAGGAGGCAAGAGGTTTGGCTTGACTGGTATAAACATTAATAAACAGAAACCTCAATTGCAATAGAGTCAGGACACATTGAAATAGAAATAAAATAAATTTTACAAAAATAAGGAAAATTACATTTCTTGCACACAATTTGTGAACTCACTCTCCACAGCAAAATGTGTTTTTTTCTCTGACAGAGGACAGTCAGGTTAACTGTTCCTGAAACGTAGCCCAGACTCCAGAGTGGGCCTCTCAGAAGCAAGTTTGCTGGCACAGAGGAGTAGCCCATGGTCTCCAAATTCTCTAGTTTGTTAAAAGGGTGTGGATTCCAGGTCATAAGTAAGTTTATGACTTCAAAATTCATCCAAGAGAATGTCTCACAAATAATTTCTATCTGTATTATTCCACAGAAATATTTTCCACAATAAATGGAATTAATTTAATAATGTGATGAAAATATATTTCAGAGATGAACGACAACGGATGCTAATGAGGTTTACTTACAAATAATCCCAGAAGAATGTAATTCGCAGGCACCTGGCGGCGGAGCTTCCCACAGCAAGCAAGTATAATAAATACAACAAAAAATGCTGGCCTGGGGATAATTTAAAACCATGTGTTATTTGCTTATATCATATGATATATTATAGGTAGATAGATATAGAGATGTATTATCTGATAATAAGTATTATAAAGTAAACAAAAATGTAGATTATTACCTTTACCTCTTTTTTTTTTTTTTTTTTGCTTTTAAAATTAACTTTTCTCATTGCCATCCATACACAGCTTGTGGGTTCTTTTTTCAAATTTTTTATTTTGAAATACTTGTAGATTCACAGGAAACTGCAAGGGAACAGAGGTCCTGTGTAACCTTTGCTCAGTTTCCCCCCATATTACATAATTAAAGTAGAATACCCAAACCAGTAATGTAACATTGGTACAGCATGTATATACGTAATGCTATGTCATAGACCTATGATGCAAATCTATGTGCAGATCCATGTAACCAGCACCACAATCAAGATGTGGAACTATCTCATCATTAAGATATCCTACCATCCCATTATGGTAACACACACACACACGCGCGCGCACACACACACACACACACACACACACACCCCTAACTCCCAACAACCACTAATTTGCTTATTTTCCATCTTTATAATTTTGTCATTTCAAGAATGTTATACCTTGGGACTTCCCTGGTGGCGCAGTGTTTAAGAATTCACCTGCCAATGCAAGGGACATGGGTTCAAGCCCCGGTCCAGGAAGATCCCACATGCTGAGGAGCAACTAAGCCCGTGCGCCACAACTACTGAGCCTGTGCTCTACAGCCCGCGAGCCACAGTTACTGAGCCTGCATGCCACAGCTACTGAAACCTATGTGCCTAGAGCCCGTGCTCTGCAACAAGAGAAGCCACCGCAATGAGAAGCCCACGCACCACAATGATGAGTAGCCCCAACTTGCCGCAACTACAGAAAGCCCACGTGTAGCAACAAAGACCCAACACAGCCAAAAATTAATTAATTAATTAATTTAAAAAAAGAATGTTATACCTTTACCTAATTTTTAATAAGGACATCAATCAATAGCTAGTGGAAAAAACTTTTAATTTAATCCAATAATACTTACAAGAGTGCGTAGGTGAACCAGGGATTCTTGACCACCCAAACTCTTAAAGCCTTCCTGGTTAAAAAAATAATAGTTTTACACAATAAGTAGCTTATTTTGCTAACTAGTGTAATATTTAAGTAGACGTTAAACAATCTCATGAGAAGAAAGGGGGGAAACCCTAAATGGTTGACAATGACAGATGGGAAAGGAAACAGTAAAACATAAAACTGTATCTTGCTTCTTAAAATAGATTCACAAAAAAGCACAATCTTAAGCTGTAAGTGAAATTTGGATAATGCAAATGTCCTAGTGAAGTTTTAATTTTAAAAAATACTGAGATTGATATGTACCCAAAGCAAAAGTAATCAAATTCTCATATGTTTGTTTGTAAACACAGATTTTCAAAGGATGGGTTTAAGCCGTGACGGATCATAGTCCCTGAAATAATTTCTGCATTTAACAGAGCTCCAGCCTCCAAGGCCTCCATAGTCTCACCTTTCTTCCTTTACCCAATTTTATCTGTGGAAATAGCTTGGCGAAAATAAAAAAGAAAATAGTGCCCAAAATAAGGGAAAATTCTTAGCTTAGGAAGTTAAACTCCAGAAATCTACCAACACCTTCGTCTAGAAGTTGCCTCAGAAAAACAAAGCGACAGAAATATTATATCCTATGAATGATTAAGGAAAAATAGATAATCTTTTAATGATAAAAATTAAATTGAGCTATTCAGTGAGAATTAATATGGGCAGCTTAATACTTAATTTACATCAGTAATAAAGACTTACCAGAAAAGAAACAGGCTGATGATTGCCCCAGTGATCAGCAGCTGAACTGACAGGAGGAAGAACACTTTTACGATGAAAGCTGAGGAGACAGAAAGCTTATTTTTATGACACGATATTCAAAAGTAAAAATATAAATGTAATTACCTATTTTTGACACTTAATGAAAGAAAATTTTCCTCTGATTTTTTTGATGATAGGAAAGGGAGTGCTAATTTAGAGTTGGCCAATAGAGTTACAACAATACAGCTCTGCAGAACTCTCGGAAAAGACTCAGTCCAGACTGTTAGAGGCATTTTATTGAAGATCTGAGGGTTTATCCATGAAAGCCCCCAAATTTTAAAGACCAAACTCAGGGATTTAATTCCTTATTATGGACACCCCATCCTCCTTAGGACCAAAAGTGACCTGAAAGTCTCAGAATGTTGCAAACCCATCATTAGGGATTCAGCTGCACCCCTGCATAGATGGAGCCCAGTGATGCCCTCAGAACTACCGAGGGAGAGGGCGTTTACCCCTCTGCAGAGGGACTTGGGCTGCAGGGAGTTTGCAGAGCTTCTCCACCACTTTTCTCTCTATCCTCCCTGCCTTTAGCAACTCCCTTCCCTCCTGCTTGTGCAGAAACTTGATAACCTGACGAATTGTTAAGTATGACCAAGGAGTTCCAAGACAATAGCGTGCCAAAGCAGAGTGCAGAGCATGTTGGCATCTCTGTTTGCTTACTTCCAGCTGACTACACAGGTTTTCCTGGAGCCCTTGGAATATGACACCAGTGATGACCATTTACTTTTTTGTGGCCTTATCCCAGTTTTAAAAGAAAAAAAAAGAAAGAATGCTGCTTAAAGTTGACTTATAGGATTGTCAACTGTGTCCTTCTGCTGGGCAGTTTCTGTGCATTTGAAGTGTAACAACAAAGAAATAGGACTGAGCTATCTTAATAAAAATGCCAGAACATATGTGTGCTGCCTACATTAAAATATCCACTTACTTAACATTAAATTCACATCTAGTATGTATCAAGGACTGTGAGGGAATAGATGTTAAATGTGGTCCAGCCACATAAGACTAGACATATAGATCAACGAAGTAGAATTGAAAGCCCTAAAATAGTCCCTTACATTTGTGGTCAATCCTACAAATATGGTCAATTGATTTCTAACAAACATACTAGAACAATTCAATGGAGAAAGATGAGTCTTTTCAACAACTTGTGCTGGGACAATTGGACATACACGTATAAAATGATAAATTTGAGCCCCTTTCTCATATCATACATACACAAAAGTTAACTAGTTAAACATGGATCATAGACATAAACCTAAGATATAATTCTTGGAAGAAAGCATAGGTGTAAATCTTTGTGAGCATGGATTAGGCAATGATTTTTTTAGATATGATACCTAAAACACAAGCAAAGAAAAAAAAACAAATAAATTGATTTCATCAAAAGTAAAAGCTTTGTGCTTCAAATGACACCTTCAGAAAGTAAAAGAAAACCCACAAACTGGCAGAAAATATTTGCGTATCATGTATCTGAAAAGGGATCTAATACATAAAGAACACTTACAATCCAATTACAAGAAGACAAGTAAGAATTTAAATTGGGCAAAACCTGTGGAGTGCCCTCCCACATTGACGCTGGGCTTGGCCACATGACATGTTGGCCAGTGAGACATTAGCACTGGTTTGATTAATAGAGACTTGATAAATGCTTACACACTGGGGCTTGTCCATCTGGTCTACCTCTTCTTCGGACCCAGCCCCATGTGATGAGAAGCTCAAGCCACAAGAAAAGAGCCAACAACCAACACAAACTGCCATCCATGTCAGGGAGTCATAATGGCCATTGCAGCTTCAGCTGCCAACTAAGAGCTCCAGAAGGCCTCTTTCCAGCCACAAGGTAGAGGGTGAGGGCCACAGGGAGACAGCAATGAGATTCAAAGTTCACAGTCCATCTTCAAGTTGTCCAGGTCCTAAGAAGGCATAAAGGTGGCAGAGTGTTCACCGGGGACCTAAGCTTTTGCCTTGAATTGCCTACCTTCCAACTTCGTATTTCATGAAAGAAAAAAAATTCTCATTTATTTAAGCCACAGTTTTTCGGACTTCTGTTACAGCTGAATGTATTTCCTATACAGAATTAATATGTAGGGCTCTGAATTAGTATTGTTTAAAACTTAAGCCAATATCATGGTATCATCTTGTATGTAGGCAAGAACGTTCAATGACTAATTCACGTTTCCTAAGAAAACCACAAGTTATTCACCATAATATGTGTATCATGAATTTATGAATGCCCTGGAAAACTTGGGGACCATCTGTTATTGCAGCCCTATGTCATGTTTCATGGTAAAGCATGACTGGGAAAAAACTAAAAGCAAAATTAAATCCTACAATCCACCCTGTGTAAACATTTTAAGAGAACTTTTCTCTTCCGAAAAGGTCATTTCTTTATTCTCACCTCTGCGGATAGCTGCTTCTGAGAATGGGCCAGATAAAGGATTGCTGTCCTCTGTTGTGGTCTCTGCTGAAATTTCTACCACATAGGTATCCCCTCGCTCACCAGCTTTGGAGCGTGGATTCCCATGAGTTTGTTGTGGCCCATGAGTTGAAGATGAAATTCCGTAGGACCGAGCAGACTTGCTCTGGATAGTATCATCTACTGCTTTCCGAACCAGATGTTGATGATCTCCAGAACTAAAGTCTATTGGTTCACTGACCTCCAAGTCCATTTTCCTAGAAAGGGAAAATTGTTATTCAGGTCCTTATGATCATACCACTACAACCTTCGCATCTTCATAACATTAGATGATTTTTTTTCTTAATTTCAACTCCTTGGTTCAGTACTTCCCAAGTCAGTGCTCAACACATATTTGTTGAATGAATGATGAACAAATACTTTTTTTTTTTTTTTTTTTTTTACAGTACGTGGGCCTCTCACTATTGTGGCCTCTCCCATTGCGGAGCACAGGCTCCGGACGCGCAGGCTCAGCGGCCATGGCTCACGGGCCCAGCTGCTCCGCGGCCTGTGGGATCCTCCCAGACCGGGGCACGAACCCGCATCCCATGCATCGGCAGGCGGACTGTCAACCACTGCACCACCAGGGAAGCCCACAAATACTTTTAATATGAGACCTGCAGAGTATAATAACTTTTATCCTATTATGAAATTAATGTTTATGAATTCATTCTGCAAGGAGTTAATAAACTCCCTCTTGTGTGGAGCTGCCCTTGTCACCTTTGCCCTCAAAGAGCTTACATTTTGGGAGAGAAGATAATCAAATAAGCAATAATATAAAAGGCAGTATAAGCAGGGCCAGAAGCAATGGAGGATGTTATGAGAGCAGAAAAGTCTGGGAGAAGATGCAGGGAGTAGAAAAGGTTGTCCAAACCTTCCAGAGAAAGTGAGGTTTAAGCCAAGGCTGGAAGATGAAGAGGAGTTAGTCAGGTGAAGAGGTAGGGAAAGGTTTTCTCAGGCAGAGGAATCAGCCTGGACCAGGACTGGAGGAAGCAGAGAGGGCAGGCTCCAGAAACTGAAAGAAGTTCATGTGGCTGGAGTAGGGAGTTCAAAAGGGAAAGCAGAGTGAGTTTAGACAGGAGAGTAGTGGGGGCCAGTCACTGCAGGGCTGGCAAGCCAAGTTCACCCCAAACCATGACTGAATAGTGGTCCCCCAAAGATGTTCACATCCTCATCCCTGAACCTGTGAACGTGTTACTCCATATGGCAAAAGCAACATTGCCGATGTGATGAAGTTAGGGACTCTGAGGTGGGAATATGATCCTGGACCAACTGGATGGGCCCAGTCGAATCACAAGGGTCCTTATGACCATACTTATAAGAGGCAGGAGGATCAGCATCAGAGAAGATGTGACAAGAGAAACATAGGGCAGAGTGATACAGTGGCTGTTTTTAAGGATGGAGGAAGGGGCCATGAGCCAAGAAATGCGGGAGGCCTGTAGAAGTCGGAAAAGGTAAGGAATGGGGCTTCCCTGGTGGCGCAGTGGTTGAGAGTCCGCCTGCCGATGCAGGGGACACGGGTTCGTGCCCCGGTCCGGGAAGATCCCACATGCCGCGGAGCGTCTGGGCCCGTGGGCCATGGCTGCTGAGCCTGCGCGTCCGGAGCCTGTGCTCTGCAACGGGAGAGGCCACGGCAGTGAGAGGCCCGCGTACCGCGCCCCCCCCCCAGAAAAGGTAAGGAAATGTATTCTCCCCTAGAGCTTCCAGAAAAGAATACAGCCCTGCTGACACCTTGATTTTAGCCCACTGAAACTGATTTCGGACTTCTGACTTCCAGAGCTGTAAGATAATAAATTTGTGTTGTGTTAAGGTGTTACATTTGTAGTAATTTTTTACAGCAGCAATGAATAATTAATACAATGGGGAATCACTGAAGGTCTTCCAGTGGGAGGCCATGGGGATCTGACTAGAAAGATTACACGAGGCACGAGTGTGGAAAATGGGCCAGAGTAAGCAAAAGTGGAAGCAAAGAGGCCAGAAATCCAGGTAAGAGATTATGATGAGCTTTGCCCCAGCGCTTTGCAGCAGAACATAGTTCTCAGAAAACCAGTACCAAGCAGACCAAAAATGGCAAAGAAAAAGGACCCCGTTAACCTCCTGGGGACATGAAGACTCAGGGAAGCCCCTGCTACTGACCTCCTGTCCCACAAAGAGAGCCATGGAGGAGTCTGAGGAGATTGCTGAGATGGCAAGGGCTTGGACAAACTGAGGACCAGCTGGGAATGGCGTCTGAAGAAGGTCTGAACAAGATACCACACGCCTGGGGATGCAGACGCTGTTTTATAAAATTGCCCCGTACTCCTCAAATTAATCTCTAAATTTTACAAAACTTATGGAGTTTTTAATTCAGCACTTGAAAACGTAACTCATCAGAAAGAGCAAATGTGTGAGAATAATCAAGACAAAAATTGAAAGAGAAGGATTATGGGGAAGAGGGAGAATAGTGATATACCTAATCAGAGACCAAAATATAATTAAGCTAAATAATTAAAAGTGTGGTGCTGGCAGGGCAACCGATAAATGGATCAACAGGATGGACGAGATTCAAGAAATAGACTCATATATATAATAAGAGATTAATATTTGGTAAAGGTGGCATTTCTATTGTCTCATGGTGTTGGAACAATTAGCTATGCTTGGAAAAGAAAGTTTAATAGTTATTTCACATCTTTTACAAAAATGCCTTGCAGATGAATTAAAGATATTATCATACATATTAATAGCCATAGAAGAAAATATCAATGAACATTTGTGTAAGCCTTTGTAAGAATGATACCATGTAACAAATTCTTGCCAGATTTGGGGTACAGGAATACTTTAAACATCATCATAAAAAGATAGCAATAAATCTGAAATGCAAAATTCTGAAAATAAAATTTACAATATTATAATGTAAAAAGAACTTTTTTAACAAGGAAAAGATGAGCAACTCAATAGAAAGATGAGAAAGGAGCATAAATAGGCAATTCATAAAGAAAATTTAAATGGTCAATCAACTTAGGAGACCACATCTCATAAATAACCAAGGAAAAGAAAAACAATCATGAAACGTCTTTTTTTGTTGTTTGTTTTGCATAAAAGACTGGCAAAAACTAAAAAGAATTCTCAGAGTTGCAAGGGTGTGGAGAAATGGATAAGCCAGGACCACATTATGACTTGTAGGGGCCTTACATGCATTTGCCTTCATAGGTCCCATCTCCATAATAAAATAGGAAAAAGCACATTTTATGGCTTCATTAGTATAAAAAATATAATCCAGGCTGGATTCACTGTATATTATACATTCATTATTATTATATTCGGTTTTTTCTTCTGATTTTAAAAGAAATTAAGAAGTTTTCATGACCCCTAAAGCTATTCGGGGCCCTAGGCAACGTGCCTTCTGTGTCCAGTGGCTAAGTCAGCCCTGAGATAACTTCACGGGAGGCGGCAGGTGTGTAAACTTTTTTGGGTGAGTAATCTGGCAACATCAATCGTTAGACCCAACAGTTACATTTTAAGGAATTTATCCCATAAAACTACTCACACAAACAGGCAACAATACACGTGTAAGGAAGTTCATTACATCATTCATTGTTTGTAACTGCAAAAAATTTAAAACAGGCTAAATATCCAACATCAGAGGAATGGGTTATCTCTATCACAGCAGAATTGTATGAATTTTTATAATGAGCATTTATTATTTATATTAAAAATATATTTACATTTTGAAGAGTAAAATAATTATTTCTTTTTTTGATAAAATCTGGAACTCCTCTGAGGAAAGCCGTCTTCACACACAGCTGAGAAGGATTAAAAGATACTCAAGCAACCAAGTTGGTTTCTTCCCCAGCCGTCCTGCAAATCAGAAGGGGGAGAGGCAACAAGATTTTAGAGTGCTCAAAACCAAAACCAAATAAACAAAAATCAAAGACAGCTGAGTTTTCCTTATAAAACTAGAGTTGGCAAATGCCTGAATCACAAAATGTGGCTTTCACCTGGTCCTCAAAAAGCTTTCCCAGCTCCTAAGCCAGCAGTCGTCTAAAGGACAGGTAGGCACAGGCAAGGGTACTGAGAAGCAAAGTTCTAAGCGACAGTTAGGGGAGTGGCAGTTGGAGGACAGGGTGGGCCAGGGACCCCACTGCCTAGGAGAGGGGCTCTGAGTCAAGTCCCTCCGCTGAGCCTCATAATGGTCATTCACAGCCAATGCACATGGTTCTCAGTCTCAGGGGGGCCCTATGCCAGCATCTCCAAACTGACTCCATGTCAGGGAGTGTCCCGAAGCCTTAGCAGAAAGTCTTCCAGAGGACATGGTGTCTTCCTCACCATGTCATCACCTTCTCTCAAGCAGAAGGAAGACGCTTATGAAACTCCACCAGGGATCCTGCACAATTATTTCAAATAAGACTCGTTTATGATAAAGTTGGCTTTTTTAAAATAATTTTTTAAAAATTTATTTATTTTTGGCTGCACTGGGTATTTCTTGCTGCACACGGGCTTTTTCTAGTCACAGTGAGCTGGGGTACTCTTCGCTGCGGTGCGCGGGCTTCTCATTGTGGCAGCTTCTCTTATTGCGGAGCATGGGATCTAGGCGCGGCGCGCGGGCTTCAGCAGTTGTGGCTCACGGGCTCTAGAGCGCAGGCTCAGTAGTTGTGGCGCATGGGCTTAGTTGCTCTGCGGCATGTGGGATCTTCCCGGACCAGGGCTCAAACCCGTGTCCCCTGCACTGGCAGACATTCTTAACCACTGCGCCACCAGGAGCACCCCGGCATTGGTTTTTCTGGTGGATGATGATGTCGTTGGTGACCGCCATGATACAGGGAGATGCCTACTTGGGCTGCAGGCCAGTGAGGAGCCGCGGAGAGCTGATTCGGGCTGCTTGGTGAGAGAAGTCAGACGACGAGGTGGGGGGCAGTGAGGAGGGGAATGGGAGCAGGCACTTGTCCTGAGTGGAGGCTGTTCATTCAGCTGACAACGGGCTGACTGATGTATTAACCCACACATTAGACTGCTAATTAGCGCCTGCTTACCAAGTGCAAGGTGTGGGGAGGTAGAAGAAACCCAAAGAGGAAACAGGCAAACTTCCTTTCCTCAACATGCTCCTAGTTCGGTGAAGGAGACACGGGTAGAAAGCTGTACCCTAAGGTGGAAGGAGGGAATAGCCACCGCAAGGAACAGCTACTTAATTGGGGGGAGGGGAGAAAGGACATGTGAGTCCTGGAATGAGGCTTCCTGGAGGAAGTGATGCCTGAGCTGATTCTGGCAAGATGGGTACGCCAGGTGTGATGCGTTGAGAGGAAGCACGTTCCCGGCGAAGAGAACACCCTGAACCAAGGCACGGGCATGGGAACCATGGGGCACACACGCAAAATAGAAAGTAGTTCCGTTGGGTTACACACAGAAGGTAAGAGTGCAGTGAGAGACGGTGCTGTCATGACGCCCCTCCTGAGGATAAAAGACGAAAAGGCAAGAATACCTGCCCTGACTCTTTCTCCCTTCTTGCAGTTCCATAGGTCTCACTCTTTCTCTCTGTGTCCAGTCCACAAGCTCTCTTTCTCTAGTTTGTCAGTGCTAAGAGGCCACTTGAGTTAATTGCATTTTTTCCAAGATTACAGCTGGGGGAGAGGGGTATAACTAATGACTTAACCAGCCTGGTCAAAAGAAAGCCTCCTCTTGTCTTATCAGTCTCAGAGTTAACATTAAAACAGGCACTGACCAGATGAAAAAGTTGTTTACAACCTCATATGTACTAACTCGCTGACTCCTTGCATCAACCTTAGGAGGTATGCTCTCTCATTATCCTCATTTGACAGGAGAAGACTCAGTGACTGTGTGCCCCTGATATATACAGGGCAAGAGCGTGAGTGGGCAAGGAACCCTATGCTGCCCATACGCACCAAGACACAAGGTGTGGTGAATCTCATCTCTTAGAAACTGGCCCTGGGATACATTTTATGCATCTGCCTTTTTTTTCTTTTCCAAAGAGTTTTAATTACTGAACTATTACCAACACCTAAATTATGCAAATTAGACTGCATGCTGACAGTGTTAGTCCCCTGGGGAACTCAGCTTTCTTTCTTTCCCTTAGTATGAATGTTAAGACCTTGAGAGGTATTTATTTCTATATTCACAGCTTACACACACACACACACACACACACACACACACACACACATATACACAGACATACCCCACCAGCAGAATTTTCTTGCACAACCCCATAGGCACCAAATGATCTCTATGTGCTCCAATCGAACCCTTCCTCTGGGTTCAAGCTAGGTATCTCTCTCTCCTTATATCAATCTGAGATCTCTCCCTTGGCACCTCAGGGAGCCCTGGCCAGGCCAATTGTGGCTACTGCTCTTCCTGAGGCACCCAGGAAGGAGCAGTGTATTGGGTCAGAGCCTTCATTGACAGTGCCTTCCTGAATCCTTTTCTCCTACCCATTTCTCTCACCTCCCAACAGCCCCCCTTCCCCTGCCCCAGTCACCATCTCTGCCACATAGTCCTATTTATCCTTACAGCATACTGCTCTATTCTATTAACACTCTACTACATCTGCACAGGAGTTTTGTGATACTATAGCTTTGCTGCTTGTAGGAGAAGCCCCATGTATTGACTGAGAACTACGTGCCAAGCATGATAATTGATCAAATCTTCATGCAGCACTGAGGGGGGCAATTGTCGATTTACAGACAAGGGACTGAGCTGCAGAGAGGAGGTCTGCTTGCCAGTCCTTGAACTAGGTACTGTCCACTGTGCCCCAGGACCTCTGGCTAGGAGAGGATATTTAGGACGAAGAAACTGCCTATTTCCTTATTTTCCATTTGATACTTTCTCCTCTTTTTATTGTTTTTTTAAAATAGAAGTAACATGTAATGTGGTAAAAAAAAATATTTCAAATGATAAAAAAGGGTGCAAAAAGAAAAGTGAAAGCCTCTCTCCCTCACCACTTCTGTTAGCATCAATTGTCAACAGTTTCTTTGTCTAAATAACTAAAAAAAGTACACACCACTCTCACATAGATTTTTAATTTACACACAGTGATCATGTTCTATACACTGTTCTATAAATTGCTTTTTTCACTCCTAATTATGTCTGAGATCTTTTCATATCAGCAAGTAGAAGAGCTTCGAATGGTTTCCTGTCTCACTCAGAGTAAAATCCAAAGTCCCTACTTTGGCTGACATAACCTTGCTGCAAAAGCCTAACAAAGATATTACAAGAAAGGAAAATTATAAGCCTATCTCACTCGTGAACATAGATACAAAAATCTTAAAATATTAATAAAGCAAATCCAGCAATATGTGAAAATAGTATATGATGACCAAGTTGGATTCATTCCAGGAGTGGCAGTATTAATTTAACATTCAGAAATCTATCTGTGTAGTCCACACATTAATAGATAAAGAAGAAAAAGCATTATGATTGTCTATACAGAAAACTATTTGATAAAATTCTACACATTCATGATGAAAATAGGAATAGAAGGGACCTTCCTTACCCTGACAAAGGGAATCTACAGTGTTAGAAATCAGTATAGTGGTTATCTCTGGATAAAGAGCAAGTGAGGGGCTTTTGTGGTAGTAATGTTCTATTTCTCGATTTGGTTGCCTGAGTGCGGTGACTTCGTGATAATCAACCTGTACACAGATGCACTGGATACTTTACAGTATGTGTATTATACTTAATTCTAAAAGGTTGTAAATTTTTTTTTTTAAAACCAGGAAAAAAATGTAGTTCTTCCTGATGATCTCAGAAGGGTAGAGGGTGTGACCAGGAGCTATGGGAGCTAGCAAGGACAGGAGAGATGGAGGTGTTGGGATGAGGAGAAATGGAGAAAAGAGTGTGTTGAGTGGTTACACATATGGATATGGACCAGATCCAGGATGGTGTCCTTTGGTGAAGAGGAAGCTGGTGATCCAAGGGCCTAAGTCTTCAGTGAATGCGAGGCAGTAATTTGGAGATGAAGTGCAAAGACAGGTGCACTAGAGGGAGAGATATATTAGGGAGCATGGAATTTAGTACCTAGACACCCCTCACAGAGTGCATTGTTCTACAATAAGGAGACAACACTGTGTACCTACTCTCCTCAACCACTTTCACAATTGGTCTTAAACCCCATAATGGTCTGGAAAGCAGTTAATATTTTGTTTTACTATTGGAGAACCCCAGACTCAGAGCCAGGATGACCGAGCCACAACTCAGGACCCAGAGCTGCTTCAAAGGCCTGTCCAGATGTGCTTCCAAGACCAGTGGCCATGTGGGCATCTGGGCCAAATCACGGTCCCTCTGTTGATCATCAGTTAACAGTAAAATATGGATAATATCTTGTTCCATGACTGGCATAAGCACTAAATGTGGTTTCACGACATCATAAGGCGTTCAGTACAGTTTTCTTCTTCCTCTTTCCCCAGCACTCCACCAACATATTCATCATGATCTGTCCAAGAACATCAAGTCTAGAAAACCCAGGATCATGAAGACAAGTATGCAACCACTGCTCCACTAAGTGAGGCTGAGGGGTGACTCGTTTCTCTGGTGAGCCCTGTACTGACCAGTGACATTAATAGAGGCTGGATTCTCATGATGCCCTTGTCCTGGGCCAGCTATCCTTGAGTACGGTCCACAGAGGTCCCAAGACCCTTTCTGGCGGTTCTCGGGGCCAAACCTGTTCCCCAACAATACCAAACCAGCACTCTGTCCCTGGCGTACAGTTCAGAGGATACGAACACTGTCATTCAAGGGCCAATGAATGTATGCGTGGCATCTTTGGCTTGAAAATGTTTCAACTCCTAATACACAAATGTCCATGGATATAACCCTTATAAGCAAACGTATTTGGGGGTCTAAATTATAACTTTAAAGAGTGTAAAGGGGTCCTAAGTAGGAGTGCCAGATTTAACAAATAAAAATACAGGATGCCCAGTTATATTTGAATTCAGATAAACAACGAATATTGCATGGGATACACTCATATTAAAAAGTTATTCGCTGCTTATCTGAATTTTAGTTATACTTGAGCCTGCAGTATTTTAGTAGTCAATCATAGGCCTAAGACCGGAAATTCCGCGAACCGTGCTCTGTCCCAGGAGTCCCGGGCGGGGCACTTCCGGTCAGGTGGGCCGGCCTGGGCGCGGGCCCCGCGCATCGCCGGAAACCTCCCCAGGCCAAGGCTCGGCTTTCTTCCCAGGCCAGGCCCCGCCCCGGCCCCGCCTCCCGGCGCCGGGACCGCAGCGGGCTGGAGCGGGCGGTGGAGCGGGCGGAACAGGCTTCCTGCCTCCAGGGGGCAGCGGCCGCGGCCTGGTCCCAGGGTGGACAGCTCGGCGCCGCGCCCGGCCGCTCTTTCTGTCTTTGGGAGTGACGGGCCGGCCAGCGGGCCGCCGAAAGCCGGCGGTCGCCATTCCCGTGTCGCTGCGCCCGCGGGGGCCGCCCGAGCCGGCCACGATGCCACTGGGCCTGAAGCCCACCTGCAGCGTCTGCAAGACCACATCGTCCTCCATGTGGAAGAAGGGCCCGCAGGGGGAGATCCTCTGCCACCACTGCACGGGCCGGGGCGGCGCGGGCGGCGGGGGCGCCGGCTCGGGGGCGGCCGGCGGGACGGGGGGCAGTGGCGGCGGTGGCGGCTTCGGCGCGGCGACCTTCGCCAGCACCTCGGCCGCCCCTCCGCAGAGCAACGGGGGCGGGGGCGGCAAGCAGGTGAGCTCCTCCGGCCCCTCCCTCCGGCGGAGGTCGACCGGGCGCTTGGCGGGCGGAGGCCGGGCGGGCGGGGGCCTCCCGGGATCGCCGTGCTCATACTGGGCCGGGCCGCCCCTTCCCATCCCGGTTGAGAACATGGTCTTTGGTTCGGCCCATTCTCAGCACCTTTTCTAGTGTGGAACTGAAAGGCTAGAGAAGCAAGAAAAGTGAAAACGCTTCAGAAATTCCCCCATTGTAATGTTTTGGATAGCAACCAGACATCTCAGTATACACATGTATACATAGAGATGTCAGCAGAGTCATGCTACTGGACCTCTTTACCTGTTAATAAAGTTCATTTTGTCATAATGTCGTGCTATTAAGATTATCATGTCATCATTTTCAGTGGCAGCATAAGTATTACATTGCAGGAGGTGGCATACCAAACCCGTTCTCTGGCGTAGGAGAGTTGAGTTTTTAAGCATTTTTCTGTTATAAACACAACCGATGAATAGTTCTTGCCTTGGCCTGGACTGACTCTTGTTGCTGCCCTTTGACCTATCACAAGTAGCTCACACCTTTTTCAGTGCTCTGAAGACGCTTGCCTAAGGCTCTCCCTGTTTGAATTAGGCCAGTTGGTGTGATTACCCGCCATAAAAACAAAAGGTGCACTCTTACTTAATTTTTAAATGATCGTTTAAAGTGCATACTCTGGGATCCTTGTAAGATGTTTGTATCGGGACAGCAACCTTTCTGCACTTTTTATTTCTTTCTCTTTTTTGTTCTTTAATTGTTTATGTAACAGAGTAAGCAGGAAATTCACAGGAGGTCCGCTCGGCTCAGAAACACTAAATACAAATCTGCTCCAGCTGCTGAAAAGAAAGTTTCCACTAAAGGAAAAGGGAGAAGACATATTTTTAAATTAAAAAATGTAAGATGATTGTGGACAGTGTCTTGTACTGTAATGGCATTGTGTGTGTAGTGTGTCCTGCCACTGCCTTCATCTCTCATCACTGAACTTGGACTCTGCTCTGGCAGCTATTCTGTAGTGTTCTGGGGACTGGTCCAGACTTTCTAAAAGGGAGTGAGCTCTGTTGTAGGAGGCTTACTGTTTATAAAGTTAATAATACCCTGTCTCTGGTTTTTTAGCTTTTATTTTTTTCTCTGGGAAATATAAAATATTCTAAAAGAAACCTAAACCTCCAGCGCATTTTACTGGGTTCTCTGGAAAGGATGAGATGGGGTTATAGTTCTTGGTGTGGCCAGGTATACTGGGAAAACCTTTTTTTTTTTCATTCTTAAAGCTCTAATAAATAATACCGAAACTCATTCATTTCCATATTTGTTTGTTATTATGGCCCCAGAAGACGTTTCTTACTGATTTATAATGATCAACTTGATGAATATGAATGAAAAATTTTACTAAATCTTCTTTATCTCTTCTTCTGTGAGCAAGTAGATGGTCGAAAGACTTGTGCTGGGGTAGTGGAAAGCATATTTTTGTTGCAGTAAATTCTCATTGTTTTTGTAAATACAAGGGACAGTGGTCAAACACAATGGGCAATGCATTATATACTATTTTTTTAAAACCTCAGTATGGTACTCTTTGCTTTCAGAACAGGAATGCTTCACTTACCAGTAAAGGCATTTCTGAAGTTGGGTGTGTTTATTTAAAAAACTCAGAGAAGCCTTGCGTTATATTCTTGTGCAGATTGTGGATCCTTTTTCTTGTTTAGAATAGTTGCCCCTAATTTATATAAGAGTTTTATAATTCAGTTTTCTAAAATGAGGTGTTTATTGACTAGACAAAACATGTAAATATTGGACTATAGTTGTATACACTTAAATGCTCTAAACATGTTTTCCTCTTAAGTATGGTGGAATATGTTCTCTGCAAGTATTTTAATATCAATTTCTCTAACAACGCCTTTCTTCAAGGATAATACCAAGACATATTTGGGAAGGCCTAGTTACTGTGTTGTGGCGTGAAAGTGTGTGTCACAGCTTAGGAAGGAATTTCAATGATGGTTGAGTGGTGGCAAGTTACTAAGAACTCCCAAGAAAGTTTCCTTTAGCCTTGGTTCAGGCTTGCTAGAAAATTAGTTCTGATGATACTGTCATAACTAGTTCCATAGTTAAGTGGAGATGGAAAATGTCTTTGAGGAGACACGTTTTTTATTATTCCCACCTCCGTCATGCTCTGGCCATTAGAGCCAGATTTTTTTTATAACTAGAATGCGTAGTAAAGCTTTGAGAAGGCTTCTGTTAGATTTCAGCCACGTAGTCAGGAGCCGGTCCTTTGGGGCTCAGCAATTTTTAAGCTAAAGGTAGCAGAAGTATTCAGACCAGGCTTTGCCACAACGATCAGAAAAGCACTTTTTTTTCTTTTTTACTGCAGTTCTTGTCACCAAACAACAACTTTAGTATTTCTTAAATTACAGAACTCTCATATATGGCTGGAAAAATGCCTGTACACGCTACACACACACGCACACACACACACACACACACGCACACGCACACACAAACACACACATTATGAATGTGCTAATATTTTTACTTTTGTTTTTTCACAGCCCATCAAAGCCCCTGAGTCAGTTTCCACCATAATCACTGCAGAATCAATCTTCTACAAGGTGAGCATCTGTAGTTACTGAAGGAAGGTTTGAATTTATTGTACAATGTGCTACTAAAATGCTGGGTTAGTCTAAAAGTCTCTGCTACTCTGTATAAGGTGTGATTGTGGTTTTTGTTCCTTTCTAAGCTATTTTTCCCTGTAGGTGGCTATTATAAAACATCTCATCCAGAGCTGAGTTGGGAGAGGAAGTTGCCTAATGAAATACGATATGAGGATCTTAAGTATTTTTTAATGTAGATTATGGGAATCGTTTTTAAAATGAAAATGTATGGTGTGGAGCCATTGAGTATGATGCTTGCTGTGGGTTTGTCATACATGGCCTTTATTATGTTGAGGTAGGTTCCCTCTACGCCCATTTTCTGGAGAGCTTTTATCATAAGTGGGTGTTGAATTTTGTCAAAA
The DNA here is from genome assembly GCF_003676395.1 of Aethalodelphis obliquidens. Classification (NCBI taxonomy): domain Eukaryota; kingdom Metazoa; phylum Chordata; class Mammalia; order Artiodactyla; family Delphinidae; genus Aethalodelphis; species Aethalodelphis obliquidens. Next base: position 55,604,647 of record NW_020837949.1, read on the forward strand.
GCTTTTTCTGCATCTATTGAGATGATCATATAGTTTTTATTCCTTAATTTGTTAATGTGGTGTATCACATTGATTGATTTGCATATATTGAAGAATCCTTGCATCCCTTGGATAACTCCCACTTGATCATGGTGTATGATCCTTTTAATGTGCTGTTGGATGCTGTTTGCTAGTATTTTGTTCACAATTTTTGCATCTATGTTCATCAGTGATATTGGTCTATAATCTTTTTTTGTGATATCTTTTTCTGGTTTTGGTATCAGGGTGATGGTGGCTTCGTAGAATGAATTTGGGAGTGTTTCTCCCTCTGCAACTTTTTGGAAGAGTTTGAGAAGGATAGGTGTTAGCTCATCTCTAAATGTTTGTTAGAATTCACCTGTGAAGCCATCTGGTCCTGGACTTCTGTTTGTTGGAAGATTTTTAATTATGGTTTCAATTTCATTACTTGTGATAGGTCTGTTTATATTTTCTGTTTCTTCCTGGTTCAGTCTGGCAGAATTGTACCTTTCCAAGAATTTGTCCATTTCTTCGTGGTTGTCCATTTTATTGGCATATAGTTGTTTGTAGTAGTCTCTTTAATCCTTTGTATTTCTGCAGTGTCAGTTGTGATTTCTCCTTTTTCATTTCTAATTTTATTGATCTGTGTCCTCTCCCTTTTTCTCTTTTTTCTTTTTTTTTTTTGGGGGGGGGTGTTTGCGGGCCTCTCACTGTTGTGGCCTCTCCTGTTGCGGAGCACAGGCTCCGGACACGCAGGCTCAGCGGCCATGGCTCACGGGCCCAGCTGCTCTGCGGCATGTGGGATCTTCCCAGACTGGGGCACGAACCCGTGTCCCCTGCATTGGCAGGTGGACTCTCAACCACTGCGCCACCAGGGAAGCCCTCCCTTTTTTTCTTGATGAGTCTGGCTAAGGGTTTATCAATTTTGTTTATCTTTTCAAAGAACCAGCTTTTAGTTTTATTGATCTTTGCTATTGTTTTCTTCGTTTCTGTTTATTTCTGCTCTTTATGATTTCTTTCTTTCTATTGACTTTGGGTTTTCTTTGTTCTTCTTTCTCTGGTTGTTTTAAGTGTAGGGTTAGATTGTTTATTTGAGATTTTTCTTGTTTCTTGAGGTGAGATTGTATTGCTATAAAGTTCCCTCTTAGAACTTCTTTTGCTGCGTCCCATAGGTTTTGGGTCTTCGTGTTTTCATTGTCATTTGTTTCTGTGTATTTTTTAATTTCTTCTTTGATTTCTTCAGTGATCTCTTGGTTATTTAGTAGTGCACTGTTTAGCCTCCACGTATTTGTGGTTTTTACAGTTTTTTTCCAGTAATTGATTTCCACTCTCATAGCATTGTGGTCAGAAAAGAAGATTGATACAATTTCAGTTTTCTTAAATTTTCTCAGGCTGGATTTGTGACTCAAGATGTGATCTGTCCTGGAGAATGTTCCATGTGCACTTGAGAAGAAAGTGTATTCTGCCACCTTTGGGTGGAATGTTCTGTAAATATCAATTAGATCTATCCAGTCTATTGTGTCATTTAAAGCTTGTGTTTATTTATTTTCTGATTGGATGATCTGTCCATTGGTGTAAGTGGGGTGTTAAATTCCCCTACTTTTATTGTGTTACGGTCGATTTCTCCTTTCATGGTTGTTAGCATTTGCCTTATGTATTGAGGTGCTCCTGTGTTGGGTGCATAAACATTTATAACTGTTATATCTTTTTCTTGGATTGATCCTTTGATCATTATGTAGTGTCCCTCCTTATCTCTTGTAACAATCTTTATCTTAAGGTCTATTTCATCTGATACGAGTATTGCTACTCCAGCTTTCTTTTGATTTCCATTTGCATGGAATATCTTTTTCCATGCCTTCACTTTCAGTCTGTATGTGTCCCTAGGTCTGAAGTGGGTCTCTTGTAGACAGCGTATATATGGGTCTTGTTTTTGTACCCATTCAGCCAGTCTGTGTCTTTTGGTTGGGGCATTTAATCCATTTACACTCATGGTTATTATCGATATGTATGTTCCTATTATCATTTTCTTAATTGTTTTGGGTTTGTTGTTGTGGGTCTTTTTCTTCTCTTGTGTTTCCCGCTTAGAAAAGTTTCTTTAGTATTTGTTGTAGCACTGGTTTGGTGGTACTGAATTCTCTTTGCTTTTGCTTGTCTGAAAAGCTTTTGAATTCTCCATGGAATCTGAATGAGATCCTTGCTGGGTAGAGTAATCTTGGCTGTAAGTTCTTCCCTTTCATCACTTTCAGTATATCCTGCCACTCCCTTCTGGCCTACAGAGTTTCTGCTGCAAAATTAGCTGATAACCGTATAAGGATTCCTTTGTATGTTATTTTTTGTTTTTCCCTTGCTGCTTTTAATATTTTTTCTTTGAATTTAAATTTTGTTAGTTTGATTAATATGTGTATTGGTGTGTTTTTCCTAGGGTTTATCCTGTATGGGACTCTGTGTGCTTTCTGGACGTGGGTGATTATTTCCTTTCCCATGTTAGGGAAGTTTTCAACTGTAATCTCTTCAAATATTTTCTCAGACCCTTTTTTTTTCTCTTCTTCTTATGGGACTCCTATAATTCGAATGTTGGTGTGTTTAGTTTTGTCCCAGAGGTCTCTGAGATTGTCTTCAATTCTTTTCATTCTTTTTTTCTTTCTTCTGCTCCTCAGCAGTTATTTTCACCATTTTGTCTTCCAGTTCCCTTATTCGTTCTTCTGCCTCCGTTATTCTGTTACTGATTCCTTCTAGTGTATTTTTCATGTCAGTTATTGTGTTGTTCATCTCAGTTTGTTTGCTCTTTAGTTCTTCTAGATCTTTGTTAAACATTCCTTGTATTTTCTCAACTCGTGCCTCCATTCTATTTCCGAGATTCTGGATCATCTTTATTATAATTACTCTGAATTCTTTTTCAGGTAGATTGCCTACTGCCTCTTCATTTATTTGGTCTTTTAGGTTTTTACCTTGCTTCTTCATTTGTGACATATTTTTTTGCCATCTCATTTTTTTTTTTTTTTATGAGTGGGATTGTGTTCCTGTCTTACTGGTTGTTTGGCCTGAGGCTTCCAACACTGGAGTTTGTAGGCTACTGGGTAGAGATGGGTCTTGGTGCTGAGATAAGGACCTCTGTGAGACCTCACTCCAATGAATAATCCCTGGGGTCTGAGGTTCTCTGTTAGTCCAGTGGTTTGGACTTGGAGCTCCACTGCAGGAGCTTCAGCCTGACCCCAGGCTCGTGAACCAAGATCCCGCAGGACACCTGGAGTGGAAAAAAAAAAAAAAAAGAACAATAACAAAGTAAAACATAAAATTAGACTAGGAAACTAACAGATATGTTAGGAAGAATATAAAAATAAAAATGTAGATTAATCGACAACCAGAAGGTACATCAGTACCACAATAGTAAAAAAAGAGGAGGAGGGAAAAGAAATAAAAAAGGAGGGGTGTGGGAAGGCCTTGGCTATGGAGGGTGGGGCCTAAGCAAGGGTGAAGTTTGGGTGGTGGGCGAGGCCTATGCTTAGGACCCACAGGCTGGAAAAGGCCCTGGGGGCTGTGGGGGGTGGGGCTTAGGCTCAAGGAACAGAAGGGGTCCAGGCGTGCCCCGCACCCCTGGTCTCAGAGGGCAGGGGACCTCCTCTGAGAGCCCAGCAGGCTTCCTGGGCTCGAGTGGGTGGGGCAAATGCCCTCCTCTCCTCTCCTGCTCCTCCAGTCTGGGAGGGCCCCTACCCCATGCTTCTCCTGATCTCCCCAGCCTCCCTCTTATGGCACCAAGGACCCACGCGGCCTGGAGGGGGGTTTGGAGGGCAGGGGACCAGCCTGGGAGATCAGCAGGCTCCCCATGCCCAAGTGGGTGGGGCAGTTGCCCTCCACTGCTCTCCTGCTCCTCCCGGAGGGCCCCTCCCACCTGCCTCTCCTGTTCTCCCCTTGGCCTCCTTCCTATGCCCCCAGGGACCCACGAGACCTGGAGGGGGCTTTGGAGTGCAGGGGACGGGCCTGGGAGCTCATCAGGCTCCCAGGGCCCGAGTGGGTGGGGCAATCGCCCTCTGCTCCTTTCCCGTTCTTCCCGGAGAGTCCCTCCCACCTCCCTCTCCTGATCTGCCCAGCCTCAGGGGTGCTGATCCTGTCTGGCTTCCACTTCTCCTCCCCCCTCAGTCCCCCTACGTCCTACTGGTTTACTTTGGGGTTCCTCCCATCTCCTTGGGCGTCAGAGTCCACCACCATTGGCCAGCAGGCGCCCTAGTTGTGGGGAGACACTAACTCCACGTCTTCCCACACCACCATCTTGACTCCACCTCCTATTTTTATTTTAAATATGGGGTTCTCTTCTACTTCCCCCAGGGAGTCTATTACCAAATTGGAGATGTTGTTTCTGTAATTGACGAACAAGATGGAAAACCCTACTATGCTCAGATCAGGGGTTTTATCCAGGACCAGTATTGTGAGAAGAGTGCAGCACTGACGTGGCTCATTCCCACTCTCTCTAGCCCCAGGGACCAGTTTGATCCTGCATCCTACATCATAGGTGAGTTTGACAGGTAACAGACAGGTTCTTGAACCCAGTTAATTTTCCATTATTATGTGAAAGTATATTCATCTGCTTGGGCTGCCATGACAAAATACCATAAACTGAGTGGGCTAAACAACAGAAATTTATTTTCTCACAGTTCTGGAGGCTGGAAGTCCTAAGGTGCTGTCAGGGTGGGTTTCTGGTGAGAGCTCTCTTCCTGGCTTGTAGACAGCCACCTTTTCTCACAGGGGCTTTCCTCTGTGTGTGTGCACTCCTGGCATCTCTTCCTCTTCTTATAAGGACACCAATCCTGTTGGATTAGAGCCCCACCCTTATGGCTTCATTTAACCTTAATTATCTCCCTAAAGGCCCTATCTCCAAATATTATCACATTAGGGATTAGAACTTAAACATATGAATTTGGCAAGATACAATTCAGTCCATAACAGAGAAACGTAAGTACAAAAAAGTAGAGATTATTATAGAAAATATGAAATTTATATAGCTGGGGTTTGAGGGCTATACGTTATTTTGAGTTCCGGGGCAGTATAGTATGCACGTACTAGAATGCTATGTGGATAAGATTTTTCTGAGTGACCCATGGTTAAACTCTATTAAAAGAATTTATTGCTCAAGAACTAGGTTATTTAGGTAACATATAAAAATTTACTCAAAAATGATTTCTAGAGGAACTGTCACATTTATGTCTAAAATCTTACAAATTCCCATTATGTGTCCCTCTAGATGTCACACACATCATCCTAGACCTTTTGCAACCTTTTATATCATTGTTGGTAGTTGAAATGGCAGCCACTGTACTCATTAATTTCAAGGCTGACTAAAGAATTGGTTCTTGACGTAGACTCACAAGAAGAAGTTGTTGATAAATAGAATTTTGAAAGTGTTCAGAGTTTTAAAATTACCCCAAACTCTTCAACCTTTCTGCAATGGGCATACGTTACTTTTGCATTCTAAGAAAAAAGATACAAAAGGTTTTTTTCAGAGAGAACTCAAGGACAAGTAAAGTACCACTGTTATTCCCAGCTGCATGTCAAGTTTGATACATGACCAAGCAGTTTTAGTCTTCTGCTTGTAAGTATTGATACACAGAAGAGTGAACTTTCATTAACCTGTTCTATCAGACAGGATTGTCAGCAGAGGCAGTAACATGACTGAATCACCTCTAGGACTTCTATCTCACCTCCTCTTCCTAATCCTCAGATTGTAAAGGAGACAGCATAGCATAAAGGTTCAGAGCACAGACTCTGGAACTAGACTGTCTGGGTTCCTAGGACAGCCACTTACTAACTATGTGATCTCAGACAGGTTCCTTGATCTCTCTTGCCTTATTTCCTCATGTAAAATGGGAATAATAATAGTGCCTAACTCAGAGGGTTGTTGTGAGGATTCAAAGTATTGATATATATATCAAGTACTTAGAACAGTGTCGACATAATAAACACTATATAAAGCTAAATACTATTTTTAGAATCCTTTCTATATTGAGTTATATTTTGGGGAGAATGTTATATTCCTTAAGCAATTAAAGCAGAAAAAAATGATGGAAAGTAACTTCAAAATAATATATGTTTCAAGGGCTAATGTCAAGTTACCACCAGACCAGTTTCTCCTAGTGTCTAGGAATTTTAACATTTTATGGAAATGATATATATCTTCAAAAATGTGAATGTTGGCTGCCTTCTAGGACCAGAGGAGGATCTTCCAAGGAAGATGGAATACTTGGAATTTGTTTGTCATGCACCTTCTGAATATTTCAAGTCACGTTCATCACCATTTCCCACAGTTCCCACCAGACCAGAGAAGGGCTATATATGGACTCATGTTGGACCTACTCCTGCAATAACTATTAAGGAAACAGTTGCCAACCATTTGTAGTTTAAAAAGTGAACATGGATTTCCAGTTGTCTTGTATTTGTACTACCATAAGACATGCCACATGTTTCTTTAATGAAATTCTTGGATGGAAAAATGACTAAAAGTTTTTTCTCTACTGCCCAGTAATCATTAGCTTGTTTATTACTAGTCACTTAGAAAATTAAAAGAGATAGAAAAGAATTAAATATATTTTGAAGTTAAATATTGCATACACATTAAGTGTGTGTATCCTCCCAGGCAAAGACTAATTTCCAAGGAGACAATTAGGAACAGGTAGTGTCTATTTTTCTCCATAATTTATTTCTAGAAACTCATAAAATGGATTGTATTTTTCTACAAGAATAAAATATTAATTAAGGTTTGAATTTCTAACCAAGGGCTGAATCAAATAAAATGTAGCCGTTATCAACAGTATCTATCACCAAGTTAAAAAAAAAGCTTTATTTTATCATCTAGAAAATGCTGTGACAGACTGTTGGCTGCTTTAACCTTAAGGAAAGTGATTGGTGGATGATGTTATTAGCCTAGGCTTTTTAAAACTTTCATCCAGTTCTTCTGTAGTAAGCAGGGATTCAGAATCATTTGGTTGATCTTAATAGAGCTGCTCTTCACTGCTCTCACCTACCTTCTCAGTCAGAGTGAGGCTTAATCAAAACATTAAGTTTATAGTTCAGACAGACAACTTCACTAAAAACACACAGGAAACGTACTGTTCAGGCATCCCTGAGCAGTAGTTTCTTGACCACCATTAGAACAAACATTGGGCAGTCATAAAAATGATTAATCATTAGCACTGATATCTAAAAAAAGTCCACCCCAAAGTTAAAACCATCTGCTATGTACTCATAACAACAGGCCTAAAACAATGTCTGGGACTTAGAAGTCCAGGTACAGGAATTCTATTCAGAATTCAGGGACAGGTTTTACTTCAAGTGTAGGTCAGCTAAGTAAGGGAGCAACGATTTAAAAGAGGGAAGAAGTGGGATTTGTACACACTTGCTTCCTCTCCTGTTCTGACTGGACCATTATTCCTCAACCCCAGCAAAATTTGTCAGGATCTAATTTAATTATGGTGATTTTGAATTGTAGGAGTTTTAACTGTTACCATTTTTCTACACAGTTAATATTTGTATGTTGTGAGGAAGTTATGGTTTGTATGTTGTATATAGATAGCTCTATGTACATAGTTCTTTCTTCACAAAAGTTACAGTAAAATTGATTGTAAATACCATTGTAAATAACTAAATGCTAATATTCAGACTTTTGGATTAAAATGTATTTTTCACAGTGTATCTTTGGATTTATTTCATGCATTTATTTATTTCGTTTAAACAATTAAATAGGGCTTTCTACCACAAAATGGTGTAAATAGAAGACACCACTGTTGTAGTACTCATAATTTGGAATGACAGATTCGTCATCAGTATGTAATAGATATTAGGAAACTCAAAGAATGGCTGATAGATCAAATGAACATTTAACATAAGGTATTTATTAAAATGAAATATTTAAAAACCAGTGTATATATGGACGATTTGTTTAGAAATTCCTAGATACTCGTGTAATATCTTTTAAAATAAAGATAGAATTTCATATTCCTCCTTAACAGACACCAAATGGCTCCTGTTACTCACAGCGTAGATCCATAGCTTTTCTCCTGTGATGGAAGGCCTGCGCTGATGTGGCCCCAGACTGTGTTCCCAGCCTTGTCGCCAAAGGGGTGAGAGGCTGAGGCAGTGCTCTCCTCCGCTTCAAATCCATCTTCCCTTTCAGACTGCCTGCCCTACTGATTTTAGGCCCCAGCCCAGACACAGAAGCAAAAGCCTTATACAGACTGTTCAGCGGGCTCCCACAGTTGTGTAAGGTAAAATCTCTACAATAGATACTTCATTCTATTTCATTCCTAGTGGCTCTGTTTCTCTAATCAAATCCTGACTGATACTGAGACACTGAAAGATAAAGCAAGAAACTGTTGTTTTTCGTTACAAGCTATTTAGAATTACTTGGCCTTCTTTTTATAAAAACTGTGTACATGTATTACTTTGGTAATTTTTTAAAATTGAAAAGTAATGAAGGATATCACAAAGGGAAAGATGAATAGATTGTATTATAAAAAACTAATTTCTAACTGTCAAAATGTGTATACAAAATTAAAAACCAAACAAGTGGGAATCATTAACCAGTATTTCTTATTCAACATGACAGACTGGCATAAATTAATTACCCAGTTACAAACAAAAGCTACAAACATAACCTTAACTTCTTGTAACATCATCACCATTTGGAATTACCATAACTCCTATTTCCACCTGTTTAGCAGAAGCTGGGTAGAAGGGAGCAAGTTTATAACAAAAACACCTTCTATACCTTCAATACTTCTCCCTGTGGATAGGGAAGGTGCGAGTTAAAAAGATGTAACTTAATTAATTAAATTATTTATTTATTTATTGGCTGCACTGGGTCTTAGTTGTGGCAGGCGGGATCTTTGTTGCTGCATGCGGGCTCTTTTAGTTGTGGCATGTGGGATCTTTAGTTGCGGCATGAGAACTCTTAGTTGCAGCATGTGGGATCTAGTTCCCTGACCAGGCATCGAACCCAGGCCCCTTGCATTGGGAGCGTGGAAAAAGACAGTAACTTTAGAATAGAGAGTGAAGGTGCTGTTGGGGAAATACAATTTGAAAAAACTTTCAATTCAGACATCCCCTCCACAAAGGTAGTAGAAAAAGAAAACACTTTTATTACTGACTGAGGATTAAACCAGCATGTGCTGCTCATCACAGGCAACTGGCTGAGGTTGCAAAGACAGAAAGAAATCTCACCCTTTTATGCAGCCACACAGGTGTGGTCATTACATACAGGTTCTCAAGATAAACAGTAACTAGTCATCATTTAAGAGAACTTGACAGCACCATTAATCACACACAGTTCTTCCTAAATTTACCTGGTGATTGGGGTGACCACCTACGTTAGCTAATTGACTTTATGGGGGACAGGGGGGACAAACGTCTTTATGACAGGAGGTACTTTAACAATTCGGAGCACTGAAGTCTGGCTCCCACCGTCCCACAGAAACTGGAGGACAGGGCTGCTGTCTCCTGACAGTTACATTTCAAAGAGATGGCACCCAGGTCCTTGAGAAAAACATTACTAGATCGCAAAACTGACAGAGACTTAGTTTCTAAAAACATACATTTCAAGGAGACTGAGAAAATGCAAGTTTTCTAAAGTAAGTATTCCGACAAAAAAGGGAGACCTTTTTGCCTTATTTTTAACAGAGGGAATTAAGCTGCCTTTTTTTTTTTTTTTTTTTTTTTTTGCGGTACGCGGGCCTTTCACTGTTGTGGCCTCTCCCGTTGCGGAGCACAGGCTCCGGACGCGCAGGCTCAGCGGCCATGGCTCACGGGCCTAGCTGCTCCGCAGCATGTGGGATCCTCCCCGACCGGGGCACGAACTCAGCAGGCGGACTCTCAACCACTGCGCCACCAGGGAAGCCCTTAAGTTTCTTATTTTAAATTTCTATTTGTCCTTACAGTGCCCTAAATTTGGAAGAGGGAGGAAGTGGGCAGCTTTGTGATTCAGGCCTCATGTCAGGGCTGCTATTAGTACATGTTGGTGTCTGTGAGGGTTTCAATATGGCGGCCACCTGAGGGCTGGGGGAGAGTCCCAGGGCTGGAGTCCATTCTCCACTCATCCAGGACTGTCCGTCAGGGCATGTCCTGCACCACCGTACTTGGTGGTCCTCATGGTTGTGGCTCTATTAACACGACTAAGAGGTTCTGAACTTACAAAGGCCAAAACCATAATCTCATGCTGAAGGAAAATTCCTTTTCTTTTCATTCTCCTCCGTGAGCAGTTGCAAGTGCTTTGCACCTAGCAGATTCACAAATATCTCACTCAGTTATCTCCGTTTTATATTTTAATAATTAATCATATGGATTTTAAATATGTTTTTAGATTCCACTGCCCTTTCCCACCTTTATATAAGTGAATCACGAACACATTAGAATCACTTCTGGAGCTTCAAAAACAAAAACAAAATACAGGACACAAAAAAAAACCCTGCTGGAAAGTTCCCACAAGCAACTAAGTAAATCAGTATCTGTGGGGATAAGACTGGGACCTCATTAGGTTCCAAAGTATCTAGTAAAACTTAAAAATACAAAAAAAAGTTTAAATTTCCTGAGGAGACTCTGACATGCAGCCAGAAATGAGAACCACTGCTCAGGCTCCTTAGTATATAAAATTCAGCTGATAAAGCCTTCAGTTTCTACAAAGAGAGGAAGAGATCTGCTAGCATCCTGCTTTGGGGCAATTTAGGAAGATCATCAAAGGCCTTTCTATGCCAATTAGCCCTGGTAAAGGTAATTCCTCACCTGTCAAGGAACCTGATATACACCAGTCACAGTCCGCTAGCTCAGCTGTGGCTCATTTCACTGACCCTTAGCAAAAGAAGCTGCTCGCCTCCTAAAGAAATCCCCACCTCCTGGCCAATCAGGCTGTTTCCACGTTGCCTCTTAAGGCTGCGTGAAACTCACAACGGCCCAGCGTTCTGGGAGAGAGCTGCACTGCTGGGAGGTACTGCGCTCCCCTCATCTATGGATTGTTTTCCCTTGACTAAAGGACATCAAATTCATTACTAAGTTGTTTTAGTTTTGTCACTTTACAGTTTTGGTGAGGAGGTGGGTCCTGAAGACAGCTGCTGGAGATGCCGGAAGGCTCCTGGACTCAGCTGAAGTTAGCCTCGGAGCCCTTCGGGTTCGCTGCCTCTTTGCCGCTCCCTGGGATCCCGTTATTTTGCCTTCTGAGCTCTTCGAGTTTGTTTGTCCAGACCCTTCCGGGTGGAAGACTGGGGTGTAAGAAACACCAGACCTAATGGGCGACAGCATTTGGATTTGTGGCCGACCTCATTTACAAGGTAAGCGCCTTGGGGAGTTCCTGACGGGTCTCAGGAGCTGCAGAGGCAGCCAGAAACAGTAAATCTGGTTGAATTAGGATTATTTTAACAAGGGAAAATAATGGGTATCTGTCAATCTAAAGGAAGCAAGATAGCAGCTGTTAGGAGACTCACAAAGCCTCAAGGTAAGTGGGGGACTTGGGGCATTAAATTAAGACGAGAAATATCAGGCTCTTTTCACCACCCGCACACCAAGATCTTAAGTAGGCGGAATTCGAAATATTTAAAGCCATTAGAGTGTCCACCACTATATAGAAATCTTCTCAGAAAAAAATAGTAGATCTATTACTAATGGGTATCTTGGAAGCCAGCGCTACAAAATTGGTGGGCAAAGCTGTTAGAGATCTGGCCACCTAAGACTCCTCTGCTAGGGTAAGTTGGTCACCGAATGGGTTATTTTGACACTAGGTCACCTACCAACCTCAAGAAATTTTCCGTGTAACAAGGTATACTGTAAAACACCACGCAGTTTGGCTTTGAGAGACCCAAGGTGTAGCTAAAGAAGTGGAGTCCTCAAAGAATTGAGCTCCCCACCTTCCGGCACACCTGCCTAATTTATATCTAAGAACTGCGGTCCTGGAGGCTGTAAATACGTAAATGGCAAACTCTTAACTAAGACAACCTAGAATCACAGTGGCTGTTATGGGGAATCTTCCCATTGGACAAGATCGTTTAAGAAGGGCAATTGAAAGCAAGGGTTCCCAAACAGAATGGGATACCTGTTTAATTTTTTTCCTTTTTAAAAAAATTAAAAAAAAATTCCGGTTAGGCTGACCCTGTGCTTATTACTCACAGGTGAGAAAGATAAAGGAGGAACTGCTACTCTCCATGGGTTTATCCTGAGGGCTTTTGTTCTGGTAGTGGTGGTGGGTTGCAATGTCAACCCCACTTTCCCCCAACTCCCCCTTAGGATCATTGTGCATCGATCATATTATAAGATACAGGAGGGAGTCCTCAGAGCCTCTGGCCTCCTCTCCATCAGGTGCCAACAGGGCCCCAGAGAGGAAGGATTCCAATCCCACCTCTGCTGTGCTGGACCATCAGCCTCTGGGCTCATTCCCTTCATAATCAAGGCTCTCTGACACTACCAGTTACAGCTGCAAACATTTCTGAGCTGCCAGGAGGAAGCTGTGGTCAGAGGCCATAGAGTAGGTTGGATCTATATTCAATCAACCAAGACCCTGCCCTAAAACTTGAAAAATAGTTAAGATTTTCACCATCCTCAACTTACAGTTAAACGTGTTTAATGTTTTACTCATCAGTTGAACTCTGATCCATCTCCAGATACTGTCACCTAACTGAACTTGTACAGTTTGTCCCAGTATCCTTAAAAGGAAGAGACATCAACTCAAAAGGTTAAAGACTTAGGAATTCCCTAGCAGTCCAGTGGTTGGAACTCAGTGCTTTCACTGCCTGGCCCAGGTTCAATCCCTGGTCGGGGAACTAAGATCCAGCAAGCCACACGGTGCAGCCAAAAAAAGAAAAAAAAAATATTGCTTAATTTACATGTGGGATGATTTAAAAAGTCTGTAATCCCTTCAAAATGGGGAAAGGTAAACTAATCTGGTAATTTACCCAAATAATTTTGTGGTGGGATTGACTTTATGGTGAATCCACTTATCTGTATTTACTAGAGAATATGAAAGTTTCCCAAATGCTACTGAATAAATAAAGTTGCATCAAAGACAACAACAACAACAACAAAGATTCTACCAACTGTAGAATTTTGTAACTCTTGAACACTAGTGCATGCTTCTACTTAGGTGAGTTTTACTTCTCTGAGAAAGCAGTAAGTTTAAAGTGTTTTGTGTATGTGTTTTATATATATATATATATATATATATATTCATTAGATATAAAGCAATTCTATATTCCAGTACTTTATTCCTCTTTAGGCCAGAGTTTTTCAATTTGCAAGTCTCAACCCATGTATGGGTAAGAATTTCATTATTTGTGTGAAATAGAATAAAAGAGAAAAATGTCAGAGAATATCACATGTGGTAAGAGTAGGTGTTTTGTGAAACTTTAGTTTCAGCCATGTGCACATATGGACTAGATCATGAAGGAAAATGTATTACTCTGGGTTGTGGTGAAAATGTTTTGAAAATCAGTGGCTTAGCTCTCAGCATTTTTACTTTTGTGAAGAAGCTGTAGCATTCTTTTTAACTGACACTGATTCCTACAAAATATCTGGCCAGAATAAATGTCTAGCCAAAATGCGTCATTTCACCTTTCTGTCTAAAACCTCTAAAAATTTCACTTTCGGCATATGGTTGATGGTATTTGTTATCCTGGAATATTCTTTGCTTTCTGTTGTTGATTTGTTTGATTCTTGGAAATTTCCTGGGAGGCTGAGTCCTATACCAGTTCTGTAAAAAATGTCAGGTTGCCTAGAAAATGAGTAGACTCCATGACATAATGCCTTCGTCTAGTGTTTACATTTTATATATATTTTTTCTTTATATTCATGAGTATTGAGTATTTTACTAGGGGAATGTAAAATGTCCATTTAATTTAAGAATCCATGCTTCTGGGACTTCCTTGGTGGTCCAGTGGTTAGACTCCATGCTCCCAATGCAGGGGGCCCAGGCTTGATCCCTGGTCAGGGAACTAGATCCCGCATGCCGCAACTAAAAGATCCTGCGTGCCGCAGTGAAGATGATCCCACGTGCGGCAGCCAAGACCCAGCGCAGCCAAATAAATAAACTAAAAAAAAAGAAAAAGAATCCATACTTCTAATACCTCCTGAAACTACTGTAGATGGCCCATTTCCATTGCTTTTACAATCAAAACTGATTCCTAATCAATCATATCAGTTCTAATCTTAAAAAGTTAATGGCTAAAATATTAGATTTTGTTTTTCTCTTCTCCCCTTATTTATTCAAAGACATAAATTTATCCCAATTTCAGCTGAAATAAGAATGATTCACTCACAAATATTTATTATTTATTGAATGATCACCAGTACAAGGCGCACTGTTCTAGATTACAGCAGCGAACAACATGCACAAAAATCTGGCCTTTTGTGGAATTTTCAATATAAAGCGGAGGCAACTGGATATAGTTAAACAAAAAACCTGCAAGTTAATAGCTGGTGCTCACATTAAGTGTTCTCCCAGTCAGACTCCTAATAGATGACTAGATTTCAGGTTAGGAATTATTTTTTTATTTTTTATTATTTTTTTTAAGATGTTGGAGGTAGGAGTTTATTAATTAATTAATTTTTACTGTGTTGCGTCTTCGTTTCTGTGCGAGGGCTTTCTCTAGTTGTGGCAAGCGGGGGCCACTCTTCATCGCGGTGCGCGGGCCTCTCACTATCGCGGTCTCTCTTGTTGCGGAGCACAGGCTCCAGACGCGCAGGCTCAGTAGTCGTGGCTCACGGGCCTAGTTGCTCCGCGGCATGTGGGATCCTCCCAGACCAGGGCTCAAACCCGTGTCCCCTGCATTAGCAGGCAGATTCTCAACCACTGTGCCACCAGGGAAGCCCCAGGTTAGGAATTATTAATACTGACTAGGAAAACATCAAAGGATGATGAGATCACCACTTAGTGTCTGAAATAAAAAATAAATAACACTGAATTTTTTGCTTATTTTAGTAACTACGAGCTATGCCTTTTAGGCCCAGGCTCCGTAGCAGAGCAGACTGCTGACCTTAAACGCGGGGTTTCCTAGAAGCTAGAAGTTCAGAAGTGGGCAGACTTCGTGGGCTACAAATAGGATGATGTCATCCATAGCCAGGAGTCTTTTGGGTGAGGTTGGTGTTGGTTGGCTGGCTCTCAGAGGCCTGTTTTTTGGAGTGACAGCCCCTTCCAGCTAAGGTTCCCTGTCACCCAAAGACTAGTGACATGAACCCACAAGTCTTGGAGCATCTCTTTGTTTTCTAGACCAATAAAACCATCAATAAATTCCTTTCTGATTCAAAGGGCCAGGGTTGGGTTCTGTTACTTACAGCTAAAAATTTGATGGATACAAAAATCAGTACCAGAACTGGTTGCAGGCAACAGACTTTGAAGAAAATTAGGGGACATTTGGGACTGGTTATCTGCCCTAGTTAAAGGCTGAGGGCAAGGAAAATCCACTCTGTATTAAGGGATGTGAATTTGGCATACCACGACATGCAGTGGCGAACCAGCTAACTAAAATATCACAAATTATTCCCGGGAATGAAGTACCTATTGAAGAGGTTGCTGCTATGGAATAGTGTGAAACACATGAGGATTTCAAAAGGGTGAGTTGAATATAGCACTAGAGAGCTTAAAGAGAAAGACAAGCTCAGATGGTTATACTTTTAGCTCAAGGCATAGGCTGAAAATCAGGGATTTGTATGAAGGCTAAAAGAATCCCTTCTCTTTCTGAGCCATGAGGCTGAAAGTCAAATGCAGAGTTTTAAAAAAATTTTTTTAATTTAATTTTTATCTTATATTGGAGTATAGTTGATTTACAATATTGTTAAGTTTCAGGAGTATAGCAAAGTGATTTAGTTATACGTGTGTGTGTGTATATATATATATATCTCCATTCTTTATCAGATTCTTTTCCCATGTACGTTATTACAGAGAACTGAGTAGAGTTCCCTGTGCTATACAGTAGGTCCTTGTTGATGATCTATTTTATACACAGTAGTGTGTATATGTTAATCCCAAACTCCTAATTTATCCCTGTCTACCCCCTTCCGCTTTGGTAACCATAAGTTTGTTTTCTAAGTCTGTGAGTGTGTTTCTGTTTTGTAAATAAGTTCATTTGTATCATTTTTTTTTAGATTCCACATATGAATGATATCATATGATATTTGTCTTTCTCTGACTTACTTTGTATGATAATCTCTAGGTCCATCCATGTTGCCGCAAATAGCATTATTTCATTCTTTTTTATGGCTGAGTAATATTCCATTGTATATATGTACCACATCTTCTTTATCCATTGCTCTGTTGATGGACATTTAGGTTGCTTCCATGTCTTGGCTATTGTAAATAGTGCTGCAATGAACATCGGGGTGCATGTATCTTTTCAAAATATGGTTCTCTCCAGATATATGCCTAGGAGTGGGATTTTTAGTTTAGCATGTATCTTTTCTAAGTATGATTGTCTCTGGATATATGCCCAGGAGTGGGATTGCTGGATCATATGGTAGCTCTGTTTTTAGTTTTTTAAGGAAACTCCATACTGTTTTCCATAGTGGCTGTACCAACTTACATTCCCAGTAACAGTGTAGGAGGGTTCCCTTTTCATTTTGAGTTTATTTTTGTGTATGGTGTTAGGGAGTGTTCTGATTTCATTCTTTTACATGTAGCTGTCCAGTTTTCCCAGCACCAGTTATTGAAAAGGCTTTTTTTTTTCTCCATTGTATATTCTTGCCTCCTTTGTCATAGATTAATTGACCATAGGTGCGTGGGTTTGTTTCTGGGCTTTCTATCCTGTTCCATTGATCTATATTTGTTTTTGTGCCAAACTCTGGCACAAAAACAGGAGTTTGATCCCACAGTTTACTGAATGACATCTATTGAGTTCATAGCCATTTTAGATCTTTTACGGAAAAGTTAAGGTGTTGACTGAAAAACAGTTGAATCCCTGATAATTGGGATGGAGACACATGGAAGAAACATTCCCTTGAATCCCCACCCTTTTAAAATCTTTAGTGAGGCAGGCCTTATGTCCCTTGCTTGAAGACCCTGAAATGCCCCCATCTGTGAGGGATCAGCCTTGTAAAAGCATGCTCATTCTTGCATTCCAACCCTCCCTTCTATTGTCCCATCCCAGCATGCCCTAGAGAGTGAATTAAGTCAATCCAGGGGCTTCCCTGTTGGCGCAGTGGTTGAGACTCCGCCTGCTGATGCAGGGGACACGGGTTCGTTTGTGCTCCGATCTGGGAAGATCCCACATGCTGCGGAGCGGCTAGGCCCGTGAGCCATGGCCGCTGAGCCTGCGCGTCCGGAGCCTGTGCTCCGCAATGGGAGAGGCCACAACAGTGAGAGGCCCGCGTACCGCAAAAAAAAAAAATAAAATAAAAAAAATAAAGTCAATCTGGGAGGAGAAGGCTTAGACAATAAAAAAACTACAATATTTTTCTTTTTCATGCAAATTCTAAAGAATATATGTGGAGGTAGAATATGTGTGTGGGTACTAGGCTAAGTAGGGAAAATCATAATTATTGGTCAAGTTGAATACATTAATGACTTAAAAAAATTTATTTTTGGCTGTGTTGGGTCTTCATTGCTGCCTGCGGGCTTTCTCTAATTGCAGCGAGCAGGGGCTACTCTTTGCTGTGGTGCATGGGCTTCTCATTGTGGTGGCTTCTCTTGTTGCGGAGCACGGGCTCTAGGCACACCAGCTTCAGCAATTGTGACACATGGACCCAGTAGTTGTGGCTTGTGGGCTCTAGAGTGCAGGCTCAGTAGTTGTGGTGCACAGGCTTAGTTACTCTACAGCATGTGGGATCTTCCCGGACCAGGGCTCGAACCTGTGTCCCCTGCATTGGCAGGTGGATTCTTAACCACTGCACCACCAGGAAGTCCCTGCACTTTTGTTTTTAATTAATACACTTGATTTTTGATTCAGTGGCTGTTTCAGCATCTGGGAATGTTCTAATTGACTCCATGGTTGGGTATTTGGAACCCAGACTCAATGACTCACACTGAATAAAGTTGAGGTGCCTGAAATATCTTGGTATAATATAAAGAAAGAAATCCAAAGACTTTGTGAGATACGTATGTTGAATGAATGAATGATGTACAATTCTCCAACTTACCACCACCCAAATCTGTCCCTCAAGATAGTGTGGGTGTCAGAAAATACTCCTCAGTGAGGCCTTATGAAATCATTTGTGCATCTGTCAGGATTGGTTTTGGCTATAATAGGAACCTACTCAGAGAAGCAAACAAGGGGTTTATCTACCTCAGGCATAAGAAGGTCTGAGTAGGACATTTAGAGCTGGTATATCAGCTCAGTGATGCCATCAGGGAACCAGGCTCCTTCTGTTTCCTTGCTCTATTGTCTGTGGTTTTCACCCTCATGTTTGCAAGATGGTTGCTGCATCTCCAGACATTGTGCCCTCATTCCAGGAAGGAAGCTTACCCCAGGGACGTCTACCTACTTATACTCATTGTCTAGATAGAACTGTTACATAGCCATGCATGGCTGCAATGGAGATTATGTCACTCAGTAATTCACTTTCCAAGGACCATAGGAAGATGGAGGTGAGGGTGTTGGAATGGTTGTTGAATGAGTCAGTCTGTAGAATCTGCAACAGTCGATGAGAACACAAGTGGGAGATACTGTAGTAGAAACATGCTGATTTCAGTGATGATGGATCCTGGGGCAGCAGGGGTGAGGTCAGGTAGCTGCAATGTGAGAGGCCAGGTGGATGTGGGTACTATAATCAACAGCAGAGCCAGTGCATTAATTACAGTGGTCTGACCTACAGGGATCTTTGGTGTTGCCTAACTGTGGGGTCCTTAAGACCAAAATAGATGGTCAAAGATGCTACCTGATTTTTATTATTTTAAAAACTCTCTGTTAGTAAACAAAGGCCTGACTTAAGTCTTCACAATATAGTCATGGCCCCTGACCCAATCTCAGGTCTAGATCAGACCAAGAATGCAGGAGAAGTCAAGTGTCTAGGGAAATGGCCCTGTGATAACATCATGAATACTTGCTAAGGATCTTCCTTCCTCTAAG
Organism: Aethalodelphis obliquidens; assembly: GCF_003676395.1. Taxonomy (NCBI): domain Eukaryota; kingdom Metazoa; phylum Chordata; class Mammalia; order Artiodactyla; family Delphinidae; genus Aethalodelphis; species Aethalodelphis obliquidens. The sequence goes on from NW_020837949.1 coordinate 55,623,660, forward strand.
TCTTCCCCAAAGGACCCAAAGCCACTCACCAGGCCATTTCCCAGGTGTCCTGAGAAATAACCAGACCTTCTGGGGATTAACAGATGCTCGGTCTGCATCAGCATGATTTCCCAGAGACCCAGAACTCCACTGTGAATGCATCAGATTGAAGGCATTTCTGCTATACTGAGGGGATAGCCTTGACGACCAGTAGAGTAGGAAATCATCCCAGGGAGCAGATTTTCTGAACTTGTCTCTTCCATTTTGCCAGGCGGTAGAGATGTCTGATATAGAAATCCATGCTGATTCATAGACAGTGGCTAGTAACTTAACTAAATGATCAGATTTGGAAACAGCATGATTGGAGAAGGGGCCATGAGGAGGTCTGGGAGAAAGGTATGGCCAGAGTTCTTGAAATGGATTCAGAGTGAGAATGTTTGTGTCCTGTGTGAATGCTCAGCTAAAATTCCTCAGTGCTTTTAATAATGAGGTGCTCTAGATGACCTCTCTATGGATATCAATCAGCCTTTGTTTCCAGCTACCCAGTACTTGTTTACTGTATTCCTGAACAAAGTGGCCATGGTGGCCAGGATGGGGGTCTGTGTGTGCTCTACAATGTGGCTTTCCCCTCACTGCAGCTGACCTGACCATCCACCTATCCTGACAGCCTACTAGTATGCAGCAATAACCACGTAGGTACATACCAGGGGATGCCAGCCCGTGCCTGGTGGAAGGTTGATTACATTTGTCCCTCTCCTAAAAGAGATGAGGCAGCAATTTGTCCTCCCCGAAGGTGACACATTCTGGAATTGGATTTGCCTTGTCCTCCAAAATTCTGCCACCACCATCTTTCAGGGACTCACTAGATGGCTTTCACTGTTATGCTATCCCTTACGACACTTGCTTCTGATCATGAAACTCACTTTATAGGGAATTCCCTGGACTTACTGTAAATACCCCTCACCCTGAAACAGCTGGCCTTTTGGCGAGATAACTCTGTGAGGGTAGAGTCCTCTTCTGCAAGATGTAGTGCATATAGTATATACTGTGAACCAGTGACCATGGCTTTAATAGAAGGATCTGGGAACCAAAGTGCAAGGGAGAATGGCACTTCTCAGTTAATACCTAGTGACTCAAACATCTTTGCTTGCATTCCTTGTGATTCTGAGCTTTGCTGGTTTAGAGGGAAGCAAAGGTGGACTGCTTGTATGAGGGGAACATAGTGATGATTCCAATGGTTTGAAAGGGGAGGATTACAATATTGGCTGAGTGAATACAGAGATGGTGCTATACAGTGGGGGATGGGAGAAGTATGACGGGAACCTTGTAATACTGAGTGTTCATGGTAAATTTAATGGAAGACATCTGCAATCTTAGGCCACCAAAGGTGCAGATGGAAATGAAGGTTTAGACCATCCCACTTAGTAAAGGCCTCTAATCCACTAAGGTGAGGGCTGAAGTCAGAGGAACATGGAATAAGTAATGGAAGAGAGAAATGAAACACATCAGCCATGGCCTCATGATTAATTGCAGAAAGGGCAATGGTTACAGCCTGTGCATTTTTCTTTGCTGTCTTATGCATTTATTTGCATATTCTACTTAGCTTTCTCCTTTCCCTTTACCACATTACTATATATAGTTTGTGTTGATAGTGACTGACTTTACAATTTAGTTCATAGATCAGAGCACATCCAGATAAAGTCGTCATGGAGCTGGGGGAGGAATGGACATCATTCAGGCTCCTGGCCTTGCAGCTGATGTAGTATATTAGGGGGATGTCATCTCACTGCTGATTGAAGGAACAACTAAATTTATTTAAATTGTGTGTAAATTCCACATTTTCAGATAATCAGAACAATTGGATCAGTAGATAGATAATTGGATATTTCATTTCCAAAACAGTCAAGAAGGTGCTAAGCATAAAGCTTGTCAAATGCAAGAAAGATGCTGAATATGCAACTGTCACTGAATTCTAAGAAATGTATTTAATTACATTCTCTTTTTTTCTTCAAAGGAGAAAAAATCAGTTATTCCATGTGGCCAATATTACTTCATTAAGGATTTAAATATATAGGTAATAAAATACAGAATCTCTTATAAGTATCTCAATTTATTCTAAACTATTAATGTCAAGTAACCCTGATCATTACATAAACACAGGTTTACCAATCTTTGATTTTATAGATTAACAAATTAAGTTAAATTAAAAAGAAATGTACAGACACCATTTTCACTGTTACAACACAGGGACAAACCACCACACATAAACACACAAAAAAATCAGAAGTATATTTTATGCCAGAGTTACTTTCTGTCCAGGTCGAAACACTGTTCCACTTTGACTTTTTCTCTTCTTTGGATTTTGAAAGCTTTCATACCTTTAAAAAAAATAAATAAATAAATAACATTTAACACGTGTAAATGCTAAACTTATAAAACAAAAAACAATGGTTTGTTTCCAAACACAATTTTTTAAGAAACAAAAGAGAAATAGCTGGAAAAAAAATATTTGCAAGAAATTAAAGGAAGTTCTTACACGTAAATTTTTTAAAGTTGAACACTCTAATAGAAAAAGAGAACAAAGGGGATGAACAGACAAGTTAGAAAAGATAAAATACAAATGGCAGGGGCTTCCCTGGTGGCGCAGTGGTTGAGAGTCGGCCTGCCGATGCAGGGGACACGGTTCGTGCCCCGGTCTGGGAGGATCCCACATGCCGCGGAGCGGCTGGGCCTGTGAGCCATGGCCGCTGAGCCTGCGCGTCCGGGGCCTGTGCTCCATTGCGGTATAGGCCACAGCAGTGAGAGGCCCGCGTACCGAAAAAAAAAAAAAACCCAATGGCAATGATTAATATATAAAACATAACTTCTGTATTTTAACTGAAGAAATTTAAAATTTTAAGATATAACTTTTTTTTTTTTTTTTTTGTAGTACACGGACCTCTCTCACTGTTGTGGCCTCTCCCGTTGCGGAGCACAGGCTCCGGACGCGCAGGCTCAGCGGCCATGGCTCACGGGCCCAGCCGCTCCGCGGCATGTGGGATCCTCCCGGACCGGGGCACGAACCCATGTCCCCTGCATCGGCAGGCAGACTCTCAACCACTGCGCCACCAGGGAAGCCCAAGATATAATTTTTGTCCAATCAAATTGGCCAAGTTTAGAGAAATACTACAATATTTAACATTAGGGTGAGGTGAAGCTGGTACTATAATTATATTGCTGTTGCAAAATACATTGTATGGTATTTATGTAAGCCTATTTGGCAATAGATTTCAAAAGCATTAAAAAATGTGAGTACACTGTGATGCAACAATTCTACCTCTATCTCAGTGAAATAAGTAAGGATATGTGCAAACATTTAGGTATAAGAATGTTCATTATCACATTGCCTATAGTGAAAACGTGGATTCAACTTAAATGTCCAAAAATTGGATGTTATGGTATATCTATATTATAAAATGACAGTAAAAACAAAGTAGTATGGGGCTTCCCCAGTGGCGCAGTGGTTGAGACTCCGCCTGCCGATGCAGGGGACAGAGGTTCGTGCCCCGGTCCGGGAGGATCCCACATGCCGCAGAGGCTGGGCCAATGAGCCATGGCCGCTGAGCCTGTGTGTCTGGAGCCTGTGCTCCACAATGGGAGAGACCACAACAGTGAGAGGCCCGCATACATGCAAAAAAAATAATAATAAAAAAGTAGTAACGTATTTAAAATGTGGAAGAATATTAAAGATGTATGTATCGATGAAAGGGGGGCTACTCTACAGCAATATGTGCAGAATGTCTTATTTTAGTAAGAGAAAACATACAAGCATACAAATAAGTATGCTTTGGGAGGTAGTGGGGTTAAGAGAAATTTCTGGTTTTTTTCCCCTTCTCTGTTTTCTGATTTTTCTGCAATGAGTACATATTATGTTGAAGGGGGGAGAGAATATGCCACCCTCAAAATGAACCACTTTGGCATGTGGATTATTTTGAGCTGAAAGGAATCAAGACCTTTCAAGCAGACTCAGGAAAAGCTTTTTACCTCTCCTTTAACTGGCTAAAAGAATTTAGATAGGGGGCCTGCACCAGAAAGAGAGCTATTACCAGAGAGAACTTTTTTTTTTAATCTGCGTGGCAAACATCTGCTCTTCTCATCTGCTGTAAATTGCCTTCTTCCCCTCTGAAGCCCCAGGCCCCTATCCCTTTCCTTAGCTCAGGACAGTATATAAGCCTCAACTGGAGACTGCCTTTGAGTTTCATTCTTATGGGGTTCCTGTATGTACGAAATTAGTTTTTCACCTGGTAACATCTTATGTCAATTAATTATTAGATCAGCCAAAGAACCTAGAAGGGAGGAAGGGAAAATTTTTCTATCCCTACAATTTGGTATGCATGGGGGGCTCCACTGGCTGGACACCACTTGCTCTGGGGCTGCAGTTGGGAGATCTGAGGACCTCTGACAAGAGCCAGCAGATGGTAAGAATCCTTACCACGTCAATCTCCTGGAAGTGGTGACAGTCCATTTCTAAATTTAGCAGGAGAAAAATACTTGTGTAAACTAGTTCCTTAGGAACAGTGACTCTGGAAAAGATCTGTTCTGAGTACTTTTGTTTTCTATTGATCCAATTCCTCCATGGTTATTTTCTTCTTCTTTTTTTTTTTTTTGCGGTACCTGGGCTTCTCACCATCGTAGCCTCTCCCGTTGCGGAGCACAGGCTCCGGACGCGCAGGCTCAGCGGCCATGGCTCACGGGCCCAGCCACTCGGCGGCATGTGGGATCTTCCCGGACCGGGGCACGAACCCGTGTCCCCTGCATCAGCAGGCGGACTCTCAACCACTGCGCCACCAGGGAAGCCCTATTGTTTTCTTTTGTCTCTAGTTTTTGTGTCACTTTTCATAAGGAGGAAAGCCATAGTGCAGAAATGCAGGCATAGGTCCTCTGAGCCTGTTGTTCCGGCTAGCCTCACAGACTGATGACTTCACAGTTCTAATGGACCTGCATCTGTTTAGACAAACTTTGCTGTGGGTCCCTTATATTTAAAAAATGGGTGAGGTTTCCCCTCGCCTTGTTCTGTCTTGAGAGCTTGGCTTCATGACCAGTGAAAATATTCTCTCTGACTTAACCAGAGAGAAGCCAGCCAGAAGATGCAAGTATCAGCTTGTAACTGGTGGGCAGCCAAACAGACTCAGGATCTGAGACATGAAGTGACAAGCAGCATGATTTTTTTTTTATATATAGATCTTTATTGGAGTATAATTGCTTCACAATACTGTTAGTTTTTCTATTGTATAACAAAGTGAATCAGCCATATGCATACATATGTCCCCATATATCCTCCCTCTTGCGTCTCCCTCCCACCCTCCCTATCCCACCCCTCTAGGTGTTCACAAAGCACCCAGCTGATCTCCCTGTGATATGCAGCTGCTTCCCACTAGCTATTTTACATTCGAAAGTGTATATATGTCCATGCTGCTCTCTCACTTCGTCCCAGCTTCCCCCTCCCCACCCCATGTCCTCAAGTCCATTCTCTATGTCTACGTCTTTATTCCTGCCCTACCACTAGGTTCATCAGTACATTTTTTCTTTTTTAGATTCCATATATATGCACTGGCATACGGTATTTTTCTCTTTCTGACTTACTTCACTCGGTATGACAGTCTCCAGGTCCATCCACCTCACTACAAATAACTCAATTTCATTTCTTTTTATGGCTGAGTAATATTCCATTGTATATATGTGCCACATCTTCTTTATCCATTCATCTGTCGATGGACACTTAGGTTGCTTCCATGTCCTGGCTATTGTAAATAGTGCAACAAGCAGCATTCTTTTTGTCCAACTGTGCCAGTTCTTCGGAAGTTTGTCTTAAGGTGTCCCAGCCCATAAGGGGACTTTGTTGTCTCAACCTTCATTGTCTTGTTAGTGCTGGAAAAGTCCCATTCCAGTAACGCCTGCCCAGTGTCAGAGATGAGCAGGTCTGCGACTAGAGGAATCATGCATTCTGGTGGGAATTCCGTTTTCACTATACCATTCTTACTACCTGTGACAATGAAGGTTTTTGCTTTCTTTGGCTAATTCTGGGAGTAAACTTTGTGGATCTTGTGAAAGCTACATCTTTTGCACTCTTTTGGGACACTTCTTGTGTTCATGGTTAAGCCATAAAGAGGCTTATGGGTTTGAGTCACCGTTAAGATTAATATAAGACCATATTTGTCAGTGGCCAGAGAATGGATCCTTTGAATTGGAAAAACTTCTGTTTTTGAGAAAGAAAGTGAGTGAGCTCTCATGCTAAACAACTGCATTTCCAGCAACAACTGTCTTTCCATCAACCGATGGAAAGACAAAATTATAAAGAGGACACAAAGGAGTACAACAGCCAGCCTTGGGGACTCCCTTAACAGGAAGAACAGAAATTAGACTCAAAAGAAAAATTAAAGTCCACATTCCATGTAAATCCCCCTTCTCAAAATCTGGCCCTGTCTACCTGTTTTAACTTCCCTTTCCTTACAAGATTTACAGAGAGCACTGGCCTGACTTCCAGGCAAGGGGTATACAGCTTACTTGTGTAGATGCTAAAAGCCAGGAAGTGAATTTAGGAGAATCACCCGGGATGGGTGGTAAGGCTAGCACTGCTGTCCTTTACAACTCCCCTGACTTTCCAGGGCCCTGTAATCAGGCTCTGCCACCTTCGGGCCTTGCCATGCAGCATCCTTTGTGTATGTAGCCTGGACTGCCACTGCAAAGAATTCATGTCCCATGGATAGGAGCAGATCCAATAAATCATAAAGACCTTTTTACCTGCACTTTCAGAACGTCCTACCGAATTTAAAGGAGTTAGAAAGATTAGTGGCTATCTATAACCTCACTCACAGGGACCCTGACTGGCTGCTAAGGGGTATTCTGCCCACCTGTGATTACAGTGCAGCCATCAGACAAGCCAGATGGTACCCGGGGAAAACCCCCCTCACAGGGTAAACAGATGACCAGAATTTCTTTCAGGTTCTTCTACAAATAATCAGGAAGTGGATCAGCTAGCTCAAAGGCAATGTTCAGGGGCTGAGAGAAGCAATAGTAGAGGCTTTTCCCCCTAAGGGGAATTGATCTAAGGTTGAATTATACATGCAGAAAAAAGGAAAGCATCTGAAGTCCTCCGAATGCTTTATCCAAAAATTTTAAAGGCATACTGCATTAAACCCTGAAGCTTCAGAACATAGGAATCTTTTCTTTAAAAAAGTTTATTGAAGTATAGTGGATTTACAATGTTGTATTAATTTCTTCTGTACAGCAAAATGACTCAGTTATACATATATATATTAGTTTTCATATTCTTTTCTATTACTGTTTGTCACAGAATATTGAATATAGTTCCCTGTGCTATACAGTAGGACCTTGTTTATCCATCCTATATAAAATAGTTTGCCTCTGCTAATCGCAAACTCCCATCCCTTCTCTCCTTTACCCCGCCTTCCTCTTGGCAATGACAGTTCTGTTCTCTATTATCTGTGAGTCTGTTTCTGTTTTGTAGATATGTTTATTTTGATTTGTATCGTATTTTATTTTATTTTATTTATTTTTGCGGTACGTGGGCCTCTCACTGTTGTGGCCTCTCCCGTTGTGGAGCACAGGCTCCGGACGCGCAGGCTTAGCGGCCATGGCTCACGGGCCCAGCCTCTCTGCGGCATGTGGGATCCTCCCGGACCGGGGCACGAACCCGTGTCCCCTGCATCGGCAGGCAGACTCTCAACCACTGTGCCACCAGGGAAGCCTGACTTGTATCGTATTTTAGATGCCACATATAAGTGCTATCATATGGTATTTGTCTTTCTCTTTCTGACTTCGCTTAGTTGCTAATTTCTAGGTCCATCCATGTTGCTGCAAATGGCATTATTTCATTCTTTTTTATGGCTAAGTAATATATTCCATTGTATTTATATACCACAACTTCTTTATCCATTCATCTGTCAATGAACATTTAGGTTGTTTCCATATCTTGGCTATTGTAAATAGTGCTACTGTGAACATAGGGGTGCATGTAGCTTTTCAAATTATAGTTTTGTCCAGGTATACGCCCAGGAGTGGGATTGCTGGAGGTGGCAACTCTATATTTAGTTTTCTGAAGAACCTCCATATTGTTTTCCATAGTGGCTGCACCAATTTAAATTCCCAGCAACAGTGTAAAAGGGTTCCCTTTTCTCCACACCCTCTCCAGCATTTGCTATTTGTAGACTTTTTAATGATGGCCATTCTGACTGCTGTGAGGTGGTACCTCTTTGTAGTTTTGTAATTAGTGACATTGAGCATCTTTTCATGTGCCTATTGGCCATCTGTATGTCTTCTTTGCAGTAATGTCTATTTAGGTCTGCCCATTTTTCGATTGGGTTGTTTTTTTTGTTATTGAGTTCTATGAGCTATTTGTATATTTTAGATACTAACCCCTTGTCTGTCACATCATTTGCAAATATTTTCTCCCATTCCATAGGTTGTGTTTTTGTTTTGTTTATGATTTCCTTTGCTGTGCAAAAGCTTGTAATTTTGATTAGGTCCCATTTGTTTATTTTTGTTTTTATTTCTATTGCCTTGGGAGACCTAAGAAAATATTGCTACAATTTATGTAGTAATATTTTATATCAGAGAATGTTTTCCTGTGCTCTCTTCTAGGAGTTTTATGGTGTCATGTCTGATGTTTAAGTCTTTAAGCCATTTCGAGTTTATTTTTGTGCATGGTGTGAGGGAGTGTTCTAACTTGATTGATTTACATGCAGCTGTCCAACTTTCCCAGCACCATTTGCTGAAGACACTGTGTTTTTTTCTGTTTTATAGTCTTGCCTCCTTTGTCGATTAATTGACCATAGGTGTGTGGGTTTTTTCTGAGCTTTCTATTCTGTTCCATTGATCCATATGTCTGTTTTTGTGGCAGTACCACACTGTTTTGATTACTGTAGCTTTGTAGTATTGTCTGGAGTTTGGGAGGGTTATGCATCCTGCCTTGTTCTTTTTCCTCAGGATTGATTTGGCAATTTAATGGTTCCATATAAATTTCAGGATTATCTGTTCTAGTTCCGTGACAAATGTCATGGGTAATTTGATAGGGATCACATTAAATCTGTAGATTGCTTTGGGTAGTGTTGCCATTTTAACAATATTAATTTTTCCAATCCAAGAGACTGGGATATCTTTCCATTTCTTTGAATCCTCTTTAATTTCCTTTATTAATGTTTTATAGTTCTCAGTATATGTCTTTCATCTACTTCGTCAGGTTTATTCCTAAGTATTTTATTTTACTTTTTGATGTGATTTTAAAAGGGATTGTTTATTTACATCCCCTTTCTGATATTTCATTGTTAGTGTAAAGAAATGCAACCAATTTCTGTATGTTAATCTTGTATCCCGCTACTTCGCTGAATTTGTTTATCAGTCCTAGTAGTTTTTGTCTGGAGTCTTTAGCGTTTTCTGTATATAGTATCATGTAATCTGTATATAATTTTACAGCTTCCCGACCAATTTGAATACCTTTTATTTTTCTTGTTTGATTGCTGTGGCCAGGACTTACAGTACTATGTTGAAGAGAAGTGAGAGTGGGCCTTAAGACGTTCCAGATTTCAGCAGGAAGGCTTTCACCTTTTCACTGTTGAGTATTATATTGGCTTTGGGTTTGTCATAAGTAGCTTTTATTATGATGAGATATGTTCCCTCTATACCCACTTTCTTATGGGTTTTTATCATGAATGGACATTGAATTTTATCAAATGTTATCAGATTTTTTCTTCATCTATTGAGATAATCATGTAGTTTCTGTCCTTTCTTTTGTTGATGTGGTATATCACAATGATTGATTTGCGTATGCTGAACCATCCTTGTGACTCTGGGATGAATCCAAATTGGTTGTGGTGTATGACCTTTTTTATGTGTTGTTGGATTCGGTTTGCTAATGTTTTGTTGAGAATTTTTGTGTCTATATTCATCAAACATATTGGCCTGTAATTTTCTTTTTTGGTTATGTCTTTGTCTGGTTTTGGTATCAGGGTGATGGTGGTTTCATAGAATGTCTTTAGGAGTGTTCGTTTCTCTTACATCTTTTGGAAGACTTTGAGAAAGATCGGTATAAGTTCTTTGCATGTTTGGTACAATTCCCCAGTGAAGCCATCTGATCCTGGACTCTTGTTTGTAGGGAGGGTTTTTTTTATTACATATTCTATTTCATTTCTAGTGACTGGTCTGCTCAAATTATCTGTTTCTTCTTGATTCAGTTTTGGTGTGCTGTATGTTTCTAAAAATTTGTCCATTTCTTCTAGGTTGTCATGTTTGTTGGCTTATAATTGTTCATAGTGTTCTCTTATTTTTTTTTGTATTTCTGTGGTATCAGCTGTGATTTCTTCTCTTTCATTTCTTATTTTGTTTATTTGGGTCTTCTCTCTTTTCTTCTTGGTAAGCCTGGACAGAGGTTTGTCAATTTTGTTTACGCTTTCAAAGAACCAGCTCTTGGTCTTATTGATTTTTTTCTATTGTTTTTTAAAATCTCCATCTTATTTATTTCCCCTCTTATCTTTACTATCTCCTTCCTTCTGATGACTTTAGGTTTTGTTTGTTCTTTTTCTAATTCCTTTAGGTGGTGGGTTAAGTTGTTTATGTGAGATTTTTCTTGTTTCTTGCCTTTTGGGAGGTCTGAGGTCTTCTGCCAGCGTTCAGTAGGTGTTCTATAGGAGCAGTTCCACATGCAGATGTATTTCTGATGTATCTGTGGGGAGGTAGGTGATCTCCGCATCTTACTCTTTAGCCATCTTGAAGCTGCCCCCTCTCGTTTCTTAAAGAAGCCTGTATCGCTAAGAACTTCCCTCTAAGAACTGCTTTTGCTGCATCCCACTGGTTTTGTATGGTTGTGTTTTCTTGTCATTTGCCTCAAAGTATTTAATTTCTTCTTTGATTTCATTGTTGACCCATTGGTTTTTAGTAGCATATTGTTTATTCTGCATGTAATTTTTTTTCTTGTTTCTTTTTCTGTGGTAGACTTATAGTTTCATGCCATTATGATCAGAAAAGACGCTTGAAGTAATTTCTATATTCTTAAATTTGTAGAGACTTGTTTTGTGCCCCAGTATGTGGTCATCCCTAGAGAATATTCTGTGTGCATTTGAAAAGAATGTGTATTTTGGGTTTTTTTTTTTGTTATATCCTGAAGATATCAACTAAGTCTAAATGTTCTATTATATCATTTAGGGTCTCTGTTCCTTTATTGATATTTTGTCTCGAAGATCTGTCCACTGACATGAGTGGGGTACTAAAGCCTCCTACTATTACTCTGTTCCTGTCAGTTTCTCCCTTTATATCTGTTAGTGTTTGTTTTATGTATTTGGGTGCTCCTATATTAGATGGATATAGGTTGACAAGTGTAATATCCTCTCCTTGTATTGATCTTTTTATCATTAGTGTCCTTCCTTATCTTTCTTTATAGCCTTGTTTTAAAGTCCATTTTGTCTGATGTGAGTATTGCGAACCGTTTCCTTGTCATTTGTTTGCATGAAATAACTTTTTCCATCCCCTTACTTTCATTTGTATCATTTTTCTTACATTCCACATAAAAGCAATATAATATTTGTCTTTCTGTCTTACTTCACTCAGTATGACAATCTCTAGGTCCATCCATGTTGTTGCAAATGCCATTATTTCATTTTTTATGCCTGAGTAATATTGCATTGTATATATGTAACACTTCTTTATCCATTCATCTGTCGATGGACATTTAGGTTGTTTCCATGTCTTGGCTATTGTAAATAGTGCTGCAATGGACATTGGGGTGCAGGTGCTCTTTCAGACCATGTTTTCTCCAGATATATGCCCAGTAGTGGGATTGCTGGGTCATGTGGTAGTTCTATTTATAGTTTCTTAAGGAACCTCCATACTGTTCTCTGTAGTGGCTGTATCAATTTACATTCCCACCAACAGTGTAAGAGAGTTCCCTTTTCTCCACACGCTCTCCAGCATTTGTTTGTAGATTTGCTGATGATAGCCATTTTGACTGGTGTTAGGTGATACCTCATTGTAGTTTTGATTTGCATTTCTGTAATAATTAGCGATGTTGAACATCTTTTCATGTGCCTCTTGGCCATCTCTTTGTCTTCACTGGAGAAATGTCTATTTAGGTCTTCTGCCCATTTTTTGATTGTTGTTTGTTTTGATGATATTAAGCCATATGAGCTGTTAGTAAATTTTGGAGACTAATCCCTTGTTGGTCCCATTCTGTGGGTTGTCTTTTCATTTTGCTTATGGTTTGCTTTGCAAAAGCTTTTGAGTTTAATTAGGTCCCACTTGTTTATTTTTGTTTTTATTTCCATTACTCTGGGAGACAGACTGAAAAAGATATTGCAGTGATTTATGTCAGAGCGTTTTCTGCCTATGTTTTCCTCTAAGAGATTTATAGTGTCTGGTCTTACATTTAGGTCTTTAATCCATTTTGAGTTTACTTTTGTGTATGGTGTTAGGGAGTGCTCTAATTTCATTCTTTTACATGTAGCTGTCCAGTTTTCCCAGCAGCATTTATTGAAGAGACTGTCTTTCCTCCACCATATAGTCTTGCCCCCTTTATAGTAGATTAATTGACCATAGGTGCATGGGTTTATTTCTGGGTTTTCTATCCTGTTCTGTTGATCTATATGTCTGTTTTAGTGCCAGTACCAAAATGTTTTGATGATTGTAGCTTTGTAGCAGAGTCTGAAGTCAGGGAGCCTGATTCTTCCAGCTTCATTTTTCTTAAGATTGCTTTGGTTATTCGGGGTCTTTTGTACCTCCGTACAAATTTTAAGACTTTTTGTTCTAGTTCTGAGAAAAAAGGTATTGGTAGTTTGATAGGGATTGCACTGAATCTGTAGATTGCCTTGGGTAGAACGGTCATTTTGACAATATTGATTCTTCCAATCCAAGAACATGGTATATCTTCCCATCTGTTTGTTTCATCTTTGACTTCTTTCATCAGTGTCTTATAGTTTTCAGAGTAAAGGTCTTTTGTCTCCTTAGGTAGTTTTATTTCTAGGTATTTTATTCTTTTTGATGCGATGGTAAATGGGATTGTTTAACAACAGAAGATCAGAAATTCAAAAGAGTATAGAAATGCAATATAGGGACTTCCCTGGTGGCGCAGTGGTTAAGAATCTGCCTGACAATGCAGGGGACACAGGTTCAATCCTTGGTTCAGGAAATCCCACATGCCGCGGAGCAATGAAGCCCATGAACCACAGCTACTGAGCCTGTGTGCTACAGCCCGCAAGCCACAACTACTGAGCCCGCATGCCACAATTACTGAAGCCCATGCACGTAGAGCCTGTGCTCCGCAACAAGAGAAGGCACTGCAATAAGAAGCCCGCACACCACAACAAAGAGTAGCCCCTGCTCGCCGCAATTAGAGAAAGCCAGCACACAGCAACAGAGACCCAACACAGCCGTAAATAAATACATACATACAAAAAAAATAAAAGAATCTGTCTTACAATGCAGGGGACACTATTTCGATTCCTGGTTGGGGAACTAAGATCCCACATGCCACAGGGCAACTAACCCATGTGCCACAACTTGAGAGCTCATATGCCCCAACTACAGAGCCTGTGCACCATAACAGCCCACGCACCACAACTAGAGGGAAGACTACACACTGCAACGAAAGATGCCATGTGCCACAACTAAGACCTGACACAGCCAAATAAATAAATATATATAAAAAAACAATTGTAGTCACCCTTCTATTTAAAATTAAAAAAAAGGAAATGCAACAGATTTCTGTGTATTAATTTTGTAACCTGCAAATTTACCAAATTCACTGATGGGCTCTAGTAGTTTTCTGGTAGTGCCTTTAGGGTTTTCTATGTATAGTATCATGTCATCAACAAACAGTGACATTTTTACTTGTTCTTTTCCAATTTGGATTCCTTTTATTTTTCTTTTCTGGTTGCTGTATATAGGACTTCCAAAACTATGTTGAATAGAAGCAGTGAGAGTGGACATCCTTGTCTTTTTCCTGATCTTAGAGGAAATGCTTTCAGCTTTTCACTGTTGAGTATGATGTTTTGCTGTGGGTTTGTCATATATGGCCTTCAGTATGTTGAGGTATGTTCCCTCTGTGCCCACTTTCTGTAGAGTTTTTATCATAAATGGGTGTTGAATTTTGTCAAAAGCTTTTTCTGCATCTACTGAGATGATCACATGGTTTTTACCTTTCAATTTGTTAATGTGGTGTATTACAGTGATTGATTTGCGGATATTGAAAAATCCTTGCACCCCTGGGATAAATCCCATTTGCTCATGGTGTGTCCTTTTAACGTATTGTTGGATTTCTTGCTAATATTTTGTTGAGGATTTTTGTGTCTGTGTTCATCAGCGATACTGGTCTGTAATTTTTTTTGTGGTCTCTGTATGGCTTTGGTATCAGGGTGATGGTGGCCTCACAGAATGAGTTTGAGAGTTTTCCTTCCTTTGCAATCTTCTGGAACAGTTTCAGAAGGATAGGTGTTAACTTCTCTCTAAATGATTGATAGAACTCGCCTGTGAAGCCATCTGGTCCTGGACTTTCGCTTGTTTGGAGTTTTTTAATCACAGTTTCAATTTCATGACTTGTGATTGGTCTGTTTATATTTTCCATTTCTTCCTGTTTCAGTCTTGGGAGATTGTACCTTTCTAAGAATTTGTCCATTTCTTCCAGTTTGTCCATTTTATTGGCATACAGTTCCTTGTAGTAGTCTCTCATGATCCTTTGTATTTCTGTGTCCATTGTAACTTCTCCTTTTTCATTTCTAATTTTATTGATTTGAGTCCTCTTCTTTTTTTCTTGATGAGTCTGGCTAAAGGTTTATCAATTTTGTTTATCTTTTCAAAGAACCAGCTGTTAGTTTCATTGATCTTTGCTATTGTTTTCTTTCTATTTCATTTATTTCTGCTCTGATCTTTTATGATTTCTTTCCTTCTACTAACTTCAGGTTTTGTTTATTCTTCTTTCTCTAGTTGCTTTAGGTGTAAGGTTAGGTTGTTTGTGATTTTTTTGTTTCCTGAGGTAAGACTGTATTGCTATAAACTTCCATCTTAGAACTGCCTTTGCTGCATCCCATAGATTTCGGGTCATTGTGCTTTTGTCTGTAGGTATTTTTTGATTTCCTCTTTGATTTCTTCAGCAATCCATTGGTTGTTCATAGCATATTGTTTAGCCTCCACATGTTTGTTTTTTACATTTTACATTACATTTTCTTGTAATTGACTTCTAATCTCATAGTATTGTGGTCTAAAAAGATGGTTGATATGATTTCAACTTTCTTAAATTTACAGAGGTTCACTTTGTGGCCCAGCATGTGGTCACTCCTGGAGAATGTTCCACGTGCACATGAGAAAAATGTGTATTCTGCTACTACTGAATGGAATGGTCTATAAGTATCAATTAAGTCCATCTGGTCTCATGTGTCATTTAAGGCCTGTGTTTCCTTATTGATTTTGTGTCTGGATGATCTGTCCATTGATGAAAGTGGGTTGTTAAAGTTCCCCACTATTACTGTGTTACTGTTAATTTCTCTCTTTATGGCTTTTAGTATTTGCCTTATATATTGAGGTGCTCCTACACTGGGTGCATATATATTTACAATTGTTATATCTTTTTGGATTGACCCCTTGATCATTATGTCCTTCTTTGTCTCTTGTAACAGTCTTTATTTCATAGTTTATTTTGTTTGATATTAGTATTGCTGCTCCAGCTTTCTTTTGATTTCCATTTGTATGGAATACCTTTTTCCATTCCCTCACTTTCAGTTTGTATGTGTCCCTAGGGCTGAAGTGGGTCTCTTGTAGACAGCATATATATGGGTTTTGGTTTTGTATCCATTCAGTCAGTCTACGTCTTTTGGTTCAAGCATTTAATCCATTTACATTTAAGACAATTAAAGATATGTATGTTCCTATTGCCATTGTCTTGTTTTGGTTTTCTATGTCTTTTTTCTTCCCTTCCTCTTTTGTTCTCTTGTGGTTTGATAACCATCTTTAGTGTTGTGTTTGGGTTGCTTTCTTTTTCGTGTGTGTATCTATTGTAGTTTTGGGGTTTGCTGTTCCCACGAGGTTTTGATATAGCAATATATATATGTACAAGGCTGTTTTACGTTTCTGGTCTCTTTCCCGCCTAGAGAAGTTTCTCTGTCAAATCTGAATGAGAGCCTTGCTTGGTAGAATGTTCTTGGTTGCAGGTTCTTCCCTTTCTTCACTTTAAATATATCGTGTCACTCCCTTCTGGCCTGCAGTTTCTGCTGAGAAATCAGCTGATAACCTTACGGGAGCTCCCTTGTATGCTATTTGTCATTTTTCCCTTGTTGCTTTTAATAGTTTTTTTTTTCTTTAATTTTTGTCAATTTGATTACTATGTGTCTTGGCATGTTCCTCCTCAGGTTTATACTGCCTGGGACTCTCTCCGCTTCCTGGACTTGGATAACTGTTATCTTTCCCATGTTAGGGAATTTTTCAGCTATTGTCTCTTCAAATATTTTCTCAGGTCCTTTCTCTCTTCTCCTTCTGGGACCCCTATAATGCTAATGTTGGTGCCTTTAATGTTTTCCCAGAGGTCTCTTTGGCTGTCTTAATTTCTTTTCATTCTTTATTCTGCTCTGTGGCAGTGATTTCCACCGTTCTGTCTTCCAGGTAACTTATCCATTCTTCTGTCTCATTTATTCTGCTATTGATTCCATCTAGTATATTTTTCATTTCAGTTATTATATTGTTCATCTTTGTTTGTTCTTCTAGGTCTTTGTTAAACATTTCTTGTACCTTCTTGATCCTTGCCTCCATTCTTTTTCCGAGATCTTGGATCATCTTCACCGTTATTATTCTGAATTCCTTTTCCGGTAGGTTGGCTATCTTCACTTCACTTTGTTCTTCTGGGATTTCATCTTGTTCCTTCATCTGGGACATATTCCTCTTCCATCTGATTTTGACTAACTCCCTGTGACTGTGGTTTCTGTTCCACAGGCTGCAGGATTTTAGTTCTTCTGCTGTCTGCCCTCTGGTGGTTGAGGCTGTCTAAGAGGTTTGTGCAGGCTTCCTGATGGGAGGGGCTGGTTCCTGCCCCTTGGTGAGTGGGACTGGGTTTTGTCCCTCTGTTGGGTAGGGCTGTGCTTAGGGAGACTTTAATAAGCCCCTTGTCTACTGATGGGTGGGGCTGTTCCCACCCTGTTGGTTGGCCTGAGGCATCCCAGCAGTGGAGCCTACAGGCTGTATGGTGGGGCTAACAGTGGCCTCTGGGAGGGCTCAGACCAATGAGTACTTCCCAGAACTGCTGCTGCCAGTGTCTTTGTTCCCTCAGTGAGCCACAGCTGCCCCCCCAACTCTGCAGGAGATCCTCCAATACTAGCAGGTAGGTCTGGCCCAGTCACTAAAAACAGTAGGTCACTACTTTTTTCCCTGAGTCCTGGTACACACAAGATTGTGTGTGCCCTCCAAGAGTGGAGTTTGTTTCCCCTAGTCCTGTGGTAATCCTATGATCAAACCCTGCTGGCCTTCAAACCCAGATTCTCTGGGGACTCCTCCTCCTGTTGCCAGACCCCCATGCTAGGAAGCCTGACATGGGGCTCAAAACATTCACTCCTGTGGGATAACTGTTTTCCAGTTTGTGGGTCACCCACTCATCAGGTATGGGATTTGATTTTATTGCGGTTGCACCCTTCCCACTGTCTCACTGTGGTTTCTTTGTCTCTGGATGTAGGGTATCTTTTTCAGTAAGTTCCAGCGTTTTTTTGTCAATGTCATTCACCAGTTGGTTGTGACTTTTGGTGTTTTCGTAGGAAGAGGGTGAGCTCACATCCTTCTACTTCATTGTCTTAAGCTAATCCTCCATCCCCTTACTTTCAATTCATGTGTGTCCTTTGCCCTAAAGTAGGTTTCTTGTAGGCAGCATGTTGTAGGCTCTTATAGTAATCTTTTGATTTCCATCATAATTAAAAATCCTCACGTAGTTGGATAGGTGGGTCAGCCCCTTGATTGCATTCAGGCTGCAACCCAGTTCTCTGAGGAAATAAAACAGACTGTCCTTATTTTACAAATTAGAGTCTGCAAAACCAGAAATGTGGCTCTAGAAACAATTCAAAAGTTCATCTCACTTTACCAATCCCCAAACCTCCCCTATTCATTTCAAAATGCTTGCAGATACTGTAAAAGATCAGGATGTTAGAAGAGAACTGTTCTAAAAAGATATAGGAAATTTTAAATAGCAGTTACCCTAGACTTCTGATAATAAAGAAATATACCTTAAAACTCCTAGGAAAAGGAAACAATCAGCAAAACAAAGAGATAACCTACTGACTGGGAGAAAATATTTGCAAATGATATGACCAATAAGGGATTGATATCCAAAATATATAAAGTGTTCATACAAGTCAATATCAAAAAAACAACCTGAGTAAAAAATGGGCAGAGGATCTGAATAGACATTTTTCCAAAGAAGACATACAGATGGCCAACAGACACAAGATGATCAACATCTCTAATTATCAGAGAAATGGAAATCAAAACCACATTGAGATATCACCTCACACCTGTCAGAATGGCTATCATCAAAAAGATTATAAATAACAAATAATGGCAAGGATGTGGAGAAAAGAGGACTGTCCTACAGTATTGGTATAAATGAACATTTGTGCAACCACTATAGATAACAGTATGCAACCCAGCAATCCCACTACTGGGCATATACCCTGAGAAAACCATAATTCAAAGAGTCATGTACCACAATGTTCACTGCAGCTCTATTTACAATAGCCAGGACATGGAAGCAACCTAAATGTCCATCAACAGATGACTGGATAAAGATGTGGCACATATATACAATGGAATATTACTCAGCCATGAAAAGAAACAAAATTGAGTTATTTGTTGTGAGGTGGATGGACCTAGAGTCTGTCATACAGAGTGAAGTCAGAAAGAGAAAAACAAATAGTGTACGCTAACACATATATATGGAATCAAAAAAAAAAAAAAGGTTCTGAAGAACCTAGGGGCAGGACAGGAATAAAGACACAGATGTAGAGAATGAACTGGAGGACATAGGGAGGGGGAAGGGTACGCTGGGACGAAGTGAGAGAATGGCATGGACATATATACACTACCAAATGTAAAATAGCTAGCTAGTGGGAAGCAGCCACATAGCACACGGAGATCAGCTCGGTGCTTTATGTCCACCTAGAGGGGTCAGATAGGGAGGGAGACACAAGAGGGAGGAGATATGGGGATATATGTATATGTATAGCTGATTCACTTTGTTATACAGCAGAAACTAATACACCATTGTAAAGCAATTATACTCCAATAAAGATGTTTAAAAAAAAACAAAACAAAATGGAGGTGCCTCAAAAAACTGAAATTATAGAACTACCTTAAGATCCAGCAATTCCACTCCTGGGTATATATCCAAGGAAAACAAACAGTAATTCAAAAAGATACATGCATCCTAATGTTCAAAGCAGCATTATTTAGAATTGCCGAGTTATGGAAGCAACATTAAGTGTCAATCAACGAATAACTGGCTTAAGAAGATGTCGTATGTATACACAGTGGAATGCTACTCAGTCCTTAAAGAAGAATGAAATACTGCCATTTGCCACAACGTAGATGGACCTAGAGAATATTATGCTCAGTGAAGTAAGTCAGAAAAGACAAATACTCTGTTATCACTTATTTTGGAATGTAAAAAATAAAACAAATGAATGTATGAAACAAAACAGTAATGGACTCACAGATATAGAGAACAAACTAGTGGTTACCAGTCTGATAGAGGGAAGGAGGGAGGAGCAAGGCAGGAGCTGGGGATTAAGAGGTACAAACTACTATGTATAAAATAAGCAACAAGGATAGATTGTACAGCACAGGGAAATACAGCCATTACTTTGTAATTTTAAATGGAGTATAATCTATAAATACTGAATCACTATGTTGTACACCTAAGGCTAATTTAACACTGTACATCAACTATACTTAAAAAAAAAAAAAAACTCCTATGAGAAAACTTGCATTCTTCCTCTGTCCCTTGAAGATGTAAATCTTATCATGTCTTTGAAATGTAAACACCCAGGAGATAGCTAAGGTACTGCCTATAATCACCTGAGACTGGGGGAAAAAAAAGGAGTTGAGGGGAAGAGGCTTTTAGAAAATAGACTGGTATAAAAACTTCCATGGCTAAAATTTTGGGATGGAAGCTACAGGGTCTGTTTGTCTGTGTGTGTTTGTTACGTCTATGGATATGTTATGTATATGTGATACTTTTCTACCTCTGGATGAATATTGCCAAAATTAATTTGTAAAAAGATCTATTTAATTGGCTTAAAGAAAAAAGCACTCATCAAATTTAATATATCTAAACTCTCAGAAACATAATACAAACCAATCCAAATTCTTCTCAAGTTTATGTGATCTGGGATAATTTTCAGTAAATAAAAGCTAGTTTAAGTATGTATCTGTTACAAAATTTGCCATGGTGGCTGTTTTAATGTCTCATGAAATTTTCATAAGTAATCTAAATATAATTGTTTAAAACTTAACTAGTTCTTAAGTGAACTTCTCAACAATAATTAAGTTTTATGATATGTCTACTTAAATAGTTTCCAGAATCCCTTTGGTAACTTATACCCTTAGAGTTTTGGTAAGTGATGAAATATCTTTGGATATCTTGATCATTTCTAAATAAAACACTGAAACATTAATTATTGAACATCTATTTACTTTTGGCTTCTTACTACAAAGGAACTAAAAATACTTGGATGTATAAATAAATGTGTCCTATTCTACACTGAAGAATTGTACTGTTAAAGTGTATTCTTTTAGAAATTATGAAATGTATGCATTAATTTGCTAGTCTACAGAATGCTGGTGTAACAGTTCGCAATCACTAGAAATTAAGGTTTAAGTGTTAAGAATTCTAATTTATATAACTAAAACTGAGAAATAATAAGGAAAACAACTGTATGCAACTCTATTCTGATTGTTTCAGAATGGGAAAGAGAATAAAGGACAAACTAAATGGGTATGGAACATTGGAGAGAGACTTTTACTTTGTCAAGCTGGCTAAAACGGAAGGAATTTATTATAAGGGTTCTAAAAAATAAGTTTTAGTTTTATATAAGTACATTACTGATATTAAAACTTCTCTTTCAGGACAAAATTTTTTTGGCCTACTGGTCTGCTATTGATAAGACTGTGAAAGGTTTTTCTTTACCTTTTAAGTAGTCTGCCTAGAAAACAAAGAAAAATAACTTCCTATGCCTCATGTCTGACTGCTTAAGAAAATGCTCTTGTCTAAGGCGCTTTTTGTTGTTTGTTTGTTTTACAGCTATGTAACTTTCTGTATTTGCCTGCAAAGTCTTTAATTGTTGCTTTGGTTAAGTGAATAATATTGTTTAACAGTGACCTATGATAGTATGGTGTTTTAAAACCAAATATTTTTGACAAATCTCTCCAAAATCAAATTCTAAATAAGGCTTTTTGACCTTTAACTCTGGGATTTTCCAGAGGGGAACGTCTCATGAGATTTGTTCTCTCTCTCCCCTTATAAAAAGAGAGATATAAATTAGGATTACTTGATATATTAAATTACATGGGAAACACTGACATAATACTAAAAGTTATATTTATATGGATATGTTATTATATGGATGTTATTAATATGTCTTATAGAAACTATAAAATTCCTAAATATCTGATATGTAATATTATCAACCATAATTCCAGTTGTCTTAAAATACTGTGTCATAGAAATAACCAAATTTCCTTATCAAATGCATTATAATGAAGTTTCATCAGATCTTTAACCATGGACATTTTTAAGTCTCTTGTCGTTTATAGTTATTGTAAAAGTGTTCCTGCAAAAGTGCTTCATCTTCAATGAGACTCATGGAAAGGACTCTAACAAGAACAGGTTTCTGATAATTTTCAATTTATACCACTAAATTAGGTAAGAATTTGCAGAACTCTAATGGGGAAACTGATGGCTTCATAAAACTAACAAAAGATCCATAAAAATTAACTACATGGGACTGAATGAACTACTGAGGATCATTATAATTTTTATGACTTTGTTTGAAACATTGCTATGTTTTGTTTTTCCAGATTTAAGGAAACCTTGTTCTTTTCTCTTAAGCTATCAGTAATTTGGTAAAATATACCTTTGTGAACAAAGATGAAACATGTTTTTCTCCTACCTGATCCCTCCAGAATTCAGAATTCTTATTTTCATGGATACAGTTATTTCCATAAGTCCAATAAGAATCCTTTCTCCTCGTAACAGGACACAATTGGAAACACTGGTTATATCCTCAAGGCTTTGACTGGAATGTCTTATTTGAGAATGTGCATAGAACAGAAAAACTAGACTGTTTTAAGGAACTAAGGTTGATTTTATGGAGCCAATAGACCTCCTTGGAAAACCAGCCTGGTACCTAGCTTACAGAGTTCCCAGTAACCTTACCAGGTGAGTAAGGAAGGTTATTTCCTGGCAAGTACAAGGACTTCAGGCTATTTTGGGGACCTCTAAAAGAGAAATTAACCCAAATACAGTTGACCCTTCAACAACACAGGGGTTAGGGGTGCCAACCCCACCCCTCCACCCTCTAACCCCCTCTAAACACAGTCAAAAATCTGCATATTTATAGTCAGCCCTCTGTACCCACAGTTCTGCCTCCACAGATTCAACCAGCCATGGATTGTGTAGTACTGTAGTATATGTTTATTGAAAATCTGTATAAGTGGACCCACGCAGTTCAAGTCCATGTTGTTCAAGGGTCAACAGTACATAGCTATTGCAAGCGAAATCTGATGGTAAGTCCTTGACTCAGCTTCCTAGCCTCAAGAGGCTTTCAAAAGGTCAATCTGAGATTCCTTATGAAAATTTCCAGGAAAGGAGATTTAAAAGCATCTATATGGTCCATTACTATTCTTGTCGAACTTATGTAAATAATCAGGCCAAGTTTAGTGCAACTAGAATGAAAATAGTTTAGTCTTACTGTGGTTATCTTTGTTAGAAATGGGGGTCACTGTAGAGAGAGAAATCATGTTTCAGTAATACAGCTTTGTGGATATCAGATTCTAGTGCTGTTATCTTTGACGTCTGGGTTTCTACCTGTAAACTAGACTAGATCCTGAATCATTCTAGTTTCCACCCCAAACTGCCATGTGGATTATTTTGACTTAAAGGGAATCAAGACCCAGCAGACTTGAGAAAAGCTTTTTACCTATCCCTTAACTGCCTTAAAAGAATTTAGATACGGGGCCTGCACCAGAATGAGCTATTACCAGAGATAACTTTTTTAATCTCAAAAGACTTATCTGCATGACAGGACAAACGTCTGATTACCAAACACCTGTTCTTCCCATTTTCCTGTGAATTACCCTCCTCCCCTTTGAAGTCCAGGTCCTTATCTCTGTCCTTAGGACAGTATATAAGCCTCAACTGCCTGACTGACTTTAGTCTACTATTTTTATGCAGATCTTGAATGTATAAAATTATTTTTTCTCCTGTTAATCCATCTTATGTCAATTTATTTATTAGACCAACCAAAGAATCTAGAAGGGAAGGGAAAATTTTTCTACCCTTTCAGTGTACACATACATGTACACATATGTGCATGCATACCCCAGAATATAGCAAAATTCAACAAGTTGTAACTTCTAAAGACCAGGAATACATTTCTTTTTTTTCCCCATTTTTAACTTTCTTTAAATTGAGATATAATTGACATATAAGGTTATATTAGTTTTAGGTGTACAACATAGTGATTTGATATATGTATATATTGTGAAAGAATTACCACAATAAGTATAGCTATCATCCATCATCAACTCAGTTACTTTGTTTTTTCTTGTGAAAAGAATTAAGATCTATTCTCTTAGTAACTTGCAAATATATACTACAGTATTGTTAACTGTAGTCATCACGCTGTACATTACAGAGGAATGCATTTCTTGAATTAAGTTGAATCATTGACCTAGAATGGTTCCCAGTCTATGGGGCTCAGACTCCAAAGTTACTAGTGAGACAACTGCAAGCCTATAAATTCAAATGTATATTAAACACGGTCTACAAGTGAATAAATGTGAATGTATTTAAATGGTCTTTAATTATTAAATGAGATTAATATAAATTATTTTGAAAACAAAACAGTTACATTTTCATAATTTTTGGAAACTGTATAGTGGAATCATTTTGGGCTTCTGATTTTCCTTTATTTTCTTTGACGCTTTTAAAATTAAACCAAGTCATTAACCAATTCATCTGATTATATTTGAATTATTTATAATGAAAATTCATTTATAATGAAAATTCATTTTGACTTCTATATTCCTGAAGTTTTGGGGTATTTAAACGCATGGCTACTAAGCAAATGTTTTGAATTGCTTTTAAATAGTCAAAGTATTATTTGTGATTTTAAAAGAACTTTAAAAGTTTGAGTAACTGTCACCTGTAATAATATCTATACTTCTGGATCAGAATCTTTTACTTACAGCTCAGCAAAGTTCTTCCAGTCATCTTCACTGATGGATGGCCTTGTGTGACTGAGTGCAGTCATTAAATGTGACTGACTAATAGCCAGACTGGTTCTGATGGGGCCTGCTTGGTTAAGGGCATCATCCTCCTTAAATAAAAAAAAAAAGACAAAAGTTAACTTAGAGACATGATGGAAAAGGAAGTCCAAGTGTTAGTTCTTTTTGCCAGTTTTCTTAGGAGACTATACATTCCCTTTCTCATAAGATTACTAAAAATTGTTAGCACATAATCATTTGACTGATTGATGTGTTTCAGTCCCTTGTTTATAAAGAGAGCTCATTTACCAATCAAAAAATACATATCAAAAAGGAAAAAATTTTTAAAAAGTTTTACAATTATAATGAAGAGGAAAAAGCCATACTCCAATTTGGCTTTGGTATCTGCCTTTGATAATACTGATATCTGCCCGCAGTTGATCTCTTTGTTCCTGTGTGAGCTCTTGATAACCCTCTTGTGAGGCTGTTCTGAAGACTGGGGGTTGTGAGGACTGATCTTTCCCAGGAACTCCAGGAAAATCCCGAGTCATGGAGCTTGGTGCTGACAGGCATTGTGAGCTCTTCGTTGTTAAGCATAATAATGAGAGAAGGAAGGGAGAAGGGGAGAGAGGAAGGGAGGGAAAAAGAGCAAAGGAGAAAAAAATTATTTATCAAAGATAGAATTATGAACTTTAAGCAATAAAACTTTAACATGGGTAAGCTTACATTTTAATCAACTGAAATTAAGCAAGTTTAAAATACGTTCATATTCTATAAAGGTTCATCTATACCTATGTTGTTGAACCACCACAGAGTGAAAACTGCCAATCATACAAAGTTTTTATAATGCTTTGTTATTAAATCCACCACAAATGCCCTAATGATAGGGTATATACTAAGGTTCTGGGACATTTCTACATGTAAGTTAAGAAACAGAAAGACCAGAATTAAAACAGCTTACTATTCCTGAGAAAAAAAATGGGTTATGTTTATATTTTTAAAAACCTAATAAAGGAAATTTACCCCCAAATTACTAAATATTTGTAAAAATGTTAACCACTAAAGCAACAGTGAACCACTGTTAATTTTCTGAGATATGTGTCAAATGCTATTTTAGTTTAGATTAAATTTGGGCAATATCATTGTTTTTCTAAACATTTTCCTTGTTGAAACATTACTACTACTAAGTTTTTCACTGTGCTTATATTTTCCACCAGGAGTATTACCAATAGATAACATTTGGTTGTTAGAATTTTTGACATTATTGTACCAAATTTCTCATTATCCTCAACTGTTCTACAATAACAGAATTTAAGTTTAATACAAAATGAATCTGCTACTAAAGATGTTTTAAAGCCACTAATGAAGGGAGAAAAACCTGAAAGAAACCAAAGGGTAATCACAACCACTGGCTACTTCGGCTCCCCTTACTGCCAGCTCTGTCTTAACATGGAGTGAAAATGATTAGTGTAAGAAAAGACTGTTTTACTGAAGGACAAAACAACCAGAAAGAACATGTGGGGTTAGTTAGGACATAAATTACACCAACATACAGCTGTCTATTTCAGAATTGTACAGTGACTGCACAAGGTACCAAATCAGAAGAGGTTCCATTTCCAAGTTCTGATTCATAAGAGCTTCCAAAGTAGAGCCGGTACATATTGAATTTTGATTCATCTGGAAGCACCTCAGACATCTCTAGAGAAACAAGGGACTGCTCTAAGCCACATTCTCCATCTCCAGCTGAATCATCAGAGCCACTGCTGTGGTTAAGAAAAACCATTGAAGACAGACTCAGGTCACTATCAGAGCTGGAACCTCCATCCTAAAGCACACAAAAGGACAACCAGTTGTAAAGCTCTAAATAGTCCACAATTCAAAAATAAACCACACAGAGACAGCATTCTAATAGACCAGTACAAGGAAACGAGGCATTTTTTTTACAAAAGCTCTTATTGATTCTCTAATGGTTCTGAGTCACATCACAAAATTTTAACTATTAAAATAAGTAAAGAACATATGGAATGTGTAGATAACTTGCCAACCATCTCCCCCAAAACTAACAAAGCTAGGACTCAGACCTCGATTTTATTTTCATGTCTCTTTCAATTCACATTTTTCTACTCTGAAATGATAAAGCACTCTATAACATGGCTGATTCATCATTATAGAGTAGTTTACTTGTAAACACCTTTTTTCCCCTTTCATTAGCAGAAAAGAAACTTCAATGGCTTGCCAAAATAAATAGCAAAAACTTGGCAGTATCTAAATTTAGTCCCCGCAAGAATCTCCAACAAAATGTAGCAGAGGGGAGTATACAGTTGAAAACCCTTCCCACAAAATATATGGTAAAGTCCATAATGTGGCAGAGATCAAATTATTTTCTGCCAAAATTAAAATAGTATCCTTAGAGAAAAAAACTGATTCTAGGGCTGGAGAACAGATAAGATAAACCTAGAACATCTTGTTGTATAGGGAAGTAAGTAACTGATCAAAGGATGATGAGGACATATCAAAAGGACACAGAAGCCATCCAAAAGGGGCTCGTATTGGCCATATCTGGGACAATTTGAGTTTCAAAATAACTATCTGATGATCTTTTTTTAAAGTAGAAAATGAATTTAAAATCTCAATATAATTCTTACCTCAATTCAAAGAATACCCTTCCACACACCAACATATTTTGCCAATAGTAAGGTAATGCTAGAGAAATAGACACCAAACGCTTCATATAATTACAAATTCTCTGCAAAGCCAATATTCCAATTATGGTACACTCGACTAAAGGTAAATTTCTATACAGTTAACTAAAGTTGTTAAAAAGTAGGAATTTCTTTCAAGGTTGAAATTTTGACACTGAACTGCTCAGTATCACTCATAAGACACCATAGTAACGATCTCCTCATATAACTCACCTGCAGCCCACAGGACAGCAGCCTTCCATGTAAGGCCTCTAACTGGGCATTGTAAAGTAAAGCTTTCAGATCAGCTCCCGTAAAGGAGCTGGTTACTGATGCCACGTTCTGAAGGTCCACATCATCTGCCAGAGGTAGAGAGTCACTGAGAACGTTTAAAATTTCAAGACGTGACACCTGAAGGGAGAAAAACTAATTGATTTAACAAATAAAATTGAATATGTTATTTTAAACTGTGTCTCTTAGGATTTTTCTTATAAATTCACTTCATATATCTTATAAGCTTTACAAATAAGTTGAGGAATGTACCAGTAGGCTACATCTATCTTCCTTGGAACTTTTTCCCTAACAGAAGGAACATAGGAAAATGAATGAAAATCAACATTCTTAACAATTTAGTGTAAATCATTTCTAATTCAGACAGTGCTTATTTTCTACATTTGGGCAAATGAGCCAAGAAAGTGTTTTGAAAGAAAAAATAACTGCTACATGTGATATATAGACATTTTATACCTTTGACTATTCATTTGTCTATTTCTTCTTTTACTCATTCATTTCTAAATTTGGGAAAAAGAGCTCCATCAACATAGGACTAGGAAAAAGTCATATCTCTATGTAACATGCATAGATGCTTCCTAGTCCTATGCTTGATTCAGCATCAGTCTTCTGTCTGGATAATGAGGTGTGTGATCTTTGAACACAGGGAACATGGACATGCAATACTTGTTTTTCCAATTGGCCAACACTGAACGAGTATAAAGTTTTCAGACTTGCATGGAATGGCTGGGCCAAAAAAAGGCTTTGCATCTAATTCAGAATCTTTTCATGCTGTAAGAAAGCACTGACTAAGGCCTTTGCCGAAAGCTGGTCTTCTAAGGACGGCTTCTATTACCTGGCAGAAGTAAAGTTCACAAGGAAAGAGTATAGCATTTGTTGGATTTTGGACTCAAAACATAAAATTGTCACCTGATCAGGAGGAGGACAGTATACACATTTATCTAGTCGGCCAGGCCTGAGCAGGGCAGGGTCAATCAAGTCAGGGCGACTAGTGGCAGCCAATACATAAACACCTGGGGAGGGAATAAAAATCCTTTACTAAATCCTGGTGACATTTTGTTATAAGAAGATATTTCTGTATTTACAATTATTACCCTGTAAGCCTTCTACTCCATCCAACTGAGTCAGCAACTGGTTAACTACACGATCTGTAACTCCTGTATTATCGTGGCCTCGTCGAGGTGCAATAGATTCAAATTCATCAAAGAAGAGGATGCAGGGCTTTGCAGCCTGTGCTCTGGGGAAACAAACAGTATTTCCTATCTGAATAGAGCTTCAGAGTTTGCAAAGTAATTTCATATATATATATCTATATCTGTATACACATATACACATATATATATTTATGTATTTATTTAATTCTTCACAACAAACCCTTAAGGAAGGCAAGGCATATGTAATTATCCTTGTTTTCAGTAAACCAGGTCTTAGAGAGGTCAGGGAAGACACATGCCTTATGGACAGAGACTAAAACAAAAACCAGTCTTACTCAATGAGTGAAATGCTTCTTTGATTCTTATTACAAGTAAACTCTTTTTAATATGCTTATTGGCCACCTGCAATTCTTTTGTGCAATGTCTCTTCATGTCTTTTGTCCATTACATTTTGGCGAGCTTAGTACTTTTATTTTCTAAGGCTCTCTATAAAATATATTTTAGTTATATATATATTACATTTTTTTCTAACTTGAACTTTGACATATAGTTTTATTAATTTATTAACTAATTTTGTTTTCATTAAAAAGAAGGTAACATAAGTTCCATCTCTGGTAAAAGGATGGACTAGATGTCTAAAGAATCGCCCCTAATACAAAATATCTGTCATGGTGACGGAAAAAACCCAACAAATATCTTAGTAAATACATGGCAAGTAAGATAAATCTGGGGCCAACAACACACTGGATTACCTGTGCCTTGAACGTTTGGCAAAACTCTCTTAAAAAACCAACTAGGTCTGATGTTTGATTTATGCAAGGATTTTTAACTAGCACCCATTGTTTTCCTACCTTTACAAGACTATTCAGATTTTGTTTCTTCCTTGCTTGACTTTGGTCAAATATATTTTGTCTATGTTACCCAAGTTTCAAAAACACTGGCATAAAGTTTATAATATTATTTCACAATATTCCCTTATTATCTTTTACATTTCTGGTATATCTTTAGTCTTGCTTCCTCCCCTTTATCCCTAATGTTGTTTATTCTGCTTGCTTTCTTCTTGATCAGTCTTGCTAGAGATCAACTGTATCAGGTTTACAAAACATATTTGGGTTTGTGAACTTCTCTACTGAATTGTTTTCTATTTCACTAATTTCTGTTCTTTATTATTTCCCTCTTTATTTTCATTTATATCTGTCTTTTTCTAATTTCATGAGATGGATACCTAGTGATTAACTTTCAGTCTTTTTTCTTTTCTAAAAATTAAAAGCTATATTTTCCTTGAAATAAGTTTTGCACTATCTCACTTTTTAATAATAATTTTAATAAACAGCATTTTCCTTATTAGTGCTCATTATTTTCCATTAGATCTTTTCTTTCACTTATGATTTATTTAGTTTTTAAAAAAATATCTAAATGTATGGGGGGGCTTATCCTTTTCTTGATTATTTTAACTTGTGTTTTCAGAAAATGGAGTCTCTATGATATTATTTCTTTGAAACATTGCAATCACTATGTATGGCCTGACATATGGCCAATTTTCAAAAATGTTCCAGGTGTGCCTGAAAAGAATGTGTATTCTCCAATTGTTGGGTACATGTTCTAAATATGCTTACACCAACCTTGCTGAATATGCTGTTTAAATCTTCTAAATTTTTACTATTTTTTTAAACTATTTTTTCACTAACTAATTACTGAGAACTGTGTTAAAATCTTCTACTATGAAGGTGGATCTGTCAATTTCTCCTTGGAGTTCTATAAATTTTTGCCTTAAATATTTTGAAGTTACAGTATTAGATACAAATAATTTTATAATTGTAATATATTTCTGGTAAATTGAACCTTTTGTCAATATGTAGTTGACTGTCTTTACCTGTAATAGGCTTTTCTGGTAATATTCTTTTCTTAAATTGGGTGGTAGCAATACAAGAGTTCATTTTATTATTCTTTAAAATATGTATGTACATTATATATATTCTCCTAATTGCATATTTTATAATAAAATTTTAGTGGAATGGAACAAAGTAGCTCTTTCATTTAGAAGCTTCCTGTAATCCCATCACATTTAAGTAATTTTTTTACTCTTAAATATTAGCTTCTGTATTCATATGTATTTTTATATAAATGCAGTAATAATTATACTCTATTTTAATTACATTGACCAGATGGAATCTTAATTTATAAAAGAGATAAATTGGGGTAATTATGTGCTTCATATACTTTGAGAATCCTTGAGTAACCACTTATGATTCCACTTTCAGCATTTCAGAAATATTTCTATTGTAAATATAAAACCAAATAATTTCCAAAACTTAATATCAAAAATGTTTTATATTTAAGTGGTATTTGGTAAAACAGTGAATTTTTGTTCTTCAGTTTATTAATAACCCACATAAATCACAGGTTTCAAACATCAGTTTTTCATAAAAACCACTGAAGACCAAAAAGCATTGACTGATAAATAACCACAGAGCCAGTTACTTTAAAAAAACATTCACTGGTAACTAACCTAATAAAAATATCCCGTACAGCTTGTTCACTTGCTCCAATATATTTGCTGAGTAACTCTGGTCCCTATTAGGTAAAATAAAATTAAATTAGAATTCATTCAAAACTATCTAAAAACAAAATATACTTTTTGTTCATGACTAAGTCTAAATGCAATAATAGAAAAATTTTAATATAATTAATGGATTTCTCTGAACTACATTTAAAAAATTAATGCGGCTGGACTAAATATCATACCACAAGTTCTATACTTGGTGTTTCCTTTGCTTAGAACATTTGTCCCCAGATAGTCTCATGGCTCATTGCTTCATTTTATTTAGATCTCTGACAAAATGCCACATCCTCAGAAAGGCCTTGTCTGACAAACCCATCTATGACTCACTCCAGTTACTTTACACCTCCTTCCCTTGACTGTTTTCCTACCTAGTACCTACCACCACCTGACAGTATATTATACATTGAATGTGTCTGTTTATTGTCTCCCTCCCTCCACTAGTAGAATATAAGTTCCGAAAAGGCAGTTTTGTTCATTACTGAATCTCCAGTGCCAAAAACAGTTCCTGCTACATAATAAGTACTAAATAATTATTTGTTTAGTAAGGTAATGAATGGTTTAAAAAGGGAAAATGTTCCATTTATCTCAAATCTTTGGAGACTCCAAAAAATATGTAATGTGACATGAATTACTTTAATTAGCATCTTCAGTAACTGAAACCAATTTATTTGCTCAGAAGTTGAGGAATATATCATTTTTTCTAAAAGTCAACTGACGAAACTTTCAAAACAAACTTTACTACATATAACAATATCAATAATGAGGACAGTCTTTCCTTAAATTGGGATATTTTAAAAAACTGAATAGGCCCTAAAGTGATCTCCAATGAAAAATCATTACCTTAAAAAGACCAAAAAGTGATCAGGATATGTGACCAAAATAAAGAATTTCTAATACTCAGCCATCTAGGTAGCTATTAATATACTAATATTTGATTATATTTTCTCAGTATAGTTAGGGAACTACAGAGGATGGAACAAGAAACAACTAAGGCAAAATATTAGGAAAAAGGCAACATACTGGTGTCAGTGAAAGGGCTGTCTTTGATACATGCCTCCTGGGATCCACCCAGACCTACACAGCCTCAACTCTCTACCAAAACCTGTGCATTGAGAACTCATCCCAATTGTGATTTGAAGATTTACTAAAGGGAAGAGATAAGATGTCCTCCCTAATGGAACAATCTAAAATACAACAATATTTGCAAGTGTTAATCTTGAAAATTATATGTAAAAAAAAAAGTAAAACTACATTCTAGTGACAAGTAAAAAAGAAGAATATGGTCATAGTTATTCCAAATTTCAAAAAAAGAAGATAGGGAAATTTAAAAGTTATAGCTCTCCATCAATTCCAGGATACCCACATAACCAGCTCAGAAAATCTCATGTGATAAAAAGAGGGTAGGCATAACCCAACTGCAAATTAATAAACTGGGTTTCAGATTATAAATCAATTTTGAATAAGTTTACAATACAGGTTTCCCTCACTTTTTGAAGTTTGCTTTACACTACTTCACTTTTATTAAAGACCTACATTAGTAACTGTTTTCGCTAACAAAGAAATCCAAAGAAAATGTTCACGTTTATGAAAAAGGGTGAAAAGCGAAAAGCATTCAGTGTTTATCCCGCTGTGAGCTGTTGGAGAGGCAGAACATACCCCAGCGGCAACAGTGGCGCCACCAAGCTTCTTTCTAGGGAACTACACACAGCATCAAGCCATCATAGTTTTGAACTGTGTCTGGGAGCATCTGTGCTTTATCTCGACTTATTTTGTCCATCCATTAGCAAGATGTGTCCAATTGCTTCTTTGTTTTCTACCATTTCAGTTTACAGTAACGTTTCATAGAAACACTCTACTTCCGGATGGTGGGGGGAAATCTGCATATGATTACTTTGCCTTGAAATGTAACCACTCTTTGGCAAACAAATATTGCTGGGGTGCTGAAGCTGTACAAATAAGACAGCACATCCCAGACCATAATGACACACCAGTGGTGGAGTGTGAAGCAGTACCCAAAATGATCTGCTAGCATGTCCTTTAATGACCATACTCACCCTGTATCTGAAAAAATTTAACTTGGTGTGACACAGCAAGGGTGAAATATAGCCAACAAATAAAAACCCTAGCTTCCTGCCTTAGTGTGGTCTCCAGCCCCTAGTCTTCTAGGTTTTCTTCCCCCTTCAAGTTTGCTCTTTTTTTTGGGGTTTTTTTTTTTTTTTTTTTTTTTTAAGTTTGCTCTTTTATCTGATTATTTAGGCGTAATTCTATTTTATAATGCATGAAGATCTGCCTTAAGCAAGAACATAATAAGCCCTCCAAAAGAGAGATGCCTCATTATTCAATTTCCCACACAGTTTAACTAATAGATGGATCACTGCTCCTACTAGTTTTCGAAATATGAGATTAACCCGCTATCAAGAAACATAAATGGTGTTGGCGAGGATATGGAGAAATAGGTATACTCACTCACACACTGCTGGTAGGAATGTAAGATGGTGCGGTCCTCAAAAACTTACACATAGAATTACCATATGACCCAGAAATTACACTCCTGGGTATATATGTATTCCAGAGAAATGAAAACATATGTCCACACAGAAATTTATACACAAATGTTTATAGCAGCATTATTCATAACAGCCAAAAAATGGGAACAACCCAAATGTCCACCAGTGATGAATGGACAAACAAACTGTGGCATATCCACACCACCTTAAAAAAGACTGAATATCATCCTGCCATAAAAAGTACTGAACTAAAAAAAAAGAACTAAAAAAAAAAAAAAAGTACTGAACTACTGAGGCATGCTACAACTTGGATGAACCCTGAAAACATTATGCTAAGTGAAAGAAGCCAGACACAAAAGGTGACATATTGCATGATTTCTTTTATATGAAATAGCTAGAACAGACAAATCCATAGAGACAGAAAGCAGATTAGTGGTTGCCAGGGGCTGGGGGAAGGAGAATGGGCTGAAAAAGTTTTGCAACTAGAGAGAGGTGCTGGCTACACAGCATTGTGAATGCACTAAATGCCACTGACCTGTACACTTTAAAATAGTTAATTATGTAAATTTTCCCTCAGTTAAATAAAAAAGAAAAAAGAAGAGAAAAAAGATAAATGCCAAACATACCTTGACACTAATAAAATTCATTCCACTCTCTCGTGCAATTACTCCAGCTAGTAAGGTTTTTCCTGTTCCAGGAGGACCATACAACAGCACTCCTGTCCTTTGTCGTATGGGCAAGTTTGCAAATAATTCTGGGTACTGAAAGAAAAATATGACAAAGAGCTCAACTCTAAAACAAATGACTAAGCAGTGGCCAAAGATCAATGTATAGAAAAAAGTACTTGGGTGGTAACAGTGGCCATCTTTATGACAGTACAATGATAGAAAAAAACATTCCTATTCAGAATAATAAACGAACTCAAAGGAACTACCACAGATTTTTCCCAATTGGACCATGGAATACAGTCCACATAAAAAGCATATAAATGCATCAGAACTTCTTTCCATTTTTTCCTGTTTTTTTTTTTTTCAAACATTATAATAGTACTACATTAAGAAAATAAAACCCAACCTTTTAACAAGTATACTGCCTTCCACTTGTATGGTTCATGGGGCAAGTTATGACAGCTATGTATATTCAAATATATTCAATCAAAGGAAGAAAATAAATAATAGAGAAGCATGTGTAATTATAATCGACAGTAAAATCTCCCAAGAGTCTCAATGCTGAACAAGTAACTGACTGCTTCTAAATTATCTTCTAAATCACCAGCTTCTCAGCAAGAAAACTTTTTGAACAGGTGAGCCAAACATCAGGCTACTACTGTCAGCAATCTCCTAGTCTCCTCTATTAAGTACACCTATTTAGTCCCACGTGTTGACACAATTTCAACCTCATCTCGACCTCCATTCTAATCTGAAGGAGGCCCCAAAGTCAGCACTTACGCAGATGGCCTCACGTACCTGGCCCGGGATGTATCTGGATACTGATGTTTGGTGCCCAGACCCAGCATTTGGGGTCATGATCCGCAGGCAAGTACTTCCCACGCCCCTGTTCTCCCAAACAGGCTTTAACCCCCAGTCCTGGGCTGCACTCAGTATCTCCCAGGCCCCACCAGACAGTTCCCAGGACTGTCTGTAACTGAGGTCCTTACATGTAACTGAGATCTTTACCCATTTCTTTATCTCTTTGGATGGGCCCCTGATCTCATGCAAAGATCCTTTTCTCTCAGGTTTCTGATTCAAACACACCACCTCCTAGATTCTACTTTTGATCTTCTAACGAACAATCTACAGCTGCCCCCTCTATCCTGCTGTCTGCCTGGTCTATGCTGCCTGCTAACTCTGCCTTTCTAGACTGGCACCCAGAGTTTAGAAATCTGGCTTAATCCATCAGCTCTGTGGATCTAAATGACTCTCCCACCTGCCAGTTTATTCCTATCTGTTTCTGCTCAACCCTAGCTGACAGTTCATTTGCTTTAGTACAACCTGGATGATTCAAGAAAAACATAAGAACTCTGAAATTCACATCAAAATGTGATTACTATAAATATCACCTCAGCTTTCTTTCCAGGCAAGGAATACATCAGATACTTTAAAAATCTGTTAGAGCGCCAAAAATAGGACTGGACATTTACTTGGTAATAATAAATACTTGTTGGACCAAACGGAAGCTGGGCAAGCCAACATATACAGCCAGAACCGATGGATGACTCAGTGGTTCTTCTGGCAGTTGGTAGTGCTTGGTTTGGTTGTTTTTTAAGTACCTTGGCTGGTAACTGGATAGTATCCACAAGTATCTGCCGAACTTCATGTAATCCGCCAATCTTATCCCAGCCCAGGTCCCTAGGGTTATGCAGGTCGACATTTCGCAGAGACACAGGAATAAATCCTTGGAGAGCCTTTCGCAAGTCCAATGTTGTTAAAACTAATTCTGTTTAAAAATAAACGAAACTTTTGGTAGTCCTATTTGTATATGAATTTTCAAAACATATTGTCATACAGTTGACCTCTCTTACCCATTTTCCCCTCCCTTACCCCTTCCACCCTAGTAACCACCACTCTGTTCTTTGTATCTAAGTGTTTATGTTTAGTTTGGTTTGTTCATTTATTTTTTTGTTTTTTATGTTCCACATATGAGTGAAATCATGTTATTTGTCTTTCTCCGTCTGATTTCACTTAGCCAATCTTAACTCAATTAAAAAAAATGACATCAATTTAGCTGGAAATGCCAATTTTCTACTCAAATAGCTGCTTATTTGAATACTAAAATGGATATATTTAATTCTTACCTTACTACAATTACACTTCTCCACGACGGAAAGAAGAGTCCAAATTTTGGTTTTAACAGTAAAACTTACCTTCCCTGGTGGATATACTCTGATGAGAGAGACAAGAATGTATGGCTCGATCCATAAGCACTGTAAAATCTCTAGCCACAAACCCTTCAGTTTCTTTTGCTATACACTGCAGATCAAGATCAGTGAACTTGCTCATATCACAGTCTAGTTTATTTTTTATTACATTATACAGAATTTCACATCTTTGATCCTAAAGAAAAAAACACAAAATTCAAATTTATAGTTTTACTCAAGTGCAAATTTTTGTACATGTATTTTGAGAAATATCAGGTTGACATAATCTACAGGGACAGAAAGCAGATTGGTGTTTGCTTGCAGGTGGAGTTGGGGAGGAATGAACACAAAGGAGCAGTAGGAAACATACGGGAGGAGGGATGGAAATGTTTGCTACTTTAATTGTGATGATGGTTTCATGGTGTGTGTGTGTGTGTGTGTGTGTGTATATATATATGTGTGTGTGTTAAAACTCATCAAATTGTACACTTTAAATAGTGAGTATGTTGTCTTCAATTACACCTTAATAAAGTTGTAAAAAAAAAAAATCACATTCATAATGATTGCTCTCTTTCTCCAGTAAGAAGATTTTTATTTTGGTTCCTTTAAGGGTTGTTATTCCTATAAAACATAATTCTAAAAACACATTCAATGACCAATACCACTACCATTCTGTTATGCTTAATAACAGGTGTATTTTTATTCTTCAATAACAGTTAATTAGCACAGGGTCTGAATATTTAGAGTAGACGTAAGAATTTTAAACAAGAAGTTAAAATATGCTTGCCTGTCCCAGAACATTCTTTTTGACCGTGCTGCCACTAAAACCATCAGGATTGAAGTCTCCTGAGGAGATGATGGGCTGTATGTGCTTGTATATATTTGGTCTTTGTCTTGCTTCTGGCACAGATCTCCTAAAACCCTTAAAATGTCCTAATGATAAGAGTGATAAAGGTGTCTTGACATTAATAACAAACCCCTTTTAGCCTCACCTGAGTTTACGTTAATGAGGTGACTTTTGGAAAGCACCTAAGTATGGGGGCTGGTTGCCAGGGGAACCAACCTTGACTAGAGGATTGAAACTTTCAGTCCCACCCCCTGATTTCCAGCGAGGGGAGAGGGACTGAAGGCCGAATCAATGACAATGGCCAGTGCTTTAATCAGTCATGCCTATGTAACAAAGCTTCCATAAAAACCTAAAAGGACGGGGTTGGAGAGCTCCCAGGTTGGAGAACCAGAACACTTCCATGTGCCACCGGGCCAGGCCCCAAACTCCACAAGGACAGAAGCTCCTTTGTTTCGGACTCCATCCTATGTATCTTTTCATCTGACTGTTGATTTGTACCCTTTAATATTCTTTGTAACAAACTGGTAATCTAGTGAGTAAACTAGTTTCCCAAGTTCTGTGAGTTGTTCTAGCAAATTAATTGAACCCAAAGAGGGAATAGTAGGAACCTCTGACTTATCACCAGTCAGAAGCACAGGTGACATTGGCATCTAAAGTGGAGGGCTGTCTTGTAGAACTGAGGCCTTAACCTGTGGAATCTGATGCTCACTCTGGGTAGTGTCAGAATTGAGCTGAATTGCAGGACACCCAGTTGGTGTCCAAAAATTGCTTGATGGTGTGGGGAAAAAACCCACATGTTGGAAATGTGTGCCAGAGTCATAATGGGTACAGAATATTAGTGCTGGTAAAAAAAAAAACAGTTTAGTCAAAGTTTTAAAAGAAGAAATGCTTAAAAAAAGGTAAATATGTGAGGTGATGGATGTGTTAATTAACTTGATTGTGGTAAAGATTTCACAATGTACATGTATAGCAAATCATCATGTGGTACACTTTAAATATATATAATTTTACTTGTCAATTATATCTCACTAAAGTGGAAAAAAAATTCTAATTTCCATAGTATATTTACAGATTTTACCAATGCGAAATGAAGCAGTTCAGAATTTTTAGGGTTTTTGTTTCTTTTTAAATGGAATAAAAAAAGAAAACTTAATAATGAAAAAAAAAAAGAAATGCTGTTTTATAAAAAGACATTTCCTTGGAAAGTACCTGATAATATTTCGGATGGTTACAAACGAAAATTGTGCATCTAATAGCAAAACATTCACTGAAGGTCGATTTTTAAGAACCCTTAAGATCACTAACATAAGCATTACTTTAAAGCCATAAATCATGAATAAAATTGAAAAATATGTAATTTATATAAAAAGTGACATATGGGAATTCCCTGGCGGTCCAGTGGTTAAGATTCCACACTTCCACTGCAGGGGGCATGGGTTCAATCCCTGGTTGGGAAACTAAGATCCTGCATAACACACAGCACAGCCAAAAAAAAAAAAAGGGACATATTTCAATAATCTTCACAAGTAGTATGTTACCTGGTCGGGAGGTTGAATATGCTGGACACACTGAAATATGTGAACTCCTTGAGCAGAAACAAGTAAAGGATGTAGGGAATGTTGAGACTGGCTTGTAGCAATCAGTGCCACCAAACTTCCCATGGAAATAAACTCTTTCACCACATCGTTCAAAGCTAGAATTAAGTAATATAGTGTAAAAACTTAGTACACAAAAGCATGAAATTTTAAAATCATACATTCATTAAAAATAATACCCTAAACTTGAGCTTTAAGGTGGAGTATGAATGGAATGGCTCCTCTTTACCGTTTAAGTTAATCTTCCATTCATTCATCAGTTTATCTACTGAGGACCTAATATTGGCCAGGCTCTAGTCAATCTAATGAAGGTATAGGAAGCACTGTAAACTCTGTACACTCAGAACAATGCCTAGGTGAGGTTCCTTCATCTAGATCTTATTAAGTAAATGAAAAGGGGTCTCTGAAATAAATATTATAGAAGGATGAAAATAGAATACAATATGGAAGTTTAAGTAAGCAAAATACAGCTCATACTCCTATGACTTCCTGAACAATCTCTTTCAACCCTAGCTTTTGCAAGGTTTGGCTGGCACGAGGTTAGAACTGAAACAGGCATTAATAACATATATCCGAGTCCTGACCTAGAAATCTGCAGCATTCCCTTAAACACTAGACTAACAAGTCTTGCAGATGCTACAGGATTCCAAATGTGAGATTAACACCAGTTTACAGTAACCCAAGCCACTGTGGTTACATTTTTTATCTATTTCACCTCTTAAGAACCTCGAGGCAGCAGAAGACTGCAAAATCCTCCAACCCCCACCCTGGTCCCACCCTCTCCTTGAACCCTAAGCTCTAGGCAAAGGAGTATTGTCCAGCATACTGTGATTTCTTCTACCTCTGTACCTTTGCCTGTGGACCACACTTCCTTTGCATCTTCATTAGCCTGAAACTGTTCCATACTAACTTCTACTACTCCATCAAAACTCATCTCAGGGGGCTTTCCTGGTGGCGCAGTGGTTGAGAATCCACCTACCAATGCAGGGGACATGGGTTCAATCCCTGGTCCGGGAAGATCCCACATGCTGCAGGGCAGCTAAGCCCCATGCGCTACAACTTACTGAACCTGTGCTCTAGCACCCGCGAACCACAACTACTGAGCCCGCGTGCTGCAACTACTGAAGCCCATGTGCCTAGAGCCTGTGCTCCACAAAGAGAGAAGCCACTGCAATGAGAAGCCTGCGCACTGCAACAAGGAGTAGCCCCCACTCGCCATAACTAGAGAAAGCCCTTGCACAGCAACAAAGACCCAACACAGCTAAAAATAAATTAAAAAAAAAAAAAAAAAAAAACTCATCTCAGTTATGAACTCCCCCTAAAAGACCTTGATAATTTCCCATACCACCCTCAATTTAGTGTATGTGCTCCTATCACACCCTGTACATACTTCTAGGAGAACATATCCTACCTACCTCCTAGTTGTGTCATCCTGGACAAATTACATAATCTTTGAATTTCCGTTTACTCACCTGTAAAACCAGGAGAATATCTGCATGTAGAGTACAAAGCAACCCCCAGCCCCGAAAGGGCAGTCAACACATGGTAGCTACCATTATGACTATCAGTCTTCCGTACTAACATTGTACTTGTTTACTTTTATTTCCTCTCCAAGACTCTGAGAATATAGACTGTGCACAGAAATATTTGTCAAATGAACAAAGCAAGAGTAAATCTGTACAATTCAGCAATTTCTAATAAGTGGAGGAGAATGAAAAGGCCCCAAAGACTAATGATGAATTCGTAGAATTTTCACACTGCTCTGACTCTACTGATTTTGCTAATACAGAGCAACATTAGAATGCTACCAGAGGCCTCAAAAGCAACACATTACATAGCACATATTCTGTTCTCTAAAGAGAGCAGATTTACTACGAAGACTGGAAATGCTGTCTGATAAAGGACAAGGGCCTGCAGCCAGCGAATGAACGCGTTACGTTACCATGTGCGAGCCTCCGGCTCTGCACAGCCTCAGGACTGTGCTCGTGTTCTGGAAGAGCAGGCAGGCCAACAACGAGATCCAGGTCATCCAACAGGACAACAGAAGGCTGCCGCCACACCGCCTCTGAGAAAGCTGCCTCTAGGGCTTTCTGTATGTTTTCAAGCCTTTTTCCTTAACACAGAAGATATGAAATAGTTTTATTGTTATTTGAGGGCTGGGAAAGGTCAGGCTGCCATTGAAAGCATTAGAAAAGCTCAATATTGATTTGACTATGAAAATTCAATCAATACAGTATTTTGTTATATATATATACCAATCACTAAAATCCGTTAATCACTAACATGGTTTAAATAATACAGCCTCAAAGGACTAAGTACTGAATTTTATAAAACTGAAAAAAGGAATATGCTACTATAATTTCTATACATATGTATTTATTTATCCTTGCCTCATTCCATAGAGAACTTCAGATGGCTTACAACAAAACAGTAAAATAAAAGCAGGATGTGGGAAAATATAAATGAAAGCAGGGGATCACAAGTCAGATAAAATCAAACACAAAGGTAGCCACCTAGAGATCCTAGAATTGCTATATTTGAATCATTAATTTGGCTTCAATCATCCTGGTGAATTACAACTTAATTTTCAAAGAACAGAGAACATACCAATTCATAAACCAATATAAAGAGTTCCTGTTACTTAGTTCTCAAACAAAATTTTCACATGAGGCTTCAAGCAAGACTCTAAAGAGATGGACAATGTCTCTGAAACCACATTTATAGAATATGAAGTAATGGGTTTTCAAAGGCCATTTCTTAGTTTCCTATCATATACTATATTAAAAAGCAGAATATAATGACTAGCTGGGACTATATGGTAGTGGTAGCCAAGGGGGGAAAAATTAACTACTCAGTAAAATATTTCTGATTTTTAAAAAACTGAATAGATAATATAAATGTCAAAGATTTTCAAAAGTACAAGTGTACAGCTGACCCAGGAACAACATGGGTTTGAGCTGTGCAAGTCCACTTATATGTGGGTTTTTCCAGCAGTAAATACCACAGTGCTGTACCACCCAAGGCTGGCTGCGGACACAGAGGGACCACGTATACAGAGGGCTGTGACTCTAAGTTACACAAAGGGCTTTCGTTGCATAGAGGCTGGCACCCCAACACTCACACTGTTCAAGGGTCAGCTGTATGTGATAAACTGTAAGTCTCCTCTTTGCTGTCCCTAGCCACCCACTTTCCCTCCCCTGAGGCAGCCACCCTACATGTTTCCCAAAGCAAGTCAGAGGTAACCTATACCCATTAGAGTATATTCTAGATACTAACTTTTTCAGAGTGGTGTAAGTTGGAATTTTCAGGAATATAGTCTACAAAGAGTTTTGGCTAGGAAAAAAAAAAAAGGCCTCCATCAAATATGGAGAGTTTTAAAATTTTTATTAGAAACACTAAAAACATTCGAAAGCCAGATTTAAAATTTCTAAGTAATTTTAATGACTAAATGACCAACAGAAAAGTTAAAGATTAGGTATTTGTATTTATTAGATTACCAGCATTAAATAGTAACATTTCTTTCTACCAGAAAAAAGATTTATGTAGAGTATTACCATATTCATACCTCGTAAAGCTTTACAGTCAACTATTTCCACGTGGGCATCCAATAAGTTAAATGCTTCTTTACAGACTGCCTTCGCTAAAGTTGATTTTCCACTCCCCTAGAAAATAATTGCTTAAATTAGAACTCTCAATATATTCAGTCACAGAAATAGCCTCTGTCACTGTGATAACCACCAAGATTCAGCCTCATCAATCAAGTATATACTACACAATGTTATATAACAATTACATCTCAATACGGCCGGGGAAA
This sequence comes from Aethalodelphis obliquidens, assembly GCF_003676395.1. Taxonomy (NCBI): domain Eukaryota; kingdom Metazoa; phylum Chordata; class Mammalia; order Artiodactyla; family Delphinidae; genus Aethalodelphis; species Aethalodelphis obliquidens. The sequence continues at coordinate 55,666,440 of NW_020837949.1, forward strand.
AAAAGAAAATCCACATCCCTGATTATAAAATAACATTTAAAAAATAAGAAATAATTGTAAATACTTAGTAGAGAAAGGTAAAAAAAAATCTGTAATAGGGGCTTCCCTGGTGGCGCAGTGGTTGAGAGTCCTCCTGCCAATGCAGGGGACACGGGTTCATGCCCCGGTCAAGGAAGATCCCACATGCCGCGGAGCGGCTGGGCCCGTGAGCCATAGCCGCTAAGCCTGCGCCTCCAGAGCCTGTGCTCCGCAGCGGGAGAGGCCACAGCAGTGAGAGGCCCGCGTACCACACAAAAAATAAATAAATAAAAAATTTTTAAAAAATCTGTAATCGTCCCACATCACAGAATTACTGTCAACTGTTTTGCTGTATCATCCTTCCAGACACTCCACACACATTTTATGTAAATTTAAGAACATGGGATTACAGTATTCCTGAGGGTTTATAATAAATCACTGTCCTCTTTATCAACAGATATAGAGCTGCATCAGCTCCCTAGTACAATACCGCTGTGAGGATGTACTGGACCATAATGTGTTTATCAAAACCCTCCCTGCTGTATATTTATGCTACTCCCACTTTTTAACTATTATAAGTAAAGCTAAAATAAATATCCATACATATATGTTTACTTATTTGTCAGATTACACCTTCAGAATAAATTTCTAGAAGTGTAATTACTACATCAAAAGGTATACATATTTAAATTTTGCTAAACATTGCTATAAGTGCCCCTTAGAAGACTGAACACTGTTAGGTTTTTTTTTGGATTCTGTGTTCATTTTATTTTTTATAGCATCTTTATTGGAGTCTAATTGCTTTACAATGCTGTGTGAGTTTCTGCTTTTTAACAAAGTGAATCAGCTATATGTATACATATATCCCCATATCTCTTCCCTCTTGCATCTCCCTCCCTTACACCCTCCCTATCCCACCCCTCTAGGTGGTCACAAAACACCGAGCTGATCTCCCTGTGCTATGCGGCTGCTTCCCACTAGCTATTTATTTTACATTTGGTGGTGTATATATGTCCATGACACTCTCTCACTTGGTTCCAGCTTACCCTTCCCCCTCCCCGTGTCCTCAAGTCCATTCTCTATGTCTGCCACTGTTAGGTTTTTATAATTCTTTTTTTTTTTTTTTTTTTTTTTTTCCGTTTACGGGCCTCTCACTTTTTTTGCCTCTCCCTTTCTGGAGCAGAGGCTCCGGACACGCAGGCACAGCGG